>NC_084478.1:784166-1095833 GCF_027409185.1 Cynocephalus volans
TATATGTTTATGGGGTGCAGTGTGTTGTTTCAATACATGCACATACTGCTCAGTGATTCACTTAGGGTAGACAGCATAGTTTTGTATCCATTAGTCCGCCCCTTCGCATCCAACTTCTCCCTTCCCGGCCTCTGACAACCATTATTCTACCCTCCGCTTCCATGAGAACCACTATCTCCTTTATTATTTTAGGTTCCACATCTGAGTGAGATTGTGCAGTATTTGTCTTTCTGTGCCTGACTTATTTCACTTAACATGATGGTTTCCAGTTCCATCCATGTTGCTGCAAATGACAGGACATCATGTCTTTTTTTGTGGCTGAATAATATCCCATCATGTGTATGTTCACTGGAGTGTTTTATCCATTTGTCTGCTGGTGGGCATTTACGTTGATTCTACCTCTTGGCTATTGTAAACAGCGCTGCGATGAACACGGGAGTGCACGTGTCTTTCCGATATATTGATTTCATTTCCTTTGGGTATATACCCAGTAGTGGGATAGCTGGGTTATAAGGTAGATCTGTTTTTAGTTCTCTGAGGAACCTCCATACTGTTTTGCAGTTTACACTCCCACCAACACGGTAGGAAGGTTCCCTTTTCTCCTCACTGGCATTTGTTATTTTCTGTCTTATTGATAACAGCCATTCTAACTGGGGTGAGATGATATGTCATTGTGGTTTTAATATGCATTTCCTGATGACTGGTCATGCTGACCATTTTTTCATGCTTTGCACCATCTTTGAGTGGTCTGTCACGGCCACACATTTCTCCAGAACTATAGCCCAACGTTCTTGCAGAATTCTGTTTCCCAAACGCCCCCCCACTCCCCCTCTAGAGGTAACTTGGAATCACCTGGGACGGGGGTGTTTTTCCAACAAGACTTTGGGGCTCCCATATATTTGGCAGATGGGAGCAACAGGTCCCCCCAAAGTGGGAAAGGACTGAAGTTTGCTGCTTTGGGGAAGGGGTGTAGAAAAAACTCAGAGAAAACACTTCCATCTCAACTAGGGTAAGCCATATTGAAAAGCAACAGCCATGGGACATTCACGGATTTATGCTGGCGACAGGTCACATCTGTCTTTGCAACGTCTCCCGGCTCTGTCCTTCTAAGTCACTTCTCCTGGGGGAGGGGGAGGGCTTTTTTCCCCCAAAAAGTTACACTTTCTCCGTGCTTTTCTTCATAGCTGTCATTAGTGGGACTTGAAAGACCATAAGTCTAATTGTCACTACTATGTGGTGCATGGAGTCCTGTCTCGACCCCGCGCCCGGTGCCAAAGAAAACACTGGATTACATTCCGTTTTCTTCTTTTCCATTTTCCTGCCCACTTAACGAAATTACATTCAATGAGCTGTGGGAGAACTCTACATCAACAGGCCGTGTAATGCGATTTCTGGTATATATTCAGGAAGGAGGGGGAAATCCTGCATTTTCTTTCATTTCTGTCAAAATCAATCAGATTGTACGAAACGGAACATAATCTCTTAGAAAGAAGATGAGGCATTTTCAGTGAAATAAGCCTCCTTTACATGGGAACATGAACATATTTAAGAGGTCTCTGTTTCAGGGTTTTTTTTTTTTTTTTTTTTCATCATGCCTAATTAGTTTTTTTTAATCACCCACACAACTAAGGCTCCTGCCTGCATAATTTATGACATAGAGGGGCTAGTGTCAGAAATCAACTGTTGTAAATTAAAAATAACAAGTTTGAGACTAGTGATTCAATTAAAACCCTAGAAAACATTGGATTATGCATAATTGAGAGCTTGTATGCAGACCAGGCACGTCACACATGTCAAATTAGATGGGAGGATTGGATTGGGGCTGTCAGGGGTATTTAAATCAACTCAGTAAAAAAATTACGAAACAAAGATGATATTTATTATTAACTTCCAGTGTTCAGAAATAACCCCGAGATGTCTTTCAGTCGACTGCCTAGATGACCACGCTTCATCTGAAGGGGACTTCCCAGACACGTGGGGCTGGCTGGCTGAGAGGGAGGGTCCCCTGGTGGCTCTTGAGGACTCCCCGTGTAGGTGACACTGTCATGGTGGGAGCTGCACAGAACAGAGGGGGAACCTCTGGACAGATTGTAGAAACTTGCGGGGTCCTCTGTTACCCACCCAGGCCCACTCCTGTAATTTCTTTTAATAGCATCGAGAACGTCTCTGCGTGCTGCGTTTTCAAAAGCTGTGCACATGGGGTGGTGGTTTCTACCTGGATGTCTCATCTGAATTTTCCCAGAACTCACCTTGGCACTAAGTTACAACGGATTGGGTTGTCTTTGAATTTTCCAGTGGGGATGAAATGACTTAAATGCAACTGGAATATAGTTAACAATCATTTATTGCGTATTTTCAAATGGTTAGAAGAGTTCAAATGTTCTCATTATGAAGAAATGATACCTATGTGCAAAGGTGGAGATGCCAGGTACCCTGATCATCACACACTGTATTCATGTATCAAAACATTACCCTCTACCCCATAAATATGTACAATTATGATGTGTCAGTTAAAAAAAATAAATTTAAAAATAATCAGGGAAGGACCAGGAATTGGCTGAAGAGAGGAGATTCTCTCAGTAAGCATGTGGCAGGGTGGAAAGGCATCCTGGGTGTCCTGTGGAAGAATAGCTGGTGCCCCGAGGGATCTGCGAAGTTAGGAATTCTCCCATCTCAGGATTGGTGCAGAAAAATGGAACCAGGCTCTGGAAGGTTCTTCCCTTATTCAGGAGCTAACAGCAGTGTAAAGAGCATGTCCACC
Source organism: Cynocephalus volans (assembly GCF_027409185.1). Classification (NCBI taxonomy): domain Eukaryota; kingdom Metazoa; phylum Chordata; class Mammalia; order Dermoptera; family Cynocephalidae; genus Cynocephalus; species Cynocephalus volans. Next base: position 786,928 of record NC_084478.1, read on the forward strand.
TTCACAGGACGGTTGGGGGCCCTGACATGTAGAGGACACACGGTACATCCTTTACCCTGTTTCCTCGAAGACGGGAAGAGACAGAGTACCTGTCACAGATGGGGACCCTCCAGTGAGCCATTTGCATTTCCTAAGATGCTGTAAAGGACTTTCTAGGAAGCCCATGCACGGGAATACCTTGTCATGGGGCATAGTTTCCGCAGAGAAGAAGAGAGTCAGAAAGGACCCTTCCCATGTTTAAAGACACAGGGAAAATAGGACTCAAGTCCTGACCCATCTCTTAAGCTGGAGAGGCCCTGTTCTTAACCTCTTTGTGCCTCAGTTTCCTCCCCAGTTAATTGGATCGCTGGGGGCATGAGGATACCTGAGTTTATCCAGGTGGGGCTCGGAGCAGCTCCTGAACACATCTTTTACAGTTGACCCCACACTGAGGCTGTTAAGAACCAGTCATGCAAGGCTTCTGCACAAGTGGATTCTGCATTTCTGCAAACGCTCACATTCCAGGATGTGACTCACCAGAGTGTGGCTGTGCTCACCTGTCTACCTGCCTTACGTGTTACCTTGCAGTTGGTGGGGAGACCCTTTGCAGTTGGGTGGAACCAAGTGGCAGGCTCAACTTTCCCACCTTCTGGCAGCGTGACCTTGGCTGGGACGCTTTGTGTAGTTGTGACTCAGTTTCTTTATCTGAAGAACGAGACACCACCCATAATTCAGCTCACATTTACTGAGCACCTGGAATGTGCGAGGCCACGTGATGTGGTCAACTTAGGTTTCAAAGAGAGACTCTGTACATAAGCGGACAAACGTAGAAACAGGATGGTTTCAGGTGGAGGTCGGAGCTATGAAGAATACCTGGGCATGGTATACACCTGCACTGACTTACATCTTTTTTATTCCTTTTTGTAATATTGTGTCATTGTCTGGGTAGACATCTTGTATATTTTTGTTAGATATTTCTTGAATATTAGACTTTTGTGCTATTATCAATGCTGTATGTTCACAAAATTAATTCTTTGCTGCCAAGATATACAACCGCCATTGGTTTAAAAATTGATCCAATGACCTGGCAAACTTGCTCATTGATTCTAATTATTTACCTGTAAATTTAAAATACCTATTCATATTATGTATAAGTAGTGGCAATTTTATTTCTTCTTTCCTGATTTACTTATGTTTTTTATTTTTACAGACCTGACTAGAACCTCCAATACTACATTGGATAGAATGGGGATTTCAGTATTTTTGTCTGGCTCCATGTCTGAAAAAGAAAGTTTTCAGCATTTCAACATTAAGGGTGTTGTTTGCTGTAAATCCTTTGTAAATATCTCATGATTAAGGAAAGTCCCTTATATTTCTAGTTTGCTAAGGTATTTATTTATTTGTTATAACCTGAATAAGTGTTATTATCAATGTTTTTGCATTGAGATATTTTATGCATTTTTTCCACTTTTATTCTGTTAATGTGGTGGTTTACATTGTTAAACCAATCTGCATTCCTAGAATAAACACACTTTAGTATGATCTATTATCCGTTTTTAAAAAATATATATTGGTGATATATTATTATTTTTGTATCTATGTTGTGCAGTCCCATCCTAAGTTTTAGTGTGAGGGTTATGCCATAAAATGAGTTGTGTTTCTTCTTTTCCTAATCTCTGGGATGTTTTGAGTGATATTGGCATTATTTCTTTCTTAAATTTTTGGTAGAATATACACATAAAGAATTTTGGGGTCTAGATTTCTTTGATAAAGGTGTTTAGCTACAGATTCAATCTCTTTTGTGCTTATAAGACTGTTTATACTTTCCATTTCTTTGGTTGTCAGTTTTCGCAATTGTATATTTTTGAAATTCATCCATTCTATCTATAGTTTTGAGTCTATAGACACCAAACTGTTCATAATACCCTCATGAGATTTTAAATATTTATAGGCTCTATAGTGATTTCCCATTTTTTATCCCTGATATTACTTCTTTATGTCTTCTCTAATTTTCTTGATTAATATCACCAGATTTTTTTATTATTTAATTCCTACTAATTATGTGACTTTCTATAATTCTTTTTCTAATTTCTTGAGATTGCTTTGCTTATAGACATTTTTCAAGCCTTTCCAAGTGCTCACCTTTAAATTAAATATTTTGCTCTAATCGCGGCTTTATGCTGTGTCCCTAATGTTTTGATTTGTTTTATTTTTTATTATCTTTCAGTTTACAGTATTTTCCAATGTCATCATGAGCCTTGGGTTATACAGAAATTTAATTTCCTAGCATATGGACTTTTTTTGTAATCTTATTAGTGATTTCCAGCTCAATTTCTACTCTAATCAGAGAGTAGAGTCTGTTGATCTCAGTCTTTTGAAATTTGTTGAGATCAACTCGATGGCTCAGCTGATGGGCAATTAGAGTAAAAGCTCCATGTGTGTTTGAAAATACTGCTTATTCTACAGTTGTTAGTTGTAGTATTCTCAAATGATCCTGAGCTCATCAAGATGTTTATTTCTTTTTTCAAAATATATCCTTGTTGATTTGTTTTAGATGCTTGCATTTTTTAGTTATGGAGAGAGTATGATCAAATCCCTCACTATGATTGTATATTTGTTTATATCTCCTTTTAGTTATTTCAAATTTTGCTTTGCATATTTTCTGGCTGTGGTTTTAGATGGACACATATTTAGAGTTTTTTAAAAATAAAACTTTTTTGTTATGACCATTTTTCTTTCTCAGTTTGCCTTAAACTTATTTTTGATCTTAATGTGGATAAAACAGCTTCCTTTCAGTTAACATTTGCACATTATATTATTTTCATTAATTTACTTTTTTGGTAACTTTCAGATGTGTCTTTCAGAGAGAAGATATAGTTCAGTTGTGGTTTTTATTTTTATTGAATCTCATTGTCTTACGATGTAACAATTAGTTCATTTACATTTTAATAAAATTATATATATGCACCCACATAAAGGTACTTCAAAAATTTTGTGGAAAAAAATAGAATTATAAGATAATACAAATCTTTTCGTGAACTTTCTGAAGTACCTTCGTATATATATTAATGTCTATAACCTCATTATGTGCTTTCTACTTGACTTATTGGTTTTATGTTTTTTTGTTACTTTTCTTCTTTGGGAGTATTTGAGGTTTTAATTTTTTATTATAATTACTCTTGGCACCACCCCCATTAACTTGGAAGCTATATACTCTTTTACTATTTTTGTGAAGGTTATCCCAGAAATTATAATACGCACCCTTGAATTTTCAAAGTCTGCTTTTCCAGACAACGTGAATACCTTAGAACATTCATTTACCTCCTCCTGAAGTATACAGCACCGTTGTCCTGCATTTCAACTCTGTGTATTTCAAACCTCTCAAGACTTTATTGTTTTATAATGTCAGTATTTATTTACACTTACCCACATTCTCTGACATTTTCACCACTCTTTACTTCTTTATAAATTTTGTTGTCTTATTTGGGTCATTTCCCTTCCACCTTAGGAGTCCTCTTTAGTATTCCCTTGACTGCAAGTTTGCTGTTAGCATATATTCTCAATTTTTATTTTTTGAAAAATGCCTGTTTCAGCCCAGTAGGATTTTGTTTATGGATCCAATATTGCTCTGCCTTTGTTGCTCTTGTTCAAAAGAAACATTCTGAACCAAAGAGAGACTTCTTAGTATTGAAGGGACAGACTTTCAAGAAACTGAGCCAGGTCGAGACCCTGTCCTGGGACTAACTGTGTTTTTCACCTTCTACAGGTGCCAGCAAAGGCACGAACCAGCGTGATAAGCCAACGGGCTACAGCTGAGTTTTCTGCCTTCCAGGAAGCCTGTAACAAGAGAGAAAACTAGAGATAGAGAGAAAAGTGGGAGAGAGACGGAGAGACAGAGAGAGACAGGGAGACAGAGGCATGGCCACTCCAGCAAGAATTGCAGGTGCATGTTCTGAGCTCACACTATCTCGTGTAAATAAAAGCGGCACAACCTCAGGAGAGTGTTACAGGCCTGGAGGGGATGGAAGGTCCCAATGGGAATATCTACACCTAGAAATTTTCTCTGGCAATGGAACCCTTAGGGCCTGGGGACTAGGTCGTGTGTCCTGGGGTGGGCATGGGCATCTTCTGCTGTTTCTTATTTTACAGTGTGGATGTAAATCTCATGCTCTCCAAGATGCTGCAACAAATTGGCTACTCAGCCTCAGCCCCACACCCCTACAATAACACTCATTGTAATTGAGCCACATTGTGCCCCCCTTTGAAAAGCAACAGAGGGGATTTTAGCAGATCATTTTGAGGTGTGTAAACTCTTCCCAGACCTTCCAAATTGTGACCTAAAATATTTCCTATAAACGCACCCTCACGTAGAAGCATCTGTCAACCCATGAGTACTTTTTCACCCTATTTCCATTTCATCTTCCTCTGATGTATTTTTTTTTTTTATTTTTTTATTTTTTTATTTTTTTTATTTTTATTTTTATTTTTTTTTAATTTTTTTATTTTTTCAATTTTATTTTGTCGATATACATTGTAGCTGATTAATGCTCCCCATCACCAAAACCTCCCTCCCTTCTCCCTCCCCCCCCGCCCCCCCAACAATGTCCTTTCTGTTTGTTTGTTGTATCAACTTCAAATAATTGTGGTTGTTATATCTTCTTCCTCCCCGCCCCCCGGTTTGTGTGTGTATGTGTGTATGTGTGTGTGTGAATTTATATATTAATTTTTAGCTCCCTCTTACTCTCAAGGTTTGTCCTAGGAAATCCTCGTGTTTCCTTTTTTTAAAAAAAAATCAAAGTACCAACCATGTTAAACAGTAGGGGAACCTCAGATTTCCCTTCAGATGGGATGAGGGCGTGATTTGTCAGGAATGCCAGGAAGAGGAACAAAACGAGATGGACAAGAAAATGTCTATAATTTCTGCCCGTCCACGAAATCTGGGTGTTCTGGAGGAAAGGTTAAAGGGAGATAATGCTGTGTGGCTTCAAATTAAAAGCAGTTTCACGGTATGGAAAATTGCACCCACATTGTAGCTGCAACAAGATTCATTTTCTCACTGTGATAAAGGAAGGCTGGGACTCCTGAAGGGTCTGCAAGTCTTCAAGGTGGCATGGACTCAGATGAAAATTGGGGTTTGAAAAATGGGGAATTATGTCCCCAAGGGCTCAGGCTTGAGTATCCCTCAAACATCTTTCTTCTTGAGAAGGAAGAAATATTAAGAAAGGATGTCATAGAGCCAGGAAAGGGTGTTAAGAAAATACAAGTGACTCATTTGGGTTTCTATGGATTTTCTCTCTTGTGGATTTAATCATTATATTTTATCTCTGCTACATGCATTTGATATGGGTTGGATGGTGTCTCCTCAAAACTCATATGGACGTCTGTGTGTGGAGTCTGTGTGTGTGAGCACAACACTTGGGTGTGTTGGACATCGAGAGCAATGTATGGCTTCACTGTGCCCTACATTAACTGAGATCCTCTTCATTTAAAACATTGGCTTGAAGATACTACCTTTCCACCCGTCTTCTGCTCTAGAGTCTACACAAACAGAATCCGTTTGATGTTCGTTGTGAAGAACCCAAAGCCCATCCCCAATTCACTTTTTAAAAATCTTTCCTCTTCAACAGCTAGCTCCACAAGTACCAGTGGCTGCTTATTCAGATTTATGAGTGTGTGTGGACATTGTCCTTGTAGGTGCGTGAACCAGGGAGCTCCATCACCACTGGCCCAAGCAGGCAAGTCAATGTTCTGATTTCCTCATGCAGAAACTATTTGGGGTCCAGCCTGTGTCCACATAGGACAGAAATGACACATGTTGTATTTATTTCTTATAATTGTAAATTGCAAATTAAGTATAAACTGGTGACTTACAACAACAGAAATGGGTTGCCTCCCAACTCTGGAGGCAGAAGTGTGAGATCCAGGAGTGGCAGGGCCGTGCTCCCTCTGGAGGCTCCAGGAAAGGATCCTTCCTGCCTCTTCCAGCTCCTGGTGGCTCCAGGTGTCCCTGGGCTTGTGGCCGCATCACTCCAGTCTCTGCCTCTGTCTTCACCTGGCTTCTCCTCTGTGTCTGTTTTTGGATTTAGGTGTACACCCCAATCCAGGATGATCTCACCTCATCATCTTCAACTTAATTATATCTGCCAAGACTCTATTACCAAATAAGATATCATTCCCAGGTTCTGGGTTTGCATGAACTTTGGAGGGGACACTGTACAACCTTGTGCACATGCCAAGTAAATTCTACAGTGGTGGAGTAATTTAGCTGTTGGGTGGAAAAGGGTGTGTATGTTTATGTGTGACTGTAAGTCCTGATGCCCACCTGAGTTAGCAAACTAAGAAGAATTTTGGTGGGATTTTCTGCCATGGTAAGGTACTCCTGGAATTGTCATTTAACAGGGTGCTGTGGTCTGAATGTCAGTGTCTCTCCCAAATTCCTGTGTTGAAACCTTCACCCCCTAGGTGATGGTGTTAGGAGGTGGGGCTTTTGGGAGATGATGAGGTCTTGAGGGTAGAGCCTCATGATTGGGATTAGTGACCTTTTAAAAAGACCCCAGACAGCTCCCTTGTCCCTTTCACTATGTGATGACATGGCAAGAAGGTGCCGTCTATGAACCAGGAAGCAGGTCCTCACCAGACACGGAGTCTGCCACGCCTTGATCTTGAACTTCCAGCCTCCAGAACTGTGAGAAATAAATGTCTGCTTTTTAACCACCCAGTCTATGGCATTTTTGTTATAGCAACCAGAATGGACAAAGACACAGGGCTTTTACTCCTTTTTTATAAAAGGGCTTGGTGAGAAGAATAAAGACTCATGTGGACATTTTACCATGTGGGACCTCAAGACTTGGCGACAGGAAACCAATTCTCCTTATGTTGAAAGAATGTGTTCTCAGGAGGTGATGCTGTGTGGGGTGTACTGAGATAACGGACACACATCAATATCCTGGTGCATTAAATAATTGCTCAAAAGCACAGGTTGCCAAATCCAAAACTATGCCAACTACAGCAGCAAATGCAATTCCCAAAATACAACATCAGAAAAACTTCAAAGCCAACAATTCTACCCACTGACAACTAGAACAGTGTTAATTAGCAACAATGCTCTTTAATCTATAAATAATAAAGTGATCACACAGCTCCCCAGAGAGGTGTTTAAAAAAAAAATCACATACAAAAATCATTTCACAGACTGAGGTCAAAGCCCAAGACTAAATCTAGCCATTACCCTGGAAATTCTGTTGTGCATTCAACAAAGAGAGTCCCCTTTGGAAAGCCACAGAAGGTTCTCAAAATTAAGGCACATTTGAAGGAGGTCACCTTAACCTATAGAGTATTTGGGGTGAAATCCAGGTAAGTTTGGTTCTTCGGCAATGGAATTTTAGCATGAACAAGGCCCCCTTAATATTCAAAGTATCTACACAAAACAGGTACTTTGAATTCATGAAACACTTGGGAAGGACATTTTAAAATATTCGTTTTTGGTAGATAAAACCATCTGAACTAAAGATGAGTAAAAATTTACCAAGTAGAATCTCTGTCACATATATGACAGCAAGCACTTGTAATTAGCATTTTCTTCCAGAAAAGAGCCTACATAGATATTCACCCTAAAAAAGTCTTGTGCTTTCTCATAGAGCAAAAGGAAAGTTCAACGAAGCTCTTTCTGTATGATCACAAATTCTGAATCAGAAGTCTCGATTGGAGAAACATTTACATTTTCGTAAGGAACCTTCTGGGGGTGATGTCTTAGGAAGGTTCAGGTCCTCTGGTATTCTGGAAGAGAATCAAATTCTAAGCACCAGAGTGACTTTGTCATTGGTGTGCAAGCTCTCATGCCTGTCAGAAACACAGGAATCGGGTGTTTATAGAATACAGTTTCCAAATTATCACAATCTGTCACATAAATAGAACAGAAGGCAGAAGGTTATTATCCCTTCTCAACACCAACTGATACTGACTTTCTTCCTTGCAGATTTGTTGCATTCTCTGAGTCAACATTGATCTATTCTCCACCCTGATTTTCTTCTTTGGAGACAGGAAATGACATGATTACTTATAACTTTTCCTTAAGAAAATCTTACCAGCCACACTCCATGGTCTGCATATTTACTATGAGTTCTGAGATGCTCTTGCGAATCTAAATGACACACAGAGAGAGGCTCTCTGAAAGAATAATGAGTTTAGTTGGGAATAAGACGTTGTAATGGGAGTGTGCATGCCACAGTAAACTATGTGTGTACTCAGGGAAGAAAAAGAGTTTTAAAGGAAAAGTAACAGAGGATTACATAATTGTTTTTAGATAAATATTTTTGGCTACAAAGATTAATAACAAGGGTAAAGTTAGTCCAAGGTTGGACAGGCAGTTCTTGAGCAAATGTCCTTGCAGAAGTATTTTTTTATATTAAAGTTGCAATGGCCTTTGTGCAAGGTTGTTGCTTTGCAGAGTCCTTTGTGATAGTTCTCACCATAAGGCATATGTGCATGAGAACGCCCCTCTGCGTGGCCTTTCCCCAGCTCTATTCTTGAGGATTTTCAGCACATGTGATTCCATTTTGATTCTGGACAACTTTCACACTCTTATTAAGCTTGGGCTGTCAGTGGGTAACAGTGATATTTCACTAAACTGTTAATTCCAGAGCCACTGTTTCCAGACTTGTGCAGTGGGCATTCTTCTTTTCATGTCTCCCTCCAGGGGACATGCTTGTTACAGCAGCTGCAGATGTGCTGGGAGGTGACTGTTACATACTTTGTGATTTGGCATTTATGGAGCCTCTGATGTCCTCAGGCTTCCCAGAAGCTTGATCCTGCATCTGGCCTGGGTCATTCCTCTGTTCTACCCTTTAAGTTGCAAACCCAGGAAGCAGATCTCACAAGGACAGGGGAAGACACAGAGAGCAGTGCTCTGACATCATTTCATTTTGAGCCCTTCTTGTCAACAGGAAGGAGCAAAAATGTAGAGTCTGGTCACCCTTAAGCTAGGCTGGGGATGAGTGTGTCCTCCCACCAGGAGACATTTGGCCAAGTCTGGAGACACTTTTGGTGTGATCACAGAAAGAGGAGGTTATTGACATCTAGGGGTTAGAGGCCAGAAAGGTTGCTAAAAATCCTATAATGCACAGGACAGCCCCATACCAAAGAACAATCCCACCCTGTTATCATCTGAATTTTTGTATTCTCCCCAAATTCATATTTTGAAGCCCTAACTGCCAGTGTGATGGCATTTGGAAGTGGGGCCTTTGCAGTGTAATTGGGATCCTATGAGGTCATGGGGGTGGGGACCCCATGACGGCATCAATGTTTTTATAACAAGAGGAATAGACACCAGAGTTCTCTCACACTTACTCTCTCTTTTTCTCTCCCTCCTCTCCTCCACCATGTGAGGATACAGCAAGAAGGTGGCTGTCTGCAAGCCAGGAAGAGAGTCCTCAGCAGGAAATGAATTCATCAGTCTTTTAATCTTGGACTTCCAGCCTCCAGAACTGTGAGAAATAATGTCTATTATTTAAACTACCCCATGTATGGTATTTCATTATAGCAGCCTGAGCTGACTAATGTACTGTAAATGTTAATTGTACTGAAGTAAAGAAGCCCTGAGCTAGATCTCCTGCAGGGTCTTCTGGAGTAAGAAGAGCTTGGGGGAAGTTGCAGGACAATGATAGAGGCTTAGACAGTCTCTCTTTGGTGGAAGTCAAATAAACACAAAACAATAGGGTCAGTGGGTTATGGGTAGAAACTGGAGAAGCCCTAGGGCACCTCATTATGCCTCAATAGCCCTAATGAAGGATTAGTTAGAGAATACAAGGACTCAGATACAAAAGTGAAGGGTTGGCACCACTCAGTGGGCAAAGATTCCAGCAAATCCAATGAGTCTGAAGCTTCGGGACACATGGGCTGGGTATAAAAGTGAAGCATGGGGCATAGTAAATTCAGCCACAGTCTGGCTGATATAGGAGAAGCAAGGAGAGTTGTTCACAGGAATTCCTTTCCTGCAGCTGAGTGTAAAAACTAACCTCCACCTCTTTTCTTTTTAAACATAAAAGGTAGTCATCATTCATCATAATAGTGTCCACTATTATGGATGGGTGATCCATGGCTAAATGTGTTTGTAGATCTCAGGCTATCAAGATGGGGAATGGGGTTAAAATAGAATTGGAGGAAGGATGAAGTCACAGGGCTGGGGCTCCATGATGTCATTTCTTACACATACAAACATTTGCATCCCATTTTATTAACTTGCCATTGTGCATTACATGGCTTTCAAAACAATTCTTGGAAACAGCTATAAGACCTCCCTGTCTGAACCATAGTGGGATTCCATTCAGGCCACCTCTTTCCATGTGTGAGTTTATAAAAGACTTCAGACACCATGATAAAGAGCCTGAACTGTTCTCTGCAGGTGATGGAGAGCCACCACCATTTTGTGCCTGGCCGTGTCAACATTTTAGATGTAGTACCTTGGTACCCATGTATGGGAAAGTTGAAAAGGAATGGGACTAGAGGTAGCAACCTGGAGACAGATGTTGGTAATGGAGTCTTTGAACCTGGACCATGGAATGGAAAGGGAGCTGAGAGAAGACATTCTAGGCCATCACAGAAGAAAACTGGTATGTCCCTGTGACGATAAAGAGGGAAGAGTCAATGGCCACTCCAGAGCTCTGGGCTAGAAGGTTGTGTGGGAAACAAACTCCTAATCAAGGAACATGAATCCCATCTGGAGAAAAAAAGAAGATAAAGTTAAGTTCAGCCTTTGCTGATTCTGAAAGGGGGTTCTTCTAAAAAGAGGAGAGACAATCAAATTCAGCTTCCACTGGTTCTGCTCTTCTTCATTAGGGGGTTCTTCTCAATTTGGGGCTGCACCAGGGCTCAGGCATTAGCTTTCTTCTCTTCCTAGGGGATCTTAGTCAGCTCTGGGACTTGAAACATCCATTTGAGATCCTAAATCTACATCTGTGACTTTGCCCTACTGCTCTATTTTAGATTCATGAATGTAGCTACACCCTCACTGTCACCACAGTAATTATATTTGTAGTAATTGATTAGGGTTTCAAGGTCAACCTCTGCAAAGCCATCTCAGAAGATTCATCCCCATCTACCTGGGGTATTTGGGCAGAAGATTTTGGAGACTTCAAACTCCCCTCTCTTTTGTCTCCTGTCATACAATCCATTGACAAGTCTGTAGAATGACCTCACACATATATCATATCTGATCACGTTTCCTGCCTTTGCTGTCTCTGCCCTGGTGCATGAAGTTTGTCATTCAGACCATGGCACAGTCTCCTGAGTAGTCTCTTGACTTTTGCCATGGTCTCTTCTCCCTTGGATTATTCTTAAGCAGTGTCAAAGAAATCTTTTTAAAACACAGAGACAAACATTTCATTCTATCCGTTGTCCTTTTCTGTGAACTGAATAGCACATTCCCCCCAAATTCACACGTTGAAGCCCTAAACTCCAGTGTTGTGGTATTAGGAGGTGAGACCTTTGGGAGATGATGAGGTTTAGATGAGGTCATGAGGTTGTGACTTTCATAATAGGATTAGTGCCCTTATCAGATGAAAAAGAGACACCAGAGCACGCTCTCTGCCACAGGAGGACACAGCAAGAAACTGCTGTCTGCAAAAAAGAATGTCCTCACCTACTCTGCCTCACCTTGATCGTGGATTTCCAGCCTCCAGAACTGTGAGAAATGTCTTGTTTAAAAACCAGTCAGTCTATGGTGTTTTGTTATGACAGCCTGAGCTAACACATACCCCTCTCCCCCCAAAAAAAACCCTTGCAACGATTCCCATCAAAGTCAGAATATAATCTCACTGCCTCTGTATGGATTCTGGGTCCCCCTCCCTGGGCATTTCCTCCTCTCCAAACTCTTCCTCTTCTATCTCCACTCCCCTGTGGCTGTGCTGTACCTGCACCTGCCTCCTTGGGGACACCCTATGCCATGTCAAGGTCATTCCTGGTACATGTTGCCCCTTGTATGAGTGTCTTGAGGCTATCATAACAAACGACCACATATGTAGTGGTTTAAACAATGCAAATCTATTGTCTTACAGTTTAATAGGTTAGAAGTCCAACCCAGGTCTTACTGAGCTAACATCAAGGCATCCACAGGGCGGCTGTCCCTCTGCAAGTTCTAGGAGACAAGCCACTTTCTTTCCTTTTCCAGCTTCTAGAGGCCACCTGTGTTCCTTTGCTTGTGGCCCCTTCCTGCATCTGCAAAAACAGCAGCCCAGTATCCTCCAGTCTGTCTCTGACTCTGACTTCTCTTTCTATCCTCCTGTCTCCTTCTTGACTTTGACTCTCCTGCCTCTGTCTTATAAGCACTGTGGTGACATCAGGCCCACCTGGATAATCCAGGATCATCTCCCCATTTTGGGATTCTTAACCTAATTACATGTGCAAAGTCCCTTTTGCTATCTAAGGTTTTTAAAGTTTCCTGGGATTAGGACACTGGCATCTTATGGGGCTATCATTCTGTCTACCACACAGGGATTAGGACATGAAGATCTTTGGGAGTCATTTTTTTAACTACAGGAGAATTTGGATGTGGACATCTTGGGGGGCATTATTCCACCTACCACAGGAGGATTAGGACGTTGACATCTTTGGAGAGGCGTTATTCTGTCTATCACATGAGGATTAGGAGATGGATGTCTTTGGGGCCATTACTGTATCTAACACACAGGGGTTAGGACGTGGACATCTTTGGTGCCAATATTCTATTACATGGAGATTAGCATGTCTTTGGGGACATTATTCTGCCTACCCCTTGGGGATTAGGATGTGGACAGCTTTGGGAACATTACACTGTCTACCACATATGGATTGGGACGTGGACATCTTTGGGGACATTGTTCTGTCTACATGGGGATTAGGACGTGGACATCTGTGGGGAAGTTATTCTGTTTCCCACACTCCTTATATGTAGAATTTTCCTCCTGGAACATCTGATCGGCTCTTTCCTCCTGGCTATTCACGTACCTGCCCCGGTACCACGACCAGGCAGCCACCTGACCACACTGCACATGATCGTTCTTGGACAACTTTCTCCTCTTTTTCATCATGTGTCTCCCCCCCGTGGGATAAAAGCTCTAGGGTGCAGGCTGTTTGCTTGTTACTCTTGCTTATCCTTAGCATTTTTTTTTATTTATTGCCATGTCTTCAGGTGCCCATGTTGCAAGGCGGGTGCTCACATATTTTCAAGGCACAGTTAAATTTGCACAGGAAGAATTTTTTCTTATTTTATAAATTTCAAAACTGATGCATCTCAAATCCACATCACATTTTTTTTTTATTGAAACATAGTTGATTGTACATATCTGTGGGGTACAGAGTTGAATATCAATACCTGTGTGCAATATGTGGTGGTCAAATCAGGATAATTAGTATATTCAACACTATACAATGCAATCATTTCTTGTGGCTCTTCACCAAATCCTCCCTCACCCCCCGCCCTTTCCCACCGCTGGAAACCTCAGTTCTGTTCTCTTCTTTTGAAAGTTCAACATATTACTGTGATTGTTGTATCTCTCTTATTTATTTATTTGGTTATTTTTTTAGCTCCCACTTATGAGTGAGGACATGTGATATTTCCCTTTCTGTGCCTGGCTTATTTCACTTAACATCATTTCCTCTAGGTACGTCCATGTTGCTGCAAATGGTGTTATGCACATGTGGCATTTGAACAACAAATCTGTAAAATAACTGGAAGGTGCAGAGATATGAAAACTGCCCTTGCAACCAGGATTTTGGAAACTCTTTTTAAAAATACTTTGGTTCTAATTAAATTCCCCTTAAGCTCTTTAGACAAGGGATGGGGAAAAGTCATTTACAATTCCCTTCCTGAAACCCTAGTGAACAATAACCCATCTCTGCAAAATAGCAAGGGAAAATATTTCATTTTGTTCTTTAAGCCAGGAAAATAAATATAGTAAGTGAGATTCTATGTATGTGACAGGCACGGATACTTGGCATTGCATCTGAAAAGCCACAGAGCTTGGTGTTTCCCTCTGGATACATGAAATGTCTAAAACCCACAATCACAACCCTTTCTGGGATTATAGGTTTTGAATGCATTTTGACCATGGGCTTCTGTAGGCAGATTTCCATGTGAGCATTTGCTTTCCTGATAAGCAGTGGAATTATTTTAAACAATGTCTATCTAGGAATGTGACAGGGCTGGTAAGACAACCCCAAATTCTGCTGTCCTCTCACACCTTCTCGATCCTGCAGGCGTCCTTGTGATTTCTTTTTTATAAAGCGGGTGCTTGTGCACAATGAGAGTGCTGGATTACAAAAACGTTCCACTCCATAAGTAGAAGGAACGGCCAGCACAGCCTCACGCTCACTCAGAAGATCACCACGGCTCCCAGGGAGGGAGACAGCTTTCCTTCTGTGTGCTTGCCTTCTCTCTGCATTCCTGTTAAATGGATTACTTCCCACCTCCCCTGAGAACCCTAGGGGCTCAGGTCTTCCCTTCTCCCTTCTCTTTAAATGAAACAACATGAGAAAACTGCCCTGCGCTTGGTTCCAGGCATCTATGGTGGAAGGGACAACATTCCTCGTTCCTTTGGCAGCACCAGAAGAAAAATAAAACAACATAGCGTGTAGCATTTGCTCTCTGGAACAAGCCCGGGTGGTTCTGTGGGTGAGGTGTCCACAGGCCTCTGCGTGCAGACTGGAGGTGAGGACTTCACCCCCTGTCCTGGAAACCCGCGAGGAGGCTGCGTGCCCCAGTATGTTTCTTCCAATGACTCAGTACGTGAACACGGCACTGTGCATTTGCCTGGGAATGACATCGGTCAATTACAATTTCAAATCAAATGCTTTACGGAGGGGAGAGGCTGGAAATGTAAAAACGCTTTAATTCTTAGATAATTTAATGGTTTACATCTGGGGCTCTTTACGCAGCCAATTGCTGGTTCACGTTTCTCTTCCAAGAAATGTTTGCAGTATGTGTCTTGTTTAATAACGATTTAAATGCTGAAAATAAATGCCTTGCTTTTGGGGGTCCGTGTGCGTACCAGCCAGCATAGGAGAGGACCACTTTCACATCAAAAGCATTTGCAAATAAGCACATGTCAAAAGCCTCATGTCCCTTTTAACACTTCAGCTTTTTTTTTTTTTTTAAGGAACAGTCAGTTCACACCTGGTGAAACCGTGTTTTTTAAAAAGTTTTATTTTAATCGATGCATCATAATTGTACATACATGTTTAAAGAGAAATGTAGGTTAAGAGTGGAAGTTAGTTAACAGTAATGTATTACGTATCTCACAATAGCTGGAAGAGAGGGTTTTGAACGCACTCACCACAAAGCAACAATATATGTTTGCTAATTACTCTGGTTTGATCATCACACAGTGCATACCCATATCAAAGCAATATATCTGCAAGGGCATTTAGGATAAGGGTGTCTTGCGAAAGGCATTAGGTAAATAGAACCACTTCCCCCAAGTGCTCCCCGGGTCTTAGCATCTCCTGCAAGCTGTGGACTCTAACGCGGGGCTTTTGCTGAGCATCTGATGCTGTGCTGATGCTGATGCAGGTTTAGATGCAGATGTGGATGCCGATGCTGATCCTGGCGCTTGCTGGGGCACCGTACTAGTCTGTTTTTGTTGCTTATAACAAAATACCTGAAACTGGGTGATTTATAAGGAATAACGACATTCATTGCTTACAGTTTCTGTGGCTGGGAAGTCCAAAGTCCATCTGGTGATGGCCACAGTGACCCAGGGGTCTCACATTGCAAGATGCTGGAAGCAGAGAGAACAGAGAGAGAGAGAGACAGACAGACAGACTCTACTTTTAAAGCCCTCAGAACCTCTCCCCTGACCACCATTATTAACCCATTCACTACTGCATGGTCCTACCATCCAATCACGTCTTTAAGGCTCCACCTTTCAATTACCGTAATAGGATTTCCCACCCTCTTAACAGTCACAGGGGAGGCTAAGTTTCTAATACATAAAATTTGGGAGACAATTCAAGCTCCAATGAGTTCTGGAGGGACATAGCTCAATCCACTACAGATTCTGATAGGGATACTTATGCTGCTGGCATTAGTATGGAATTTTGTGTTACTCCAAACACTGGTTTGTTAATGACATAAACTGTCTCTTCCTGCAGCTTTTGGCTCAGCTGATGTGTCATGTTAATGGAAAGGCCACATGCCCGTGTCACCTAAACAATTCTAAGGGGAGACATAGAGACACCCCAGAAATATTCCAGATAATGGCATGTGCCCAGTAAGCATTTGTGGCTACTTGTGTGGGACTCTTACACAGTCACCGGCCTGCCCCTTGGGGTCTACCTAGCTCGCTAGCTTCTGTCCACCTGTGACTGACTCCTCAAACCAGCTCCTTATGAAGCTAGTCTACAAGTTTTGTGGTTGATGCTAACAAATTAACAAATTGATAAGACACCTCTGTGGCCCATGTATTCCTCAAAACAATGCCACATAGACTAACTCTTGACTCTCATGGCAGCTGTGTGCCATAGACAGTAAGAGAGCAGCAACCAGGATCCCAGGGTGGCCAGATGCTCACGGCTGGGAGAACAGATACAAGAGAAGCCTGGTAGAGGGAAGGACTGAAGCAAAGAGGACAGAAAAGTGAAAACAGCTCAGTGAAGACTGAGTAGAACCAGACGGGCACATGCACATTGGCAGTATTTGCAAATGCAGGTGAGACGAAGGTGTAGGTGTCTAATCATGTCTGGTTCTCCCAGAACTGACAAAGTCCTTAATTGCAAATAAGATTTGCTGAGTGTCCCACTTCCCCAGTTCAAAGGACCCTCAGCAAAAGCTGGGGTCAGCTTCTTTATTCTCAGAGGAGAGACAGAATAGGGTCGTCCCCAAGTCTCCGAACCCCACCTTACCTGGAGACTAGCCAGAAGAGAGAGGCCACATGTTGGGATGCACATTTAAAAGAAAAGAGGCATTTTTCTCTTCCGGAGCCCCCTCATGGGGGAATGGGGTAGGTATTTCCCATTCCTGGAATCAAAAGAGTGAAGTTCCAGAGGAAAAGCCCCCATTGACTCGGGAACCAGAGATGATCGATGTTCCTTCTGACAACTGTGGAGCCTCAACCATGAGAAAGTGCCAGTTGCTGCTGGAATATCGATAACCAGTGAGGCTGGGCAAGGAGTTTCCAGTGGGGCACTGTCCCTCCAGTAGAGCCCAGGGGCGTGGCAGAATGAACGTCACAGAGAGCAGTCAGGTGTGAACCACCTGGCCGGTACCCATCCCGGATGGCTGCTTGTTGCAAGAAGGGGGTCCCAGCAGCAAGAGTCGCACCTAGGAGGGGATGAGGGGAGGAGAGAGAACTCACATTGGGCTGGACCTTCCTGTCCCATTAGGGTCTCAAGAGCTGGAATTTGGATCCCAGGCACAAAGAGAGAAAGAGGCCTCTGGTGCTAGAGAAGCTGGGAGTTTTAAGGACAGGATTGCAGGTCATTTTTTTTTTTTTTTCTTTTCAGAGAAACTCTGCGTCTCTGGCCGAGTTTGCAGGCTTAGAAAGCAAACTGATGTGTGCCCAATGAAAAGGCAGAGATTTATTCCATGGTAGCCCCAGCTTCACGTTCTTTAGAAACAATCCCCAGTATTTTGAACACACATGTGCTTGGCCATGAGTTCACAGAAGTCCCTTAATTGGATAACATCTGCCGATGTTCAGCCACAGGACTGTTGGGCGGACAGACACTGAGACAACCCCCAATGGCCCCACCTCCCACCATTAACACCCGTGATTCATCCCCTCCTATTCAGTGCAGGCTGGACCCCGTGACTTTCTTCTAGAACATGGTGGACACGTTAAGAAATCACTTCTGAGAAGTGATTGCAGATGAAACTCCCATCTTGGGGGCGTGGCTTTCCTCCTCCCGTCTTGCTGTGGGTAAAGACACCTGCCAGGTAGTGTGGGAGCCCTGTGAAGAAGCCACCTGAGCACACCTGGAACCCAGTCCTCTCCCAGTCAAGCGCGGGCATCACTGAGACCCCAGCCGACATATCCACTGCAGCCTCACAGGAGGGAGACCCTGAGCCAGAGGACCCTGGTATGCCATATCCAGATTCTTGGCCATCAGTCATGGTGAAGCAATAAGAGTTTGTTGTTGTCAGTCGACTTTGGGGGAAACTTGCTGCACGGCAGGGGAGAACAGTATAATCTTAGTAATGGAGCCACTTTGCTTCTGAACTCAACGACTTGGTGTTTTAAGCGATAAACACAAGAGCAGCTTGTGTTTCTAATGCTTTGACATCTGGGGTCAAAACCATGTTGATAGAAATCAGCACGTTTAAAACACCCTTTCGTGGACACATGGGAAGAAATACAGGATAGTTCTTGTATTCCCATTTCAGAATGTCCTTCAAAGTAAAGCATTTTGGGGTGACACGGGGTTTATGCTAACAGATGCACAAGCGAACTTAATATTCACTTGATTGTATAATTGCACGTGCCTCTCTTGGTTAAGTCTCTGTTCTCACTTGTCAGCATGGGAACTGATGATATTGGGAAACTCAGTTGACCCAGCGACTGAACAGATCCAGGAGTTATGATCGTTGCCAGGTGCTCTGCCATTCATAATCCCATCTCCGAGATTTCTTTTCCTTCGCAGATACCCTCCACCCCTTAATCCACTGGAGGGGCAGGTCTGCCTATGTGGATGGGGCACGGGTGTCTATGAAGAGATGTGTGTCTGTCCTCGGTCTTTTTCCTGTTCACTCTCGCTGTCAGCTGCCTGGGGACCCCACGGTGTGGCTGCCACATTGACTGGACCTTTGCTTCCCAGATGCATATGCCACCTTCAGTCTCTCTGGGGGGTGGTCTCAGTGCCCCCTCCCAACACCTGCCCATTGGTCCGTTGTCCTGATCAGAACCTTGGGATGCTGAGTGGGGCCCTGCAGCCACCCTCTTCCACTGCCAGGACAAAGCTTACCACATCAAGTGTGTGAACCGTGATGTTTTAACATGTGGGGTCTCACTGACCCTAGAGGGACAGCTCCTCTCAGGGCTAGCCCGTTCCTACAGATAGCAAACAACTTGCTGGAAGTGCTCCTTTATGTGCAAACTGCCAGTCCAGGGCCTGCACCCCAACTGCCTCCTCTATGGGGCTGTCTCTCCCCGTGCCCTCACCACCCAGGGCCAGGTACCAGACAACAGGGGCAGCCCCGTGACCCAAGCCCAGTGAAATTATTCACACTACTCAATCTTAAACCCGCTCACCCTGCCTCATCCACTTCTTCCTGCAGAAACCACAGTAAAGGCTGATGTCCACGTTTTTCTCAGTCTCTCTCTGCCTCCTGACCAACCCTGTGCTTCCTCCAGTGTCCCTGCACAGCATGGCGTGACCTCTGTTTCTGAACGTGAATAAAACTTCTTTCTTGATGACAGTCATTTTTGCGTCTGTGTATCTCACTGTGCCCGATTAAAACATATCCTGAGCGCCCCTTAAAACATCTTGGCAGCTCAGCACAGCACCTCAGCTTCATGGGGGCCGGGGGACGAAGGTCCTTCATCGTGTCTCTCAGAGATGGGTGCGTCCTGTCCCCATGCACTGCAGAGCTCCTGATGTGCCTGCTGATCCTGCCTCCTTTCAAGTTTCACCCAGGGGTGGCTGCTGGTGGAAACCCCTCACCTCATTTCTCCTGCAGAGGCAACGAGGAGGACATAGTGGCTGAGTTTATTGTAACACAAATGCATGAACTCCCAAATTTCTGTAGTCCCCACTCATGTGTCTCTGGGGACAGGGCATGCTGACTTGTGCTTCTTGCCGCCTTTGACAAGTCTGGGAGGACCAGGTACCAGGAATGGATCCCTTAAAGCAAGACCCTGCTGCAGCCTCTCTGTACCCAGTTGCTAGTTGTACCAATTTTCATATCTGCAGAAGGAACGGGACAACTTGTCACCCAGGGCACTGCAAAGGGCTCCCCTGGGCTGTACAAACTTCACATCCCATGATACAGCAAACAGCCAGCAGAATCCCTGAACTTCAGCACCACTGTGTTTGGTTACACTTGGAAACAGCATCATCATTGTGTCCCAAGAAGAAAAAACATCTGAGTTGACAGTGCTTTATCCAGTACCACGGCAGAAACACACACCCTCCAATAGAGCTACGTAACTATTCCCTCCAAACTGGGTGACCAGAGCTGCCTGGTTAGCTCAGTTGGTTAGAGCATAGCCTCGTAACACCAAAGTCACAGGTTTGGATCTCCGTACCGGCCAGCCACCAGGAAAAAAAAAAAAAAAAAAGCCAATCATGTGTCTTTGACCTTAGAATGATTCTCGGAAGACTTTTTATGTTTTCTCAGAATTGGTTGCAGGGTTCTTGGGGAATTTTGAGTTAATTTAGAGCCCACTGTGGGATTTTATTCTTTTTTCACATTCAGTTCAGCTGCCTTTTCTCTGCAAAAGCCTCTCCACGTAATCCCATAGGACAGATGGGCTTGTGCTGCCATGGAGTTGGAAGGTGATGACAAAGGACCATAGATCAGAATACTGACCCCACAGGCTCCTCCCTGTACAAAATGCAGCTCTAGTTTGGTGTCAGCCTGTGGCTTTTTTCCAACTGTGATAAAATACACATAAAATTCACCATTTTGACCATTTAAAGTGAACAATTCAGGGGCATTTATTACACCCACAATGTTGTGCAACCACCATCTCTATCTACTTCCAGAACATTCTCACCACCCCAAAGGGAGACCCCGTCCCCACCCACAGTCACCCCCCATCCCCTCCCCAGCTCCTGACAACCACCAGTCTGCTTCCGTCTCTGTGGATTTGCCTATTCTGGACATTTCACGTAAATGGAATCATACACATGTGGACTTTTGTGTCTGGATTCTTTCACGACTTTTGCCATCAGATTTCAAAATCATGGGCTATATACCAGGAGTCCATTCTCAGAAGATTCTAGAAGGTGGTTTATATTTTTCAAGTGATTATGCTTTTTCTGCAATAAATAGCGTAATTCCATAATATCATTCACCTGAAACAATTCCTAGCCAGCTATAATGATATAGATGGTCACTCACCACATTTTAAAAATAGTTTTTCTCTTTTTTCTGCTTTATTCTCTTAACTTAGGTGGGTCACCTTGAACCTCTTTACTAAGTACACTGACTGTGCATGCATATCTTATTTTTTGAAGGAAGCTCAATATTTTTAGCTTTAGAAACTTTAAAAGTTCTAAATAACCTAAGATAAATAATATAAGCAAATAAACAGTAAGATAATAAGTAATCTAAGATATTTTTCTGTGTTAGCCACTGGCGTGATGGGCGCACCCAGCGCTGGATCGTTATTTTCTGTCCCGGTTCCCTCAGTCGACAGGCACAACCTTTTACAAAGTGACCTGTTGAAGATGTGGAATATACACACAATGTAATACTACTCTGCCATAAAAAAGAATGAAATTCTGTCATTTGCAGCAACATGGATGAACTTGGAGAAAATCATATTAAGTGAAATAATCCAGGCACAGAAAGAGAAATACCGCATGTCTTCACACATATGTGTGAGCTAAAAAATAAATAAAAGAAAGGAACAGCAATCACCATGGTACGTTGAAGTTTCAAAAGGAGACAACAGAACTGAGGTTACCAGAGGTGGGGAAGGTGGGGAAGGAAGGAATTGGTAAAGGGCGACAAAAAATGATTACACTATAGAATGTCGAATACACTAATTATCCCAACTTGAGTACCACATATTGCACACAGGTATTGATATTCAACTTTGTACCCCACAGATATGCACAATCATATATGTTTCAATAAAAAAAATGACAGAATGACCTGTTGCAAATTCACCAGGCTGTTCAGCATTGGAGACCGGAGGAGGCCCAGGTTTTTTACCCCTCATGGATGGTGCTTCCACGGTACCTGTCCACTCCTTCACGCAGCCCTGTGCACTGAGGTATCCAAGCATAAAGGACCACCATTATTTTAAGGGCATAAAACGAGCAGAAATGACAGACAACACCCCACAGGAAGAGATGTAGCCCTGGCATTGCAATAGCAGGAACCACAGAAAAGTAACTGGCCCAGCGTGTCACTCCGGGGTTATCCTAAAACACAACCGAGATGCTCCAGCCTGCCAAAGGGAGTGCTGTCCTCCCCAGAGAGCACATGTGAACAGAGCCTGTCCAGGGCCCCCAGCAATTTCAGGGTGAGTAATTTCCAAGCATGCAATTATAAGTAACTAAAGCACAACAGCTCCCCGAAGTACCGTCGAGATTCCTGCAGCATGCGCTTAATTGCAGCCAGACTGTAACCTCGGTGTGGCCTGTGTCCCAGCTGTAACCCTGCGCCCCGCGCGGCGCTCCGACATATGGGACAATTTTCCAAGCTGATTGCTGTGATCTGATTAAGGGAAGTTGTGTAGCGTCTTGTGACGGCGTTCCAACAGCTGCTCGGAGGGAGATCCCCAGGAAGGTATTTTCTGTCTGCCTCAATTCAAGCACGTCCCTGGGAACCAAAGTGATTACGCTCATGGTTTTTGGGGAGGCGAGTGCCAGAGTTGAGGAAGAGGTACAAATAATTCTTATGCTCTTCAAAAAGTGGGGAGGTGGGAGGGAGCAGGAGGGGAGATGGAGGAAAAGGGGGGGACATCAGGATCCCACAAAGGAGAAACCCCCTCCCTTCTCTGCCTCTTTGATCCCCTCAGATCTTTGGTGCCTCCATTTGGAAAGGGGCTTCCTTCCTTCGTCCACAGGGAGACACTCACCCAGGTGTTTCTTAGGAGGAGACGGGGTGAGCAAGGTGTCTGCGGGGCAAGACACTTTGAGAAAATAAAACTTTCATGGCGTGAGCCGGTTGCATGGGAGCTGCTTTATGTGGAGACTTTGCTTGGCACTTCTGTGATGCAAGACTCAAGATCAGCTCTGACAGGTGAATTCTGTCTGCCCACCCCAACAAACCTCACCCTCAAACCGAAACTCACATGCATGCTGCAGATAGCATTCCCACCATCAAACCTCAAGCAGCCAGCACACCAGGTCTTCAAGGCCACCTGGGTTTAGCATCCCAGCTTTATTACCCATATGTGTTTCAAAGGGGTAGATTTTAGAAAGGCTAATTTGCACCAGGCACTGAAGAATCTACTTGGAGACTGTTTGAAGAAAGGGCCTTGCATGCATATCCTGGGATTGCCGTAGCAAATTACTACAAACTTGGTGGCTTAACACAACAGGAATTTGTCCCCTTACATTTGTAGGGAACAGAAGTCTGAGATCAAGGAGTCAGCAGGGCTGGTTCCTTTGGAGGCTCCAGGGCCTTTCTCTCTCCTGCTTTTGGGGTTGCCGGAAGTCCGGGGTGTTCTTTCCTTGTAAATGTGTCACCCTGATCTCTGCCTCTGTCCTTACATGGTCATCCCTCTGTGCATGTCTGTGCCCTAATCTCCTCTTCATATGAGGACACATCCTTTTGGATGGGGCCCACCCTAGTGACCTCATCTTATCTTAATCACCTTTGTAAAGACCCTGTTTCCAAACACAGTCACATTCTGGGGTCCTGGGGGTTAAGGCTTCAACCTATGAATTTTGGGGGGAGGACAATTCAGCCCAACACGGGCCTCCTGAAGACAAACACGGGCAGCTATAATGGAAACACTCCCTCCTTGTCTTTGCTGACTGAGGTAGTTGTAGGATTTTAGTGCTGTGAGATCTTCACCTGGAGGGAAACCTCCAGACAACAGAGCAAAGTCCAGGTTTCAAAGATATCACAGTTTTACTGTGAGTGTCTCATGGAGGGTGGAAAACTGGGCTATTCTGCTGGAAAAATAAGGCAGAAGACACCTCTCTGAGCTTTGCTCTCCCAGTTCCCTGACTCTGAGGCTCTCTCGCTGCATTGGCTGTTGGAAAACAGAATAAGCAAAGGGGCATGAAGGCTCTGAGACCCCAATGGCCACTGCTGAGGTTGGGACACGGGCTTCTGCGTCCTGATGGGCCAGGTGTGGTGGAAGTCTCCTGAAGTCCTGGGCACACCTTTGATTCCATAACTGTGTTCCCCACATCAAAGTTCTGAGACTCTGAGCATCCCTGAATTGTCCCACATCACCCACAGCCAATGTTTATAAAAATAAAGAAATAGGTAAAATTCCACCCTCCTCACCTTCATCAGACATCAAGTGTTCTCAGAAAAAAACAACAGGCTTTAGTGATTCCCTGAACACCACAGATGGACCATAACAAAGAAGAGAGGAGGTGAGAGATGTCATTTCTTGAGCAAACGTAAAACTGTGGGCCAAGGCACCTTGTGTGTGTAGTGACATGTTAGCCCTGTGATGGCTCAGGAAGCAGGCAGCAATATTCCCATTTTACAGAGAGAAGCAGGCTTTGAACAGTTCAGAAGATTCACCAATCCACACTAGAAAGGGTTGGATGTGGGATTTGAGTTCTAATGTGTCAAAGATTCCTATTTTTTTCCCACCATGACTAGCCACCTTCCAAAATTATGTGGAAAGAAAATGGCACATTCATAGGTACAGAGCAATGATCCGCTTTTTTTCTCTACAGAGACCAACATTCACATAGCACTTTTCTTTTAAAATTCATCTGGATTCTCAGACAATGGGAATTTTACCGCAAGCATTTTGCAGAAGAGGAATTAGAACTTTGCAGAAGTTGGGAGAGTGTTCAAGGCTATTCAGAGGATAAGTTGCAGAACTGGGGAAATTACAGTTTCTAAGTCTAAAACCAAGGGTGTTCAGCCGTGCTGTTTCCTAAACCTCAATCTCTTAACTTTTCCTGTTCCATAAAAAGCGCCAGGACTCAAAAGGATACTACCACCCTTCCCAGCCTGCTAAAACAAAAGTGCAATGTCACCTGTGACAATCGTCATGTCTTCCTCCTTGGGCACCCGCAGGAGAGCAACTGATTGTGGAAGCCTCTGCAGGGTCCGGCATCCCAAGCTGTTACAGCTATGAACCAAGACAGGTGGTTTTCCAAGGAGTGTGGCAAGGCAGAGCTCTTTGGTTCTTTCATGCATGAAGCAAAGCAGACTTTCCAAATCATGTTTTAAACGATTAGTGCAGTTACCCAAACAAAGCTTAAGCCCACAGTGGAGACTGGTCCACAAATGCTTCCGAGCCCTGTATCTTGCACAGTTCTGCCTGCATTCTTCAAAGTTCACCTGCCAAAGGTGTGCCCCAAATCACTTGGCCCCATGAGTCTGGGGTATGACTGAGCTGTGGGGTATTGCTTATGGGAGGTAGGTAGGGAGAGCAGTGTCCCTGGTCAGACCACTAAAGAGAAGGCAACGTGCCACATAGGGGAGAGCTTGCTCCAAGTTCTCTGTTGATGTGGGCATTGGAGACAACCAAGCTGACAACGTTAGACTTGCATATGGGCTAAGAACTCTTGATAGAGATCCAACCTTTGTGACATGCAGAGCTGGGTTTGCTAACTGCCAGATTAAGGCCCTTGAAACAAATTGCATGGGACTGAGAAGGGATTTAGGGGAAGTAAGTTTCCAAGTCTTGCTGAAGTCAAGAGGCAGAGGGAGGAAAAAGTGACCAGAACACTGTCTGAAGGAAGCCTCTTTTATGAGATCTTTAATCCCAGTCACCAGGGAGGGCCCCTCATGACCCAATTACCTCTTTAAGGTCCCACCTCTTAATACCCTCCCATTAGCCATTAAGTTTCAGCACCTGAAGTTTGGAGGGGATGCATTCAAACCATAGCGACATCAATGTGAATCACCAGTATTGATGGACAACAATGTCACCATAAGAGGGAAATGTCTTTTTATAGCTTATATTCAAGTCTCCTCGTGCATGAATCCATGGCACAGTTAAGATATGATAGATAGTTCCAGTATCCATATCGACTGTTTTCACTCTGTGGATTCCAACATCCAGTGAAATTTCTCCGGTAAGGCTGTTCTGAGAACGCAACGTTCAGGATTTGGAATATCGGTGACGCCACCCAACTTGGTGCTGGAATTCAGCTCGGTACTCCTAGGTTGAGTTTGCAGTTGGTACAGTTCAGCCCTGTGACATGCAGAAAATACACACACAGGAGATTTTAGTGGTGAACTGTTGTTAAAGGTCCACTTTAGCTTTCTTTAGTCCATACTTTATAATGGACTCAGGGGATGCGTGATAGCCCAGCTTTAATTTCTCCAAAGAGACAGAATCCTTGATTTTTGCTGGGCACGCGGCTCCCCAGAAGTATTTTTTCTCCTTCCTTAAAGGGATGGAACGACGTGCTGTCCTCTGCCTGTCTTTGGACTGTTGGCTGCAACGGGAACACTGGGGTTGGAGATTGGCCTCTCCTTTGGACGGCGGGGAGGAGGTCCAGCAACAGCTGTCTGGTGCCATTGATTGAAAGAGTGGCTGTGCCATCCCTCCCACGTGCACGTTAAGCTTAGTCCTGCGTTGTGCTCAGGCCAAAGTTCAAAAGCAAATATGAAAAGTGGTGCGGCCCGTGTTGTCATGCCTTCTCTTTCTGCTGAGACCTCCAGGTGAAGAAGCCTGAGCCAGCCTGCCAGGGGGAGAGAGACACACGGAGAAGGGACAGCTCAACCTGGACCACCCAGCCAGCTGTGTGGTTTGACCATCCCAAACCACGCAGCCCTAGATCAGAACCGCTCAGGCAGCCCAGAGAACCAGGAGAAATAATAAATGCCCACCATGCTAAACCTCAGAACTTTGGGGCTTGGTTATTCAGCCAAAGCTTGTCCCCAAAATGTATAAAACGAGGGAAATACGTACACTTGCTGATACATGTTGAGCAGACACCTTGATTTTTTAATGGGATCTGGGGCATCTGTATTTGGCCAGGAGTAGAGTATCTGTCTTTGGTCTGTCTCCTCCTAATGGATGAAGACTTCTAAGTGTCTCACAAACGCTGACCACCCTCCGTAGCCCCCCACTCTGCCCTGTAATGCCGTGTCGTCCTCCTCAAAAGTCCCGAAGCATTAACATAACTCATCACCAACATTTCTCTGCAGGGAAAATTGTTTGTGAAATATGTCCTTCAGTAGCCTTACCTCCAGTGTCACGTCCCCCTTTTCTAGATTTGAGGAGAAAAGCTTTCAGATTTTGCTGAAGCTGTGTCTCAGGTGTGTTTTCTTACCTGGGCACACTTTCCTGCCCTCCTTAAAGGAAGACACCCGCATTTCTCCCATGCTCTTTCTTAAGTTAAAAGACGGGTGGATCCACGCAGCCAAATGCAGCCCGTAGAACTCCAGCCTTTCTGTCCTCTCCCAGGTGCAAGCATCGGAGGGTTCCTCTCCCTGGAAACGACCTTTTCTTTGCTGCATGGCAGGTGCCGGCAGGAAGCCTGCGTCCCTGTTTCCTTCTTCAATTAGCGTGTTAATTGCGTGCACGAGGCTGTCTATTAGAGAGGTGTGTGCATGATGGCTCCCCTCTGGGACGTCCCGGGATCCTGTTGCAGGCATCATTACCACGAGCACTTTCCCGGTGCTTTTTAATGCACTCTGAAAAGTAACAGCTTCAGTGGCTTTTACATCTGCAGCCGAGATGTGCGTGCAGCACGGCTGTCCCGACCACCCGGGACAGAAAGATCAGGTTGCAAAATGTCCCCCACCTCTGCACCACCTACCAGGCGCTGCCTGGGAGAAGCTAACCAGTTTGCTACTTTTCCTTAACTTTTTTTTTTTTTTAAATAAGGCTCTGTTCAAAAATAAACTTAGACATTCTTCTGTAACAGACCCAATCTGTTCCCAATTTCTTGTCCAAACAATGAAGAATATACAAGGGCATTTTGGCGTGACTCCGCCTGACCTTCTCAAAGGAAAGCGGCACCTGCGCAGGGCTCGAGGCCTCCCGGGCGTTTGATCTGAAGCGGGGCCTCCTGTTTCCACAATTCATCGAGAAGCTTTTTAACCACACTTCCCAAAGTGGATCTGGAAAAACTGACATCCGAGGTTTCAGATCTCAGCGTCGAAAAAAAGGCGTTCAAAGATTTCTGAAGTGTTTAAGTGACTTTTGCTAATTGGGTAGTGTTGACTGTAGAGATAATCGGTTCCAAATTGAAAAAGGAGATTACATGATTAGACATATTCCCCAGACCCTCACAAAAACCATTATGCATGTGTGTGTGTGCGTGCATGCTTGCATGTGTGTGTGCGTGCGTGCTTGCGTGTGCGTGTGTGTGTGTGTGTACAGGGAGAAAGAGATAGAAAGATCTGATAGATAAATAGATACATGAAAGAAAGAAATATTAAATAGATACATTAAACAGATGATAGAGATAATAAACATAATAGACGGATAGAAAATGTAGGTAGATTGTCATAGATAATAGATACCAGATGCATGATTCATAGATAGAAAAAGAAATAAATCAGAAAAAGCAAATAGGTGGTAGAGATAAACAGATAATAGATAATCCATGGGTGGATAGTTAGATAGTTAGACAGACACCTAGATTCATGGCGAGGGAGACTCTCTCTAGCACGCCTAGGGGATTTTCTGTTATTTTATGAGAAATGACCCTAACAGTTTCTTCCTATCTTCTGCTGCTCTGATTCTAGAAATAGTCTTTAAACTTGGGTGTTTCGGATACAACAGGACACTGCAGGGGTCGACCGTCAGTTCCTGACTTTTCCGGTGGCCAGTGAGAGAGAGCCGAGGCCAGACGCATTCCGATCAACTTTTATTGGCCTTGCCCGGGCTCTCTAGAGCTACAAGGTGTTCTGAGGACACATCCACAGAGAAATTGTATGGGATGCCTGTGTCCCCGGGCCGTGGGTTGAATGTTGTTCCTCAAAAGATATGTCTAATCCCAGGAAGTTTTCGATGCAATTTTAGTGGAAGAAGTGTCAGGCAGTTAGGATCTCGACACAAAATAATCCTGGATTACCCAGGTGGGCCCTAAATCCATGACAGGCGTCCTCACAACATGCGGGAAATGAGACACAGACACAGAGGAGAAGCCATGTGAAGACGGAGTTAGAGACTGGAGTGATGCAGCCACAAGCCCAGGGACACCTGGAGCCACCAGGAGCTGGAAGAGGCAGGAAGGATCCTCCCCTGGAGCCTCTGGAGGCAGCACGGCCCTGCCACACCTGGATCTCAGACTCCTGCCTCCAGAGCTGGGAGAGGACACATTCCTGTTGTTTGAAGTCCCCCAGTGTATGAGCATTTATCATGGTAGCCCCAGGACACTCCTATAGCAACTGAGTCACTCCCAGGGAGGTAAGTTCCTCCTCAAGGGTGGCCCCAGCCTTGTCTTGAGGTCCTGTTGGCTGCTTTTGTCATGGTGGATCTGCAGCATTGTCTGAATTACGGGTGAAGAAGTTCTTTCATGGTTTTGGGAGACAAACATGCCTCCAGAAACAGAGCTCCCATGTGGGAGCCAAAGGAAAGCATCTGCACCAAGAACCCCCCAGGGGATCCCAGGGCTGTCCTATTTTCCTGGTGTGGAAATGAGGCTCCTGGAGCTGAGGGGACCTACTTCTCACCCAGGTGACACATGACAGAGCTGGGATGCAGAACTGGGTTTGGAGGCCCCAGGATCCACGCCTTCTCTGGGTCATGATGGACAATCCTATCATGTGTTTTATTATGTCTTTTGGAACTGCAGCCAGACCCTGTCCCCCTCTCTTTCCCAGGGAGGAAAATTTTCAGGTGGTTCAGGCTTCAAGATCCAGCTCTGAATATGGGCTGAATTGGTGGAATTCGGTTCTTGCTTCTACCAGGCTCCCTGGAGCATCACGGTGGGTCTCTGAGCCTCCCCCTCCTGGCCTGCCGGGAGGGCAGTGTGAGCCTGCTGTCCATGAGGGGATGTCTGCAGGGGCCTCCGTGTGCAACACACCTGGAAATGCCAGTCATAAAACCACACTATTATCACATGGGAGAGCGGATGATTCACGAGAAAGGCACCGTCACCAGGATTGTGTTCCACAACAGAGCATTTGACACAAAAGCAGCCTCAAAATACATTTTTCCCAGTTCTCTCTTCTCAGAAACAAGGAGACTCCTGGCATGGAGCCGACCTGCTTGGTCCACTGTTCACGTTGGGGGCAGAGCTAGGATCTGGCTTTCAGGGGAGTCTACATCTTTTTAGCTCCAGATGCCCATGCTTGAGTACATCCCGGGGATGCTGAATACGTAAATGTGGAGGAAATAACAGGAATCAATCCCCAATGATAGTCTGGGGTGCAACCCCAGACCCCTTCACTTACTGTCAACGTCAAACTGCACCTACGCAGAGCTGCAAAACTTCATGTCCTAAGCACCGAGAACCTCTTGCTTATGTGGGGAGTTCCGTGCCATGCAGCTGGTCCATCAACATCCATCAGGTACTTTGCTATGGGGAGGGGACCTTCCTGGCATTCCTGGGCAGCCCCAGACCCTCAAAATACAGCAGAGTCGACGAGGCACGATTGGGGCAGCTTCCTCTCTGTGATGCTGCAGAGTCCGGTACCTAGTGGAAAATAAACTTGTTAATGCGATTGAGATCAACGGATGAGCTTCTCTCTGTGATAAATTTAAGCAAATTGAATGTAATTGCCTCAATCGAATTCAGAGCAAGGCTCAGGCTGACCTTCTGCTGAAGGGTTCTGCCTGCTCAGGGGGAGCAGAGGCGCATGACAGCCCTCGGACCATTTGCACATATTTATACAATTTGTCATGATTCCGTCTGTACAGTCTGGAGGCTGTGGGATTTGCCTCTGGCCTCCCTGTGAAGTCAGGGATATAAAAATCACATGCTGGACATACCTCGTATGTGTGTGCATTAGTGGGGGGGGGGTGAATTGTCTGTGTGTGTGTGTGTGTGTGTGTGTGTGTGTGTGTGTGTGTTTGCTGGACAGAAGATGAGAATCCCTTGAGAGAAACTGAGAAGACATGATTTAAAGGGGCAATAAAGTCCTCAGGTCCTAGCATAAGTACAGGTAAATCTCAATATCTTTAAGCCAATCAGCATCAACTTACACCTGTCTACAGGTGCAACCTCAACCAGTTTCACTGTGGACTTGTTTGCAGGTGCAGCCATACGATGTCAGATGTCTGTCCCTTCTGACCTCAACACCGTGTCCGTGTAGTCATGGGTACTGTTGTCCTACCCGCAAATAACATCCCAAGGTTGAAAATTCAAAAGCCAAAAGAGGGGAGCCCAGATGGTATCTGTGTTGTGTTGCAGGGGCTATGCAGGCAACCTGTGACATGAAGGGTGGGGTTGTCAGATTAAACACAGGAGTCCAGGTTAAACTTGAATGTCAGATAAATAAAGGATCATTTTTTAGTCCATGTTTGTCCCATGCCCTATTGCTGTTTATCTCAAATTCACGTTTAAATGGGCATCCTGTACTTCCATTGGCTAATTGAGCAACCCGTAAAGAAAACCGTAATCCTTTGCAAATTATTTCTCCCACATTGCAACACTGTTGAAACTGAGGTGGAGAAATCATATACAAAATACATGTTCCCAGAAAAAGTTACTGAGTTCCTGAGCCAGGGCCTGAGGAATGAAGCAGCAGCAAGAAAGTTTCTCTTGAGACTGGGGTGCTCACAGGGACGGGTGACGCATTGTTGGAGCAGCAGGCCACGTGGAGACAGTACAAATTGGCCCATTTGGGGCTGGCGTCTCGGAGGCCACTGGTGGCCGGCCCATCGCGATGGAAACCTCAGAACAAATTTGTGAACTCGCTACAAAAGAGTGCATAAAACCAGATGAGGCATAACGGATTTGAAGTCTTTGCCTCGGAGGCTGGCCGTGGCGTGGAGCCAGCGTCAGGGCAGCCGGTCAGGCCCCAGGACCACCGTTCCAATTAGATTCCAGGATGACCTCATGCACAGGGTATGGCCTGAATATTAAAAATTCCTTGTGCAAATGAAAGGAGTCTGGCGTGAGGGTAGGGAAGGGGTGCAAACATGTTTTATTTTATTTCAACACGACGCTCGCTCAGGCCGACGCCATGGTAGGAGAGGAAATTGCAGGGTCTCCGCTCCATGTTTTACTGATTGGCAGACAGATTTACAACACATGGGAGAAACAATTAGGACAGAGTCTCCGCCGACTACAAAGCGAGGAAATAAATTCCCGTAATGAGACGGGAAAAGCACGAGGTAGGAATGATCTATGTGCTTGCGTCCAGAGGATAAAATGTCAAAAAGCCGAGGGTCGCAGTGGGCTGCCCTCAGCAACAGATGTTGTGCAGATTCCTGGCTCTCCTCGGGGTTTTATGGGACCCTTCCTCATTCCTCTTCTACCCAACCCTCCAAACCAGAAATGTTGCTAGGACACACAGGTATTTGTGCATGATCAGTGGAACCGCCATAAACGTGGAGTTGACCATAGAGGAGACGGGGAGAGAGATTTGGAGGAAGCACCCAGAATTAGTGAGTGTGGACAGAGAGCTTGGAGTCACGATTCTCACGTGGAACGAGCTAGACAGAGGTGTTTGCTTCCAGCTGGCAGTGCCTTTAACATGCACAGGGATGGCTCAGAGGTGGGTTCTAAAGCAAATGCGAGGGGAATATTACGCAGCCATGAAAAGGAATGAGGCTCTGACACACGCTGCAACGTGGATGAACCTTGAAGACGTGATGCTCAGTGAAAGACTATCCCATGTGTGATTCCATTTATATGAAACGTCCGGAACAGGCAAATCGGCAGAGACAGAAAGCAGATTATGGTTATCAGGGGCTGGGGAGGGAGGCTGAGGAGTGGTTGCTAATGGGGATGGAGGTCTTGTTTTGGGGCAATGAGAATGTTCTGGAAGTAGATAGAGGGGGTGGTTACACAACATTGTAAATGCACTAAATGGCCCTGAATTGTTCACCTTAAAATGGTGAATTTTATTTTATGTGAATTTCAACTCAGTTTTTTTTAAATGCAAGGAGAGGTTCTTTTTTATGATTAATGGTTACCTTTAATGAATAAGGTATCAGTATTTTCAAATTCTCAAACTGATTATCTTTTGACATAGGGTTATTTAGTAAATACATTAGAATATTTTGCATAGAATTGATTCCACCAAAGAGGGGTCCTTCTTTAGCTGGACTCGTAGGAGGATGGGTAGCCAGACCCCCTGACAACAGGGGTCCTTGGAGCTTTGCAGGTGACAACCAGCTGGTGTTGACAAGGCGACAGCCCATGGACTTGACCCCTGGCTGGTTGAGACCTACCACCTACAAGACTGAAACCCTGACTCTGGCCATATGTCACAAGTCTCTGGTATCAAGTGGTCCCAGGCGAGATGACGTGGCTCCTTGGAGAGAGTGGCCCCCACCCTGAATACGATTCAGAGAGTTGAACCCTGGCTGCCAAGCATCCCTGTCTTTTATGGGTGGTGTGGTAATCTGCATCCTGTTACTTATAACAGAATACCTAAAACTAGGTAATGTATAAAGAAATGAAACTTATTTCTTACAGGACAGAGATAATAGATGATAGATAGATACATAGGGATAGATATTACTTAAGTCCGTGGTCCAGGAGGTACATCTGGTGGGGGTCTTCTGGCTGGAGGCTCCATGCAGAGTCCGGTGGTGACCAGGATGTCATATGTCACCTGCTCACTTGCTCTCCTTATAAGGACATCAGAACAACACCCATGACTCCATGAATGGGTCAGTCCACTCACAAGGGCACAGTCCTCAAGATCTAATCACCTCTCAAAGGCCCCGTCTTTCAATTACCATAATTGGATTTTCCACCCTCTTAACACCATGACCATGCTGCTCGGGCTTCCAATATGTGAACTTTTGGGGGACACATTGAACCCATAGCAGGTGGGCAAGGAGCCCGCTTAGTGGTCACCCAGAATAAGGCAGCTCTCTCCTGATCCTGATCTGACCTATAAATACAGAGTGGGAATTGCCTTTATTTCTGGAGACAGTGTCGTATGTTTTTATGCTCCTCGTGTAAAGTTGAGGCAGAGTGAGGGACTTAGATCATCATTACATGAGGTCCCTTCAGAAAGCTCGTGGGCAAATGCAGTGGAAAGATAACACAGATCTTTCCATAAATTCTTCGAAGTCCCCCCATGGATGGTGTGTAGACACTGACATGTAAACTTTCCCTCAAGTAGAAATTTCTAGAAATGTCTCATCACTCCCCGCCTCCTTCGTGACTTTGGATGTCAGAACTCGAATTGCCCCCTGCAAGATCACAGAGTTAATGCTGATTCGTGGTGCTTCACTGATCACGTGGGTAAAATCATCCAGAAAGGGGCAAAAAACAAGGAAGTCTGCATGTTGACGTGATTTTTAAAATGACTAGTTTTTAACACGGTACCAAATCTGTAACATAACATGTGCTGTGTTAAGCATTTTTAAGTGTATCATGCAGTTTCATGAACACTTTTAAGCGATTGCACATGCACCCTGTATGCAGACTTCCTCCTCATTCACTGTTCCATCCACGTGATTGGCAGACTCTTTAAAAAAAGAGAAAAAAGTCAGAAGAGGAGCAGATTGTGAAATCGTGCAAGCTGGGTTGTTCTGCCAGCCTTTGATTTGCAAATTGGAAGATTTGGTCATTGCCAGGGGGTAAAAGCTAACAGGGCTGAGGAGGGTGTGGGCTGAACACAGGTGATGGGATCCCACCAGTTGTCAACAACTCCACTGTCAGAAATATTTGCACTTTTCTGAAATGTCTGCATTCCTGGAGTGGAAGAACCAAAGTGTGGCAGTGTGGGGACAACAAAATATTTCTCTTAGATGCAACGGAAAAATGATGCAAATATTACCCAACGATGCTTTTATTCTTAGCTCTTTTCTTTCTTTCTTCTTTCTTTCTTTCTTTCTTTTTTTTTTTTTTGGCAGTCCTGCCCCCCATGGAGCCTAGACAGAATTTCTGAGCAGCTATTCTTTGAGAAGTTGTTTTTGGCAGAAAGACGGAAATAAAAACACTCAGTAGTTGAGGAAAAAGGGATTTTGAGCTTGAATTTGAGTGTGCGATGCTGAGATCCCTGCTGCTGGAGAGCATGATGTTGTCGGCTCAAATGAGGGCGTTGGATAGAACAGACCCCACCTCCAACCTCCAGGATGAGGTTGAACGCCTCCTGCCTGAAGAAGAGGAGGCAATGGTTTGGTTCTAGGGGTCTCTGTAACCCTGAGTGGGATGTGGGAGAAGCAGGGAGAGAGGGTGGTCCTCAGGGGGACTTGTATTTGGGGCAAGAGGTTATGGAATTTGGGCAGGTGGGTCCACACCCCCACTGGAGCCAAGGGTGGCAGCATCCCAGAGAGGCCAAGAGGAGCTCTCGGTCGATTTTACAGCAAGAATCACTGGTGATGCTCAGAGTCTTCACCAACCTGCTCCCCCAAAGACTTGGCAGCACGTGAGACACCCCCAACCCGAACTTTAGACTCATCCCTGCAGGGGACAGGGGGACAGAGGGAAGCAGGTGAGAGAATTGTCTGATATAATTCTGAATTAAATGGGATTACATTTCTACTGTTTTCCAGAATTAGGTCTAGCACAGGGGTTCTCAGCCTCGGCACTGCTGACATTTGGGGCTGGGTGACTCTCTGTAGTGGAGTGTCCTGTGCACTGTGGGGTATTGAGCAGTGTCCCTGGTCTCCACCCACCAGATGCCAGCAGCACCCTCCCCACACAGAGTGACACCCCAAAAATGTCTCCAGACATTGCCAAATATCATCACCCTAGCTGCGCTGGCCTGGTCTAACACCAGAAGGTAAGTTCAAGTTCAAGAAAAACATCCACAAGCTGATAGTTGTTGCAGGCAAGTCCATGCCCTGAGCCAAGCTACCACCTACACGTGTAACACTCCAGTCTCAAATGTCACCTGGAATCATTTCCCTACCTAATGTGTCCATCCCATCTTCTCAAGGTAAAAGCCAGAAATTCACTTCTCAGCACCCAGGAGATGGGGTGAAGCTTTCAGCCTGACCTCCACCCATTAAAACACTGTTTGGAACTTGTTTTTAGAAGCTATGGGCATGGAGAAGCAGGTGTCATTTGGGACCCTCTCTGGCATGGGTGGGGTCGGGTACCCACCTTGCAGGAGCAGAACTGGAGCTGAGCTTCAGGACATGTTACCGTTTTGAGTCCAGCGCCGGTGGAAAGAGCTGTGGCTATGACGCCTCCTGGGCAAATCTCCACAACCCCCACGCGTGCACGAGCCTCCAAGCTTGGAGCCCGGGTCCTCATGGAATGGAAAGTGAGCTATTTCATATTTTTCACCAAATCCCCTCTCTGTGTAAAGCAGCTGAGGCAGATCTCTGTAATTTACAGCCACAAGGTCTGATAGATCACTGCAGCCACATTTCCCATCAGGGCCACCGGACAGGTGCGTAGAGGAGAGACACGAGCCAGGGTGTGCTCACTTGTTTTAGAAGCCAAGGACTGCATGAATCACAGGGAGTTGGATTTTGAAGACCTGGGGTAGCATCTGGTCACTTTTCCTGTCAACAGACTCTAACCTACAAATCTGTTTCGTGTCTCTGTTATAAACACATGCACCTTTCAACTGCAGAAGAATCCTTAAACATCTGCAGAATTCAAATCTTACAGGTAAAAGCCAACATGGAGATTGTCCTGTAGAGATACTTTCTTTAAAAGACAGGAGACCAAGGCATCTGAGAGTCATTTGGCCTCCCCAGGATACATGTTTAACCTCTGCACCTGGCCAGGACTCACCCTGAGGGTGCTGGCTGGCAAGCCCATGTTGTAAGCACTGTGTGGTGTGATTTCTTCTCAGGAAAGTTTCTGTATGTCATTGTGCCAAGGGGATGCAGATTCTGTGTTTTTACACCAATTTCAGGGGCTGCTGCCCAATTCAGACCTTGTACCCCTGAGGAGTTGGGAGCACAGTCCCCAATACAACCCGTACTTCTGACACTAACTACAAATTTAGGGTGCCCAAGATCACCCTCACTTCTGACAACAACTGCAAGTTTGGGGGTCCTGACGACCACCATCAAGGAGAAGGACTCAAGGATCTTGCTGAAAGCTTTGGCACTAATAGTTACAGCTTTAAAAGGAGAGCACATGAGAATCTCTCTCTCTTGCTTCTGCCGTTCCTACCATGTGACACCCTGCACTGCTGGAGTCACCACCAAATAAGACCCTCACCAGATGTGGTCCCTGGACTTTGGACTTCCCAGCCTCTGAAACTGTAAGCAATAAATATTGTTTCTTTACAAATTACCCAATTTCATGTATTTCTCTTAGAAGCAAAGGTAATAGGCTAAAACAACTGCCAAACAAGGATTCTGCCCTGAGGCTTGTATGCAGGTTTTCAGGAGGGTGGGTCACGTGGAATGGCTGACCACTTGTGTGGCAGACCTTAGCCTCCAGCTGCTGCAGAAGTCAGGCTGGCACCACAGTGCCCCACCATAAATCACATCGTTAGCACAGATTCTCTAGTCTGGAATGGAGACCCAGATATATAAAGACATTCTTACCAGGCAGGATATTCTGGGGGATCAGAGATCACTTCTGAACAGCTGAAGGCAAATCCCAGACCTATCTTTGGGCAAGGTTCATTCTTTGCTGCATAGACTCCCTGTGGAATCTGCCCCACCTTCCATTAGTAAATCCACTGCAGGAATTTCAAATGGTGGAGCTGAAGTGGCAGCCCCAAAAAACAAAATTGAGGGTGGATTAAACACATAGCAACTATACCTGTGTTAATAGTCTTTTCCAGAGAAACAGAACCAATAGAATATACTTATATATTCTATTTGTGTGTGTGTGTGTGTGTGTACAGGTACACACACATATACGTACACAAACACATTTACTGTAAGAAGGTAGATCCCACACAATTATGAAAACTGACAAGGTAGACAATCTGCTGTCTGCAAGCAGAAGACACAGGAGATCCCATGGCATGAGTTCAGTCTGAAGACCTGAGACCCAAGAGAGCCTGTGGTGTGACCTGCAGTCTGAAGATCTGAGACACAGGAGACCCCAGGGCATGAGTTCATCCTGAGGGTCTGAGACCCAGGAGAGCCCATGACATGATTTTCAGTATGAAGGCCTGAGACCCAGGAAAGCCCATGGTGTGAGTTCCAGTCTGAGGGCCTGAAACTCAGGAGAGGCAAATGATGTGTGTTCCAGTTTGAAGGTCTGAGACATAGGAGAGCCCACAGCATGAGTTCAGTCTGAAGGCCTGAGACCCAGGAGAGCCCATGGCCTGAGTTCCAGTCTGAAGACCTGAGACCCAGGAGAGCCCATGGTGTGAGTTCCAGTCTGAAGGCCTGAGACTCAGGGGAGCCCATGGTGTGAGTTCCAGTTTGAAGAACTGAGACCCAGGAGAGCCCATGGTGTGAGTTCCAGTCTGAAGACCTGAGACCCAGGAGAGCCCATGGCATGAGTTCCAGTCTGAAGACCTGAGACCCAGGGGAGCCCATGGCGTGAGTTCCAGTCTGAAGACCTGAGACCCAGGAGAGCTCATGGTATGAGTTCCATCTGAAGACCTGAGACCCAGGAGAGCCCATGGCATGAGTTCCAGTCTGAAGACCTGAGACCCAGGGGAGCCCATGGCGTGAGTTCCAGTCTGAAGACCTGAGACCCAGGAGAGCTCATGGTATGAGTTCCATCTGAAGGCCTGTGACCCAGGAGAGTCCATGGTGTGAGTTTCAGTCTGAAGACCTGGGACCCAGGAGAGCCCATGGTGTGAGTTCCAGTCTGAAGACCTGAGACCGAGGAGAGCCCATGGTGTGAGTTCCAGTCTGAAGGCCTGAGACCCAGGAGAGCCCATGGTGTGAGTTCCAGTCTGAAGGCCTGAGACCCAGGAGAGCCCATGGTGTGAGTTCCAGTCTGAAGACCTGAGACCGAGGAGAGCCCATGGTGTGAGTTCCAGTCTGAAGGCCTGAGACCCAGGAGAGCCCATGGCATGAGTTCCAGTCTGAAGACCTGAGACCCAGGGGAGCCCATGGCATGAGTTCCAGTCTGAAGACCTGAGACCCAGGAGAGCTCATGGTGTGAGTTCCATCTGAAGGCCTGTGACCCAGGAGAGCCCATGGTGTGAGTTTCAGTCTGAAGACCTGGGACCCAGGAGAGCCCATGGTGTGAGTTCCAGTCTGAAGACCTGAGACCGAGGAGAGCCCATGGCGTGAGTTCCAGTCTGAAGGTCTGAGAACCAGGAGAGCCCATGGTGTGAGTTCCAGTCTGAAGGCCTGAGACCCAGGAGAGCCCATGGTGTGAGTTCCAGTCTGAAGGCCTGAGACCCAGGGGGGCCCATGGCGTGAGTTCCAGTCTGAAGGTCTGAAACCCAGGAGAGCACATGGCGTGAGTTCCAATCCAAAGACAGGAGAAGACTGATGTCCCAGGTCAGTAGTCAGGCAGAGACATAACTCTTTCTTCCTCTGCCTTTATGTTTTGTTCAAGTCGTCAACTGATGGGACGATGCCCAACAACACTGAGGAGGCCATATGCTTTATTCAGTCTATGAATTCAAATTCTAATACCTTCCACAAACACCCTCAGGGACACACCCAGAATAATGCTTACCAGTCACCTGGGCACCCTGTAGTTCAGTCAAGTTGACATGTAATACTAATGCTCACGCCCACTGACCCCAGATTGGGCCCTTCCTCGCCTTCCCCAGGCAATTTTGGATTTGTTTCCGTAGTTGTCTTCTCCCCCTCCTCACCTGATATGGGTTGAGTGCTTGTTTCTGGGAAGCTCATATGGAAGATTGATCCCTAATATAGCAGTGTTGAGAGTTAGGGCCTTTTGGAGGTGATTGGCTTTTTGGAGGTGATAAGGACTACTCTCTCATAAATGGATTAATCCCTTAGTTGGCTAATGGTTTGATGGGTTATCAGGGAATAGATTGGGGGCTTTGTAAGGAGAGTAAGTGGGAATATTAGCTCTATTGCTCTATGTCCTCGTCACGTGGTACCCTGGTTGCCATGGAACCTGTAGAGATTTTCAACCAAGAAGGCCCCCACCAGACGTGCCCTCTGGACCGTGGACTTCCCAGACTCCAAAACGGTAAGAAATAAATTTCACTTCTTCATAAATCACTCAGTTTCAGGTATTCTATTCTCAGCAACAGGAAACTGACTAATACAACACCCTCTCCCTCAGGTATCTCCAGGTATCTCAGGTTCTGCTAGAGGCTGGACTGCCAGGCAAGTCAAGTGCAGAAAAGACTGACCACATGGTGAGTGGATCCCAGGGGCATCCTTGAAGTTATCTAGGACTGCCGGGCCATGAGCCATCCCCTGGTAGGAGCACTGGGATTCAAGACAGGGCTGGGCCCTACTCTCTTGCCAGCTCTGCCCCACTGTCTCCTAGCCATGGGTTTGGCGTGGAGTATCACATTCATTCATTTTTTTACCCCAGTGCCCCTGTGTGGTAGGTTCTGCAGGAGCCCTTGGGCAGGCACAGTCCCTGGGCCCTGTGCTTTGTGGGAGGGGCTGAGCCATTGCAGAAATGACCTATATGGGGTCTGACCTGCAGGGTTACAGGACAGCCCCCAGCCTCAAGTCCCCTGTTGAAAAAAGTACACCGAAAAAGTAGAACACCAGGTTTATTTTTTATAAAATCTTTCAAAAATCAGTTTGCAAAAAATGGACTTGGTACTCTGGTTCCTTCCAAAGGTAAGAGATGTGCCTGCTGTGTGTGTGTGTGTGTGTGTGTGTGTGTGTGTAGCAAGAGCTCATAATTTTTTTTTTAGTAAGATTATTGGACTTTAATTTTTTTAAGTTTCATTTTGTTTTTATTTGACACATAATAATTGTACGCATTTACGGGGCACAGTGTGATGTTTTGATACATGGATACACTGTGGAATGATCAAATCATGGCATTTAGCATTTTCACCTCCTTATACATGTATCTTTCCTTTGTAGGGAAGACGTTCAGACTCTTCTCTGAGTTTCTTTCCACTTGTGCTGGTTCTCAGTTTGCCTCATTATAAATAGAATAGGCCCTTTTCATCAGCCCCAATATCCACTGGACGTGATCCGATTGGTCTTTGATGGCTTTTGTGCTGACAGGTCATACAAGACATCCCCACATTCCTCGCAAATTCTTTGCCCCAGACCTGAAGTCGGTGATTGTTCTCAGAGTGTTCCAAGATATCCAGACACCAAAATCTGATTTTCTTATAGGAAAAATCATAATGACATTAACACCTGTTATTTGCTTTACCCATTTATATAGCCTATGGTCTATGATATGTGAT
The DNA here is from genome assembly GCF_027409185.1 of Cynocephalus volans. Classification (NCBI taxonomy): domain Eukaryota; kingdom Metazoa; phylum Chordata; class Mammalia; order Dermoptera; family Cynocephalidae; genus Cynocephalus; species Cynocephalus volans. The sequence continues at coordinate 827,984 of NC_084478.1, forward strand.
ACATAATATATGATAGTATGTAAACCTATGGGAAAATATTATAATGTTTTATCTTCCAGTTGGGGCATATTTTTAATAAAAAAAATAGTAGTCACCCCAACACTTAACAAGGTAGCTTTACGCTGCAGGTAGTTGTACTATCATAGCTCTATTGTAATCCACTCTTAGTGCATTCACAATTTAATAAAATTTGGTCATATAATTTGCTCAGATCAAACTACATTTAAGAAGTCAATCCAGTGCCTGTGCCCCCAGGTCTGAAGGAGTTAATGCTAATTCTTTTATGTGTGAGATTACCATTTTATTACTCGTGCGCGTGCTCTGGGAAGACCATTATCATAAAACTGAAAGATCCCATCAAATTTTCCCCACGTTAGGAGAGCAAGTTTTCTGATGCTTCTCTGTGGCGATTAGCATGCACCCATCATGTGCGCTGAGGATTAAAAATAATAATTAGAGTAACGAGGCATTAGTGGGATTTAAGGAACTCTCATCATACTTAATTTGTTTGTACTGAATTATTTAAATCTTCTGCCCCCGCCCCCATCTATCCATTTTTGTTTGTAGACGTGTCGGAATAGGGATGCTCTCTAGCAGATCTTAGGAGAGTGTGCCGAGCATAGCTGTTTTTTTTAAATGAAGATAAAGCTGTTTTTGTATGAATGTCCATCAGTGACATAGGAGGACATGCAGCAGGTACTCACTGAAAGCAGGCGGTAGGTAGTTTGTGTTGGATGAGTTTCTCCTGGAAAGATGTCTCTCCTGGGGAAAAGGTCGATTGATCCACCCTTAATTATGGAATAATGTTCTAATATCCAATATACACATGGAGGTGGGTAGATACACACGACAGCTACTGCTGTTATGATCATAAAGCTCTTGTCTCTGTTAAAGCCCCCGATGCTATGATGAGAATTTTTTTGGTTTGGTTTTCCAGTCATGCTGGTTGTGGCTGAGCACAGAGAGCTGTCTTCACAGACGTGGATGACCCACAGAAGGGCTTTTTCACATAGTCCAATCTGAGAGGATTTGTCACCAAACTCTCCCAGATAAATCTGTGTCCCAAAACACCAGTGTCGTGTGCAATTTGGATGAGCAAAATAGACCAGCACCAGACCCTCATGTTTCTCATTTGGGAGTTGGCATGTTTTATACTAATTGATGGGATTAAGAGCGTCTTAGGGGTTCAGGTGGGGTCTTGCATGGGTTGATAAGGGATTTCACTCACTCCTGGGCTTTCCTTGTCCCATGAGCCCTTGAGCCCTAGGAGCAAAGCATTGACATGTAAGTCTCAGGACTGACACCACGTTGAAAATACACCAACTTTTATGCCGAGTGCCCCTGAGTTAAGGAACTTTTCTTTCAACACAGGAATCCCATTAGAAGAGCTAGGAAAAAGTTAAAAAGAGGCAGAGTGTAGAAAATTCAACTTAAATAATTCACTGGGCAGGGGATGGCTTTGGAGCAGTGATAAACAGCTCCTCATCCTGTCTACACTGCCTGATCCTCTCTGCACGTCTCTGAACTGGTTAGAATCCGTGCATGCTTTATTCTACTCATATCATAAAAGGACATGAGTTATCTCACCTATGAGATGCATTAGTAATGCATGATGTAAGTAAAGACCAATGCGTCTTGAAAGTTTATTGCATGGTTTCTTAGATTCGACTCCAAAATGACAAGCAACAAAAGAAAAAAATAGATACATTGGACCTCATCAAAATTTAAATTAAAAAACCCCCAAATTTTTATGTATCCAATGACACAATCAAGGAGGTAACAGAACCATCTACAGACTGGAAGAAAACATTTTCAAATGATTTCTCTGGTGAGGGTCTAGTATCTTGAGTATATAAAGAACTCTTAGAACTCAGTTACAAAAAGAGCATAGGAATAAACAACCGGATGAAATAATAGGTAAAGCACTTGAATAGATGTTTCTCTGAAAAAGATATACAAATGGCCAACAAGCACACATGAAAAGATGTTCAATAGTACTAATCATCAGGGAAATGCAAATTAAAACAATGAGATACCACTTCACAACCGTGATAATGGCTATACTAATTTTTCTTAACAAAAAGGAGAAACACGTGTTGGCCACTGTGGATGACAATAAGGTGGTACCTCTAAAAATTAAATGTGGAATTACCATATGATCCAGCAATTCCATTCCTGGATATATACCCCCCAAGATTGAAAACAGAAGCTCAAACAAATACTTGGTCGTGGCAGAACTATTCATAATGGCCCAAAGGTGGAAAAACCCCAAGCGTCCACCCTGGGATGGTTGCACAAACAGAATGTGGTCCATCCACACAATGGAATATTACTCAGCCATGAAAAAGAATGAAGCTCTGACACCTGCAGCAACGTGGATGAACCTCGAACACATGATGCTCAGTGACAGATGCCAGACACAAAAGACCACATAGTGTGTGATTCCATTTACATGAAATGTCCAGAATAGGCAAATCCACAGAGACAGAGAGCAGATTAGTGGTCACCAGGGGCTGGGGAGGGAGTGGGTAGGGACTGCTGGTGAGCAGGGGGCCTCCTTTTTGGGTGATGAGAATGTTTTGGGACTAGATAGAGATGGTGGTCATACAACACTGTGAATTTACTAAAAGCCACTGAATCATACACTTTAAAATAATTAACGAATAAGCTAACTCTCCTGGTTTGACCATCATGTATTGTGGACAACTATTGATAGTCAGCTTTGTGCCCCACAAATATGTAGAATCATTTATGCTTCAATAAAAAAAGATTAAAATGGTAAATTTAATATTATGTAAATTTAACCTCCAAATTTAAAAAATAACAAAACAAAAAACGTATTGAATGTCCAGTTCTCACCAATTTATGTGTCATAGACACTATGATTTCAACTCTTAGAGATGATACAACATGAAGCTCAGTTCGTTGAGGGCTACGCACGACTTCAACTTTCTATTACTGGACTTTGCAGACGCTGGGGATATTGGGGCTGGCATGGGGACCAGTCTGCCACGTCTTAGTAAACCCCACAGAATGTGGGGTTTCTTTGTACTGCTGTTTTTACCTGTGGGAGTCAGATGAAATTCTGAGATAGCAGAACACGTGCCCTTCAACATACGGTTAAACACACAGTTCCCAGATAATTCCTCTTGATTGCCGAGCTCAGCTCTCAGCTGGCTATAAACAGGAGTCCTGTACAGAGTAAATAAAGCAGCACTTATTTAGAGCTTTCTGTATACAACACACTACTCCAGAAGGCAAGCAATACAAATGAGTGTGAGTATTTACTTTGGTATTAGTGTTGCTTTAGCGTTCGTTCAGTAATAATAACAAAATTGAGTATTAGTAATCGGTTTGGTATTACTTTGATATTAGTTTAGAATTCATAAAGAAATTTCATGTTATTGGTGTAATTACTGTTTTGGTGTAATTTAGTGTAATTAGTTTGGTATTGCTTTAGTATTGGTTTAGTATTAATAAAAAAATTCAGTATTAGTAATGAATTTGGAGTTGCCTTAGTATTAGTTTAGTATTAATAATGAAATTTAGTAGTAGTATTTACTTAAGTATTGCTGTATTATTGGTTTAGTATTAATAATAAAATTTAGTATTAGTAATTACTTTAGTATTACTTTAGTATTTAGTGAGGTATCTGTTCAGTATTTATCATTAGTATTCTACAGGAGAGACTCAGAGATTAAAAAATTTCTTCATGTTTGAGAAGCTACTTCTTGGATGGTGCGGTTCATGTGTCCGTGTGACCCCAAAGTGGGGACCCTCATGTCAGTCATCCCTCTGTCATGGTTGGAGACCTGGAAACTGTTCAGTACCTGGAGGGCAGATGATTTACCTACCTTGGAAACCAGGTGTTCAGGTGGGAGGATTGATATCTTGTGACAAAACCGATTCTGCTCGGATGAGCAGCTACCCGCACAGCTCAGTGGGTCCTGGGGGTGGAGTCCCAGGGTCGAGGTTCATAGCGTCTGTGCCCCAGCTGTTCCATTCTAGTTATTCTGGTGGCTGCAGAGTACAGAGCTGTTTATCTGATTTATCAGCATTCAATGGCTCTCTTCGTACTCTGCCACCTCTGAATTTTTTTTTTTTTCAGTTAATATTCTAATTCTTTGAGAAGTTGCCTTTTTGGCATTAAGTATCACCCCTGTACATACGTTTTAAACAGTATCTATTGACTTTTCAGTCTTATAAAATTACTGTTACTTCCCCCACTTCTATATTCTTCACTCCCCCACTAGATCCCAAGTGAAATGTTTTTAGCGTCATCTTTACGATGTTCAGTCTCCTCTCTGTACCTACAGAAACTTTTGTGCTTTGTGGGTGAGTTAGTTCTCCACCACGAAAACCAGTAAATATCATTAGTGGTGTGATAGTCGATATCATCTACACGGTTGAAACAAAGCAGCAGAGAGAGAAAAAAAACTCTATAACATTAAATCAACATAGAGGGTTTGATTCTGCAGAGTTTGAATAGCCTTAGGAAAGCATCTGAAAATTTGTTTTTCCAGATAACCCGTTCTGATTCTTTGCTTTCTAACTTCCATGTGGTCTTTTTCTCAGAACTCATGGTGGTTTTCAAAGTGGGGTTTTACCCCTATTTTTGTGTTGTTATTTTGGGGATGGAAGGTTTTCATTTTATTCCTCTGCTATTTCTAGGGTCAGAACAGCAATTATAGAGAAGTAAAGTCTATCTATTTTAATCAAAATCAATCAGGTTTTGCACATTTGTGTTTTTTATATTAATTGGCTTTAAAATCTTTAAAACAATGCACAATAGTAGATTAACCTTATTTCTTTTTTTTTTTTTCCTGTCTTTTTGTGACTGGCCGCACCGCGCTCAGCCAGTGAGCGCACCGGCCATCCTTATATAGGATCCGAACCCGCGGTGGGAGCGCTGCTGTGCTCCCAGCGCTGCACTCTCCCGAGTGCACCACGGGGTCGGCCCAGATTAACTTTATTTCTAAATAGGAAATATTACTTGCTTGATATTTCAGACTTTCTGACCACATAATTTATGCCCCATGAATTGAATTTGATTCACTATTTCAAGTTACCATTAGCACCAAAAGAAGGGGTTAGAAGCTGGGGGTACAGAAGGGAAACTGTCCGTCCCTGTATCAGATTTCTAATTCAAAATTCAAGGTGACCTCCTGATTCTCCAAAAACCCAGTTGGTGGAGACATTCTTAAGTGTTTTCCCAAATGACTGGGAAATGTTCGGTACGGATAACTAATCACGGTTCACTTTGCTGATATTTTCAGGGACAGTCAATACCGAACAATCACACTTGCTCGACATACAAACACACGTGCACACTCAAAATGAAAGTACAGGGCCCGTCTTCAAAAAGTAGTTAAGTAATTCAAGTGGAGGATAGCAGATTATTAAACCCAACATAGGTGCTTCTGACCAGGGCTCTGGAACAGCACAGGTCAGATCTCATGAAGCCCGCCCTGCCCAAGACTATGTGAGCAGAATCATTTTCTTCAGTCTCTTGGTCTTGACTTGCCTTGATTTGTTGCTGTATACAGTTGGCCCTCTGCATCCGTGAATTCAACCCACTGCAGATTGAAAATATTTTTGTAAAAGATTGCATCTGTACTGAACACGTATAGATTTTCTTTCCTTGTTATTCCCTGAACAGTCCAATTTAACAATTCTTGTTTGGCTTTTTTTGAGTTTTTTTTTTTCTTTGAGATGGTCAGAGTTTATTGAAGTCACTTAGCATCAGGGAAATGCAAACTGAAACCACATTGAGATATCATCTCACCCAAGTTAGACTTGTTATCATCAAAAAGACAGAGAATAACAAATGCTGACAAGGATGTGGAGAGAAGGGAACCCTCCTACACTGTTGGTGGGACTGTAAATTAGTACAGCCATTATGGAAAACAGAGTGGAGGTTCCTCAAACAACTACAGATAGATCTTCCATATGATCCAGCAATCCCACTGCTGGGTACATGCCCAAAGGAATGGAAATCATCATGTCAAAGAGATACCTGCACTCGCATGAGTATAACAACTGTTTACATGGCATTTACATTGTATCAGGTATTATAAGTAATTTAAAGGTGATTTAAAGTATACAGAGGTTTGCATAGGTTATTTGCAACTACCACACCATTTTACATCAGGGACCTGAGCGTCCTTGGATTTTGGTATCTGCAGGGGGTCCTGGAATCAATTCCTCATGGATACCAAGGGATGACTATATGCAAATTCCTGTATCAACTTGTACACTGCATTGCACTTCACAAAGAGTTCCAGCATAACCATGAACAGCTTTCATCTCTTAACAGTAGGCCTGAGGATCAAGACATTTTTACTGAAATCTTACTCTGAAGATACATAATAAAAATGTATGGATTGAAGACCAGTGTTGGCTAAATCCCTGGCATGAGGTGATGAATTCAGAGACCTCAAAAGCTCAGTTCCTAAAACACAGTGTGCAGAAGTGACAGAGTTGACTTGTCTTTTCAGTATTTAAGAACTAGGTGTCCTCATGAGCCAGAGTGAAGTGTCATCGGGATCAGGGCCGGATGATCTGGCGTTTGGAAGTCTGAGCCGCACTCAAGTCCAGCCGCACTGCTCATGGGTTTGACTGGGAACACCTGATGTCAGCACCTCCCTGTCAGCAACCCAACACCAGGGGCACTCGCTGTGTGTCCCTGCACAGACCACCTCACTGTCTTTGCTTTCCACTGCAGTGAAATTCACATCACGTAAACTTCACCATGTTAAAGTGAACAATTCAGGAGCATTTACACATCACCATGTCATGCAACCAGCACCTCCATCTAGTTCTAGAACATTCCCATCACCCAAAAAGGAGACCCCATACCCATTTGCAGTCACTCCCGATTTCCTCTCCCTCAGCCTTAAGCAACCTCTAAGGTGCTTTCTGTCTCTGTGGATTTGCCTGTTCTGGACATTTCGTATAAATGGAATCACTCACGATGTGGTCTTTTGTGTCTGGCACCCGTCACTGAGCGTCATGTGTTCAAGGCTCATCGACATTGGAGCATGTGTCAGAGCTTCATTCCTTTTCAGGGCTGAGTAATATTCCACTGTGTGGATGGACCACATTCTCTCTATCCATCCATCCCTGGATGGATGCTTGGGTTGTTTCCACCTTTTGCCCATTACGAATAGTGCTGCCATGACCAAGTATTTGTTCGAGCTTTTGTTTTCGATTCTTTTGGGTCCATGCCTACAACTGGAGATGACGGGCCATATGACAGTTCTATGTGAACCCTCTTCAGGAAGCGCCACACAGTTTTCTACAATGGATGCCCCACTGTACATGGGGAGGGATCCAGTTTCTCCACATTGTTACCAAAACTTATTTCCTTTTTTAAAAAAATTATAGCCTACCTCACTTATCCCATTAGGATTTTGCTTCTATAGAAGAGAAAAACAAAACACAAAGAGGTTTCCCAACTCATTCAACATCATGCTGCTGGTGACAGACCCAGTGCCTACGAGCTCTAGTGGTCTCATCTGTAAAGTAGGAATTAACATCAGGCTTGGGTGAGAAGCTCCTCACCATCTGGCATTGTTTTAGTTATTTAAGTGAGTTCCACAGTATACAGAAGCATCGACTGTTTTATAAAAGTCCATACACAGAGTGGTGGCCAACTGCCCGCCTGAGTAGGCATTTGCCTTGTGGGATCAACTCAGTGTCATGTCTGACCTTAATCTTCTTGCATCAGAAACTCAGTCTACATTGTGGGTCCACCTAGTTCAGACTGGACTATCTTAAGAAAGCTCCCAAGGAGCCCCAAGGCAGAATGAGCACATGCACTGACTTGTACATGTGGCGGACTCTCCCTTCCAGAGAAGTAGCGTGTCCACATTGGCCTCTAGGGCATGGTCTCCACGTGGTCAAGCTGCATGAGAAGATGACCTTGCAGGGAATGAGCTGTTGAGGCTGGCCCCAGAGATGCTGGAGACATTTCCCCACGCACTGAGGCAGTGACCCTCATGGGTGACCACCTATGTCATCTGGACATTGACCTGCTCTTTGGTGTCCAGGGGACACTGTCCCACAAACCATGGTTAGGTGGAGTCTCACAGCTCTGCCCCTCAGACCCTCCCCCTGCCACAGTCCTACTATCCACATTTTGGATCTGATCACATGTTTTAGTTCATTTCTGTTGTTTATAACAAAATACCTGAAAGTTGGTGATTTATAAAGAAAATGAAATTTAATTCTTACAGTTTCAGGGAACACATCTGGTGAGGGTCTTGGTGGAGGTGACAGTGACCCAGGGGTCTCATATTGCAGAAAATGGTGAAGTAGAGACAGACAGTAACCTCCTCATGCACTCTTGTTTCAAAGCTCTCCAAACCATGCCCACGTCCACAATTTTTAACATATGTACTGTGGCACGGTCCTACAAATTTAATCACCTCTTCAAAGCCCCACCTTTCAGTTACAATAAGAGGATATCCCACTCTCAACAGTTACAGTGGGGATTAAGTTTTGGGGGGACATTTAACCCAAGGCACCACACTTTCTCCAGCTGGGTCAAAAGTGTGGATTACATTACTCCAAAGTCACTCGAATCCAAGGACTGTCCCAGCTGTCTACAACAATTACCATCATCTGCATCCTGGCCCACAATTACTCGATGCCAGACTTTGCCAGGGGGCTGTCTTGTTTCTCTTTTTTCGTGCCTCCACGGTTAGTTCCTTTTCTGCTGTCATCATAGTTCATTTGCAATGGCTCAGGCAGAGATTCCCAAGAATTAAATACAGGTATGGTGCTCTGTGCTCTACAAGACCATGGCAACCAGCTGGACAATCTTCATGAAGCCACACGGCTGTTGGTTTATGTGATGGATAGCTAGACAAGACTGGTCATCCCGACAAACTAACCAGGTCACTCATGGCCTGAACTCCTCCCTGCCACACCCCTGTGTCTCCCAACTCTTTGAGTCAACGAAACCCAAATGAAGAGTTTAGGAACTTGGGCTATTAGAAGCTATACTTAGGGCTTGCATTGTATTGTTCTGCTGGTTTTCCATCCTTCATTCTCATGGACTCTTTCACTGACCCATCGATAAGGATGGATAAGGTATCTGGTTATTCTCACTCTGCCACCAAGTTTGACAATCTTAAAACGTGCTTTTACGACTTCATCCCAAGGAGGCTAAGGCTCTCACTCACTCAAAGATCTGCAGCTGGGTTGTCCAAGATTTATCTGGGGCGGAGGGGGAAGGATGACTCTTACATTTTCCCACCACTTTCTTTTTCTTTCTTTCTTTTATTATATTTTTAAAAATCAGGGTAGTTCTAAAAGTTCATAGAAAAATGAAACTGACATGCAATGTGAACGTTTCCATCTACTTTTTGAAGTATTGTTTCACGGAGCATTGCCACTTTATAAGCATTGTATTTGCAAAGTTATGCACAAGCCATTAAACCCCAAATGGATGGATAAACTGTTCACACGGTGTAAAGAGAGGGTAAAATGCGAAAATAGAACAATCTCCATGTGGCTTGAATAAAAGATGACAGGAAAGTGGATGTAGACTGTAAGAAATGCAGTCATTTCAGGGTCTCAAAGGATTTGTGAGAACATTTTTGGTGTTGTGTGTGTGTGTAACACTGATTAGCACTTTGAGACTTTGCATTTAAACAATGTCCCAGTGTCAGGGAAAAATTTTCCAGGGTTAGGTTTGCAATAACTAAAATTCACATGAGAAGCCCTCATCTGGCTGCAATTGACCCACAACTCTCCCCTGCACCATTGACATTGACATTAAGAAAGTAATTGATTGTTGAAACCGGGGTGGGAGAAGAGGGGGATATCTTTAAATAAAACATTTGTGTCTCTCACTTCTGGGGGGAAAAAAGTCCCTGCCTGCTCTTAGGAAGTTAATGGGACTCTCTGGCTCATTTCTCCTTTCAAGAGAATGGATCCCTAAATGCTGGTCACCTGAGGTCCAGGAACCCACCTGGAAGATCTTTGGAGGGATGAGGCTGTGTCCCCTGGAAGACAGAATCCGAGATGGAGATTAGTGCGCAGGAAGTTCTTTGGTGGTTTAGTCTCCGAAACAGCACCCTGACTGCATGAGGGAAATGGGATTGGAAAAAGGAAGGAAGTACTCCAACTCAATTGTGATAGAGACCCTGTCCAAGCCCACCTGGGCACTGTGGCTGACATGGGGCATTGGAGCCCCAGGATGCACCCAGAGAAGGGGCACAAGCTTTGATAGGGCATCTCTCTTCAGCCACGGGCAATTTCTGCAAGAGGGACCAAGCTATATTCCAACAGCAGCAAACATGACCCGCATCTCAGAGTGGATTGATCTTTAAGGGGGAGCTACAGAGCCACTGACCTCGATGCCCACTACAGTCACCCTTCACTAGGACCACTTGCTTCATGGAGAAAGTGAATGCCATCGGGGTAAATTTCTTGAGGAATCAGTCTGTTTTGGGGAGAGACGGAATGGTAGCTACAGTCCGATGACAATTGGTCTGGAAGCCAACACAGAAAGTCATTGTCTCGCTCTGGTGTGGCCCACTCTAGAATTGGGGTCAGAATCCTCGGTCTGTTCCTCTGCTGTTCTAGGTGGCTTACCTGGTGGGATGACCCAGGTTTTCATCTCTGTGGGGTCTGAGCCCACGATCGTCATCCTTCCCAGCTCATGGTGGCTCCATCTGTCCATTTGTTAACAAGCAAGGGCTCGCTGCCCAATGCATGCAGAAGCCCATACCAGGGCACCGGCTTTTGCAAGAAGAAAGGCTTTATTCACAAAGTAGGCCAGCACGGAGACAGCAGGTGCAGCTCTCAGATCTGTCTTTCAGAACCAGGGGTGGAGCAGGCTTTGACCCCTGACTTGCTAAATCCAAGTCAGGCCAGCTGACATGGCAAAGGACGATAGGGTGATAAAGTCAGGGGCTGATTGGTTGGGATAGACAAGGACCGATTGGCCGATAAAATCAGGGGATAATTGTTCTAATCCAGATCCAGCACCTTGGTAGAGAATTTTCAGCTTCCTGCACTCATCTGGAGGGCAAGATCCTCTTTTGGTGGATGCCCAGCTCACACCCTACAAGATTACTTCGAAGTAACTTGAGATAGGAAAATAAAATCTGTTTTAGCTAGTTTTAGATGGCTACACCTGGTTTTAGATGGTTACCAAGAAAATTGGGTAAGGGATTGCCAAGAGATAGCGGTGGGCTATCTGAGTGCCAGGTCTGTTTTCCTGCCCGTACTGGTCAGCCAGCCCTGCCTTCTCACAATGATCAGGAACAGTCACCCTTTCCAAAATGCTGTCCTACCCGGCCTGCTCTTCTCCTGCCCTGAGGAGCATAAATGGGGTTCCCACTGTGTCCCCTGCTGGGATCATCCCTAGAGCCAGAATCTCTAGACCCACAGAGCCTAATGTTGTAGGGCAGGAAACACAAATTCCCAGTGGGTCGCTGGAGTGAGAGTGATGAGGTCACCTTATTTTCACCCCTGGGTCCCTGAACCTATGCATGAGACCCCAGCAATGCATCCATAGGTGTGAGAGGAGGGAGAGTCTTTGGTGCTACCATGGTGGGTGGCTTGGGGGTCTGGGCTGCAGCTCCCTGTCCATGCCAGATCCCAGGTGAATGACTTCTACCTTCCAGTGCCTTGCTGATGGATGGGCCTGCTGGACCTTGTGATCGGACTTGTGCTCATGATGGGTGAGTCTGGCCACCTGATTTCTTGATGCCCTAGAGGAGAAACCATGCCTCACCCAGTGTCCCGTAGCGTGACAGAAGCTGTTTTCTGAAATGTGTCTAATTCCCTGCCTCACACGGCATGTCACTCTCTGCAGCTCTGAAATGACACGGGATCTGATTTCTTTTCAAAAGGCAATCATGTTCTCCCTCTATTTTCCGAAAAATCTGCCTACCTATCATTTATCTGTCTGTCTGCCTCATCTATCATGTTTGTCTGTCTACCTACCTACCTTCTTGTCTATTTACCTATATCTCTATCTCCTCTATATGTATATATTATCTATTTACCCACCTTCCTACCTATCTGTCTACCTACCTATACCTCTATCTCTCTGTCTCTATGATCTAATTTTCTATTTGTCACTTAGATGTAAATTATTTTCACGTGCTAGTAGCCTTGTGTTATTAGCCTTTTCCAGACACTCTCATAGGACATTTCAAATTACAGTGTTATTTAGGGCAGTACTTGTCAGCATTTTTCATATTGTAGCACCTGGACACATGATATTACGAGGATCCTTCAAAAAGTCCAAGGAAGGATTCGTAGCATCTTTTAATTTTATTTTTCCACGAACTTTTTGAAGTACTCTTATATTTGCTGAGCCACTGGGGTAAACAGAGAAAGCTTCTCACTTCAGATGCCCTGGGTCCAAGTGCAAAGAGAATCGACATCTTCACCCCTTGATAACACGTCCATAGTATCTGGCACCTCCGTTGTGATGCTCGGGTATAAATACCAATGTTGCGCTGGGAGTGGTTTGGAGTCTGTAGGTGAGACTACAGACTCTCTGCAGAGATGTCATCTTTGAAATACCCAGATGATATCACTGGCTCATATAAACTCAATGCAACAGTGTTTAGACACAAAACAGCATCTTAAGAGATGCAGTAGGGGGTGGGAGATATCTGGACGATCTGCTGATAAAAGAACGGATATCTTTGATGGCCGCTCGATTTCATATTACTGTTTAGAGAGGAAAGGCCTGATGTTGCCTTGGCCGTGCAGAGATCTCAGATACCCAGGGACTGATCACAAATCCCCCTCACTGACCTTCCGTGACATGCAAAAGCCCCACGAACTGGGTAGAGTGGATTAGATAGAGCATGTTTCCTCACAAAACCCATGACCTCATGGATGTGATTCAGGATTCACCACAAATTCCACCATCACATCCTCCAGCCTGGCCTGGACAGTTTCCCATCTCAAGTGGTATCTATCTAAAAGCCTACCTGACTTGAGATTGCTAAAAGGATCCCCCACTCTGTTATCATCAGTCTTTTGTCCTGCTCTGTTGTTATTTTTCTAATTCACCTCCAGATTCTTAATATTTATGGCTCTGTATAAAGCAATATGCGCTTTGCCAGTAAGGAGGTGGCCGGCTTAATCTCATGTAGCATTTTACGCTCTCGTCTTTCTGCAGAGAGAATTTCTCACTGTTACCGGAGCAGATATATTTTTCTGAAATATGTAAACCATGCATTTGAAACATTGATGAGCACTTATTGCTTAGCAGTTAATCAATGCATTTAAGATCAGCTCTTATAGGCTGAAAGATACGATGTAATAAATGACTGCTGGACTTGATTAAATAGTGAGACTCAGACGAGGCATTTAATCAATCTCCGGAGCCGTTTACCGGGAGCACGCCACAGAAAGAGAGTGGTTTTTGCAGTTATGTGACAAGCCATAAAACGGAAAATAGAAAATATACTGGATGGAAAGCAATAATATTGTGATCAAAATGTATCTATTTTACACACAGACAAATTCACAGAAAATAATTCCAGACGGCCCCATTGTGCACTGGTTCAGCAGGTACTGGGGCCATTGTTACAAAAGGAAGACTTTTCTGGAAGACTCAAGATGAGGATAACTTTCATTTAAATAAAATCAGTCCCGGTAGCTAGTACAGCAGACCCTACCAGCAGTGAGGGCCGTCGTCGTAGGCGTTAACCCCGATCCCATCTCCATGGCCATCACCACCACCAGTGTTGAAACGACAGCCTGAAGAGATGCACTTTTCAGAAATAAAGGGTTATACCGTTGACTTATAAGTTTGACTTACTGGCCCAGATTCTTCAACATCCTGTATTAGTGATTGTTCACTTTCCTGGGGCTGCCTTAATGACCACAAATCAGGTAACTTAAAGCTACAGGAATTGATCGTCTCCCAGCTCTGGAGGGAGAAGTCTGAGGTCCAGGTGTGGCAGGGCCGTGCTCCCTCCAGAGGCTCCAGGGGAGGATCCTTCCAGCCTCTTCCAGCTCTTGGTGGCTCCAAGTGTCCCTGGGCTTGTGGCCGCATCACTCCAGTCTCTGCCTCTGTCTTCACATGGCTCCTCCTCTGTGTCTGTGTCTCCTCTTCTGTTGCTTATAAGAACACCTGTCACTTGATTTAGGGTCACCCTACTCCAGGATGACCTCATCTCGAGACCCTTAATTTAATCCCATCTGCAAAGACCCTATTTCCAAATAAGTTCTCATTTGCAGGTTCCAGGGATTCAGACATGAACATATCTTTTGCAGGTACAACAATCAACCAGTCCTAGTGGTGCAATCTGCCCCCTTGTCATGAGAACACGCACTTGGGTGTGGGATTTGCTTAGGCCCACGGATGTCAGTGAATTGAACCAGGACAGGAGCTGGAAAAGTGTCTGAACTCGACCTCTTGTGCATCACCATGAGAAGAACCAGGACTGCTGACCCTTCAGCCCAGGGCCCAGCAGGAGACAGGAGGAACAGAGTACCTGCACCGATCACTGAGTAGAGGGCACCCCCACCCACCTGCACGCCAGGAAGGTAATGAGGCTCATATTGCACCCTCACACATGTGCCAGCCCTACCCAGGGTGCAGGTGTGAGAAGCCTCAGAGAGGCATGACGCAGACGTGAGCCTTCCTGCTACCTGGAGCTCTGACTCTGGAGCCCAGTCTAGCCCAATGCAGCTAACTGCACGTGACCTTCAGACCAATGAAAAAAATGCTGTTGGATGCTGAGTTTTGTTGCACAGCATGTTTATGGGTATAGCTGGCTATGACACTGGTTATGTCCCAGACACCCAGACTGGATCTACAGGACAATGAATGGTGTTCTGGGGAATTTGTCTTTTTTGGTTGTCACATGACCATGGCATGTGACATGAGGAGTTAGTCTTTCTCAAAGGCTTTCTGTGTATTCTTGATTGTACAGTGCCATGAACTTAATTGGGCCCCCCAAAGCCTCATACGTTGAAGCCCTAACCCCCAGTGTGACTGACAGGACTGTGGAGATAGGGCTTTATGGAGGAACATAAGGTTAAATGAGATCATGAGGGTAAAGTCCTACTCTGATAGGACTGGTGACCTTCCAAGAAGAGTAAGAGAGAGAGAGATCCCTCCCACTCTACAAGCATGCCCCGAAGAAAGGCTGTGTGCGGACACAGCGAGCAGGCAGCTGTCTGCAGCCTGGAAGAGAGCCCTCCCCCAAACCCCACCATGCTGTTGCCCTGATCTTAAGCTTCCAGCCTCTAGAACTCTGAGAAAGTTAATTTCTGTTGCTTAAGGCACCCAGTCTATGGTATTTGTTAAAGCAGCCTAAGATGATTAACTTTGGCTTGTGGACTCAGGTGGATAAAGGTGAGACCCAACGTTTCTGCCTATGCCAAGACAAAGTTGCAGGGTGCACTAGGCTGGCTATCATGTTGGCACAGAAGGTCCCGCAGCTGACATGTGAGAAGCTCATTTCTCCAACTGTGTGTTCACTCCATTTAGAGGAAGCTGCTAACAGACTTCACCACGGCGCCTCGAGTTATAAATGTGGTCCAAACATCTGGGCTTTCAGAAGCATGGTTAACTAAGAACATATCCTAGCAAACATTTTTACTTAATTAAGCCTTTTCTATACCAATATAACTATTTTTATGACAGTTGAGCAGAAGTGCTCCAAACATCATAAAGTGATTATGTGTGCTCTGTTGCAAGATTTTAATAAATACAAAACATCTGAGGACAATTAGCTGCTCTGCTATAACTTCTCAATTACTGCTTTGCCAAACTTTTTTTTTTTTTTTTATTCAGACTCAGTATTGGTGAAACATTCTTTAAGCTGTGGGATGATTTAAGAACAAAACCGAGTCCTTCATTTTTGAGCCAGAGGAATCTGGGGATAGAAAAGGGGTCCAGAGGCTGTCCTGGGTGTGGAGGGCTAGCTCAGGGGACAGGGTGAAAGCTGGTGTTTGAGCTTATGCCCCTGCAGACTGGAAGGAGGGGTTAGGAGACTTTTATAGCCAGTCACATAAGGAAGGCTAAGCCGCAAACCATGAGGCATAGAGACTCAACACGCATTCATTATTTTTGGATTAAGACACAAAAAAGGACTCTAGGAGGACTTCGAAGTTTTTACTCTTGGAAAGATTGAGAGCTCCAGGTTTTGGTACAAAGATATGCACTTGTTTTGGTCATTTGCCCAAATGAAGGTCTCCTCGGGTGGGTCTGTGGGGCTGGACCTTGGAGACCTCAGACTGGGTTGGGATCCAGAAGCCAGCAGGACCAAGGCAGACCCAACCGATTGTATTCAATATCTGCCCATGAGACATGTCAGGATGAAGAAAGAGCCATATCCACGAAACACGGGTGCAGGTGCAACATCAGGCAACAGTGTGGTTTAAAGCAATATTGTTGTTGTTGTCAGAAATGGGGGCACAATGAGAATCTGTCCAAAGGTCACTGCTCTATTTAGGCGTAGGGTGCTTAGGACTACATGGAAGAACTCGGAAGCCAAAACAAAGAGAAACAGGTATATTCAGGAGGCATTTTGAAAGGAGAGTTCTTAATCATTCGATGGACACAGGCATTACAAGCTGTGCCTTTAAAATATTTTAGGCCAAATGATAGTCTCTACTGCAGAAGAGTTTGAATCTCTGTTATTTGATGTACTGCCTCATATGCATTTAAAGCAGGAATCTGGAGCCCTGTCCTATTGAGGTAGTGTGTGGAGGGTGCCCCCAATTTTTATATTAGACTAGCATTAACATTTATGAGGCCGTTTCCCCAATGTAAGATATTAGAGAAAAAATTGGAACGAGCAGTGTAGGATATTTCCCTCAACAAGGTTGCATGAAAAGATGGATGTAATTGCAAATAAGGAATTTATGAAATACAGTCGCTGAGGTCTTTCTCACAAGGGCGTCTCAGCGAGGACAGCAGGTCTCTGCGCCGATCCCCGCCTGCCGTTCGTAACTGTGCTGTGGGTTCACTCCTTGATTCTATGTTGTATTTTTCCTCTACACCTCCCCGTGTCTGTCAGGAACCAGGTGGCTGCTCTGCTCAGGACAAAAGAAGGGAACAGGCCAATGTTCCTTCTCTGCACTGGACTTCCAGGTATCTTTGTGTCCCTCCAGGGCCCCAAGGGGTGACCACAATCAGTGTTTCCCAGTCTCCAAACCAGAACACACCACCATGTAGAAAAGTGGTTGTCTTGGACTCAGAATACCACCATCCCTAGTAGCTAGAATTAAATGAAAGCAGTTTAAGACCTTCAACCAAACACAGCTCCTAGTGTCACCCAAAGCCCAGAGAGAGTGATCACTTAGGAGTTTGGCTGAAACCTCATCATTGTAGCAGTGGTAACATTCACATCCCAGTTTCTCCAAGGTGATGAGGATTTTAAAAGAAAGGACTCAGTCCCCATCCATTCACCGTTGTACCCTTCACAGCGAGGAAGCCCTACAGATATCCTGGGGTCATACCATTGGAAGGAGGCGTCGAGAGGATCTGATTGAAACTCTCTCTGAATACTCAGAAAACTGAAGTGACTTACCCAGAGTCAGCCACTCGTGCCTCCTGGCTGTAAGCCAAGCACCCTTTCCTTCACCCTAATCTGCAGCGGGACCCTTCAATGTATTTATTTTTCAGTGACGTAACATTTCAAATAGACCAGCAGGTGCAGAGAGACAGGGAGGAAACAGACCTATAGACTCACGACCCGGGAGAACCCAGAGCTCTCTCTGTAGAAAAACAGCTGATGTCCCCTCTGGAAACCTCCTTGTCACCACAGAAACCTCTCTCCCCAGGGTGACCTCCCTTCTAAGTAGCTGTGTTCTTTCTGTGCTTCTGTGTTTATACTTTCAATGTTTATTTATGTATCAACAAGCAACATGCAGTATGGTTTTGTGTGTGTTAAGAAATCCACACGAATGGGAATGAAGCCAGACTAAAAGAGCTACAGACCTTGTGATGCTAACTCCAGGACATTCTGGGAAATACAAAACTATGGGGACAGAAGAAAGAACAGTGGTTGCAAGGGGTTGGGTGGAGGGAGGTTGAGAGGGTTTTTAGGACAGCGAAACTTAATGGTGCTGTAATGGTGGATACGTGTCTTTACACGTTTCCAAACCCATAGACGGTAAAATAATACCAAGATGAGCTCCAGTGTAAGCTGTTAATAATAATGTATCAGCATTGGCTTATCAATTGGAACAAATGGACCTTGTGAATGCAAGACGCTAATAACACAGAAAACTGGTTTAGTAATGTGTCTAACAATGACAGGGGACAGTAAACATGAACCCCGGAGTCACAGAACGGGATTCAGGCTACAAAAGCAGGGATTAAGCAAACACTTTTAGGTTGTTGAAAATGTGTACCTAAGAGGAGAGCTGAGCTGCAACCAAGAACAGAGATTTTGAGCCAGAGCCTACCTGAAATGATGTGCGGATAGTCTCATAATCCAGCCTACCTTGACTTTTTTTTTTTTTTCTTTTTTCAATGTGAACTTCTTGATTGGAGGAGCTGAGAGGATTCTTTGCGTGGAATAAACATTTAAAGCCGTTTAGCCCCAGGTGCTAAGAATTGGAAAGACTGAGCAATGAGCTTTGTGTACTAAGCGTAGTGGGAGCCCATTAAGGGGCTGATGGCAAAAAAGAGTACGTGTTCCAATTCACATTTAGGGAAATAATGTCAGCACTAAAGTGGACAGAGGCTTACAGAGAGCCTAGAGTGAGCAGGGGCAGAGAGCTCGGTCCCCTGCAGGGGACAGTGATGGCCCAGACTGAGCTGTGCAATTGAAAACAAGTGGTGGGAGACAGACAGCTGAGGTTTGCTTGGCAGGTAGAAGCTTTGAGCTTTGCTTATGGTATAATGAGGGCCGTGAAGAGAACAGAACCTGGGAGGAATCCCAGGATTCCAGCACAAGGACTTGAGTGCATGGCGAGGTTTCTACTGAGAAACTCGGGAGAAAACACGTAAGGCGTGAAAATCAGGAATTCAATTTAAGACATGTTAAATGTGTCTCCAAAATGCAAACAGAGGGTAATCCTACATATCTGTCTGGTGGCACTATATGAATTCCAAACTTTTTTGTCAGACGTATGCACCCCTGCCAAAAATTTTAATTGTCCCATACATGAAACATGGTAATTCAGGTTATAAAAATCTTTGTTAAAGTGGAACTTGGATTCCTCTTCAGAAAAGGAAACAAAAACCTCCGTCATCTATCAGGCATAGTTAGTATTGAGAAAGTAAACTGCATGTTAGCATATACTATTTGAAAAAAGAACCATCTGCCCATACTAGAGCTAAAACAAGACCTAATTCAGATAAAACTGAATATCCCTTAATTAAAAAATGTTTGCATTAAAATTTTGTGTGTGTGGACATTTTTACACACTTCCAAAAATAGTTGCTTTAAAGTAGTTAATTTTGTGCGTGTGTGTGTGTTATACCACGTTGAAGAAAGTTGCAGGCATTAAAATCTGGCACATTAATTTTCTGTCCCTGAAAGCCTTCTGGCCAATTATAGACAAGCTCTCGGGGCTGACATACAAGTAAATTCACTTACTCTCCCTATGTGGGTATTTCTGCTTTCTCTAATACACTGTGTGGCACTGACAGTATTGATCTGATGTTATTAGATATATTAAAACTCCAAAACTACTTTTGAAAATATAATAATTCTGCAAGTTTTCAGAAACTTAAGAACATGAAAAAAAAGAAAAACCCATAGCTGAACATTTGGCAAAATTTAATTCTATGTTATGAATAAAATTGTCTCTAGGTCCCCGAGAAAAGCTCCCAGAAATGTCCACCAGTTTCTAGTAATGAGCGATAAATACCCCCATGAAGATCATTCGTAGAAGCAGAAATGAAAGGGACAGTATTGTCTTTGGGATTAAATTTCTCCTGGAAAAAGAGTGCTCCAGGAAATCTTTGAAATATCCCCAAAGAGTTGATTGACCCGTATGCTGGAAGTTATTTCTTCACGTGATGTAAAGTTAATCTGGCATGAAGAAAGAGGAAAATGGGACTGAGAAGGCATTTTAAATTATTGTAATTATATCTGTCCATCACAAATTAAGAGGAAATTGCAAACCCCCCAAAGGGGAGGGGCAACTAAAATGAATTCCTGCTTTTATTCCTTTTTTGCTCACATTCAAACTCAATGCACCAAGCTGCAGGGCTTTTAGAAGTCAAATTGCACACAATCCAATTAGGGTTAATTTGATCTCTCATTTGTGGTTCGGTGCTGTGTTCCTATGAGCGGGTTTATGAACCCAGAGAGCTCACACAAATTAACCTCAATTACACTGTGTTTGGCGTAGCCATTTAGACAGCAATCTCTTCAATGAGCTTAATGTTCACAAGTGTGTAAATAGTTAGAGGTGAGCTCCATGTGGCGGGCAGTGGATTGTGTCCAGTGACCGAGCTCTCTTTGTCATCCTTGAGCAAGGGGTCCAAGATGCAAACTTTGCAGTGTTTCTGGGGGAAGCTACCTGGTTTCTCAAGGGGACTGGTGTAGAGCCCTCTGGTGGCTCCCCACCCATTCATCTATCCATCCACCCATCCACCTGTCCATCCACTCACCCCTCCATCCACCCATCTAACTATCCATCCACCCATCACACATCCAACTATCCACCCACCCATTCACCCATCCATTCATCCACCTCCCCATCCACCCATGTACCTATCAAACTATCCATCCACCCATCCATCCACCCATCCATCCATCCATCCATCCATCCATCCATCCATCCATCCATCCATCCATCCATCCATCCATCCATTCATCCATCCATCCATCCATCCACCCAACCATTCATTTATTCCTTCACCCATTCATCTATTCATTCATTTTTTCATCTATCCATCCATCTATCCACCCAGATACCCATCTGCCTGTCCATCCATCCATGCATCCACCCATCCATTTATTCAGCCATTTGTCCATCCAACCATTGTCCATTCTTCACTCACTGAGAGATGAAGGAAACACAGCCCTTTGCAGGGAAGAGCTCAGCATCACCTGGGGAAGAGGGTCATCAAAATATGGAGGCATGCGGGCAAAATAAATGGTGTAAGGGAGGTAGTGGGACACAGAATAGCATCCACAGAGGTCCTGTGGGAAATGGGGAATCATTAGCCCATATGACAATTGGGAGACTTAAAGGGGAGAATTAAACAAATCATGGTGATTGTGTGTGTGTGTGTGTGTGTGTGTGTGTTCATGATTGGGGGACAGTGTGAACCCTGTTTATGGATGAAAAGTGTCCTTCATTGCACAGAAATTACTTCTAAACAGACTTAGCAACAGAAACACTTGTAAGAAAGAACTTCCTATGGCTGTCCATTAGGAAATCCCAACGCAAAGGTAATATTTGAAATTTCACAAGATTCACTTAAAAGGAATTCAGGGAAATCCCTCAAGCAGCCAAAAGCAAGCAAGCAAACAAACAAACAAACAAAAAACCAAACCCTCAAACAGTTACTCACTTGCTTTCAGTGCAGGCCACTTTTGCTTTGGTCACTTAAAGGGGAAAAGTGAAACTTCTATAGCTCGATATTCAGATGCAGGTACCACAGGACGGTGGTGGGAGCTGCTGTGGGCTCTAACCAGAGTGGCGGTCTCTCCATGGCTGTGCCGACAGAAGCCACCTTCTCTGTCTTGGCTCTCCCAACACATGTGGGTGGAGTGCAGAGCTCTCATTACTGCACCACACAGCCAACAAATGGGGAGCAGGGGGGACACACTATGAAGCCTCGTGGGGCATCATACCTCCTCGGTCTGTCCCCTTTCTCTTTTGGCAACCTTTTGATATGGATGTCTCTATTTGTCAGTGTGGTGCTGGGCTTGGCTGTTGCCCCTTGCCGGGGGTCCCCATGTGGTTGCCCTTGCAGAGACCAAATCTCTTACAGCAAGGTGGTCTTCTCTCAGCTGACAAAGTCATCCTACCAGGCAGCTCAGGACGGCTGACCAGCCTACATGGGTCCCTCCTGAATCTCCTTTCTTTGCCTGTGTCACTTTTCTTCCTAAGCTGCGCTGTATTTTAATGTCCCTTTTCCAGGAGTGTGTGATCTCTCATGCTTTCATACCATCTGTCCAGACTATCAAACAGTGCTCCTCTCTGAGCTGTTAATGAAACTACAACAAAATAGGGGACCATATCAGAGGTCTACGGACCCTTCTCACCACCTCTTCCCAACTTGACACTCAATCATTAGCGATTATCCCGCCGTCCTTGAGTTTTTAGACAGTTGCTGTATAATGATTCTTACTTTCCCGCATTTTTCTGGTTTCTTAATGAGATGGTTATACGGGGCACTGTCAGGTCCTAATAGGATTCAACTGCATGGGGCTCACGTTTTCCCTTCCCGGCTTTCTCCGTTGATTTTCACATCATGAAATAAATTAATTTATTTGACAGGATTCAAGTGAAAATTCCAAACATACAGCTTATTATTGAATAACTCGCTTAACCAAAAGGTCTCTTAAATAACCTGAATTTTGCAGGATTTAAACTACTATTTAATTCTTCTATTTAAAAATGAAATGGTACTAATCATTTGTGGCAAGGAAATAAGCTGGAACTGTCAGCCTCAAGGTTTAAAAATAACACCCAGGCAGACCCAACCTGTGGGTGGGTCTGATATCTAATGGATATTTATTGCATTCTGTCCGGTTGTTTGAATCCACCTTCTATTTTGTTTTTGAGGCATTTTGCCTCCGTGGGTGGGTGAGGGGAGATATGCTCCTCCTACCCAAAGCTGGGGGTGGTATAGACCAAATAGAATTTATAAAACAGGCCTTGGAGAACGGTTATCATTGCAAGCATCATCCAGAGCTCTGGGAATGTTTGGCAAACATCATATTCCACAGCTCAGCTTCTCGGTTATTTTTATTCTTTTGTTCAGCAAAACAGGGGGTGACCAGGTGCCTCCACAGAAATACCTTTCTGTGTGTGAGCTCAGAGAGAAGAGGTCATCATGACAGGTAGCCAAAGGATCTATGTTACATTCACGACCCAACAACACTCACCCCCTGAATTATCCATGGTTTTTAGAAGCTGTCGTACTGTGATGGGTGATACAGCACCTGCAGGTAGCTATGCGTTTCTTAAAATGTATACAATTTTCTTGGGAAGAGATTCATTCCATGCTTGCCCCGTCTCTGTGTACCCAAAACAAAGTCATTCTGCTTCCAGGCACCGTGTTGGTATCGTTCCAAGGGAACGGTTTAAGACACCATGAACATTCCAGACATCTACCTTTATCCTAAGAATGCAGTGCTTGATTTGAAAAAAGACAAGAGCTGAGTACAACCTTGACTTCTCCATAGGGCCAAAGAGAGAGGTATCTTGGTATTGTTTAGTGCCTTTGTTTTAGTTCTTTGTGAGGTAGGAGTGAAGAAAACCACCCACATGAGGATAAACAGGGGCGCTGTACTCAGAGCTTGCTCTAGCAAGGGGGCTGGCCACCATCACTTCTGTTGGGCAGAGACTCAAAGGCAGGCACAGGGGTGAGAAAAAGACTGGCTCCAGATGCCTCTGGATCTGAGGCTGTTGGCACGGGGAAGTTGGAGAAGGCTCCCCAGGAGTGGGAGTTCTATGAGATGGGTTAGGGGGCCACACTTGGCTTCTTTGGTTGGTCCTGAGTTGAAAGCTGGGGGAAAAATATTAGAAAAGCTAAAGTCTTCAACCAAATCCTGACCATTGTGATCTAATGTCTGCAGAGGTTGTCGCTTGGCTTCTGGGTTGGGTGCAGCAGAGGTTGTGCATCAGCGTTCTGTGGTCTGGCCGTAGACTGTGTGTATGTTCAGTATCTCCACTGTAATAAACCACTGCTTCTTCTAGCTCTGGTGCTATGCTTGGTCTTGATGGGAGTCCCCCAACTGTGCACCCCACAATTGTCCCCATAGTGCTTGTCTTCCCCAGACAGGTGCACATTTTGAGAGTGCAAAGGAACTTGGCTCTGAGGGACGACTATTCTACCTTTGTCCAGTTCCCTCCTTGTGAGGGAAGACCTATCCTCCTTAAACTCTGGGACTCTGATCTGAGGGTGTGTGCTTTGCAACATCAGGGGACAGTCCCCTACCCCTCAGCCTGAGTCCAAGGTGGGACGAGTTGGAACGTCACTTCTCTAAGTGTGTGCTGCTTCTTGAAAAACCAAGTTGGTTGAGGGAAGGTGTTGTCACCTTTCATTTGAAAATTGCATGGTTTTAATAGCATCATGCTTTCTATGACAGAGCAGTGTTATAGAAAATGCTGCAGGCACCATGGGGGTGTGTGCATATTGTGGGTGGATTCAGTGTCGCTCTCTTTCCAGATACTTGTGGTGGACCTCTTACACATCCTCCATTTGGCTGCTTTTGGGAAATGCCAACTTGTCTGGCCCGTTCAGAAACATATCACATGTTTACACTTGGATCCTTTTTGCTATTTCCATTTAAAGTTTTTTCCAAGTGGGCAGTATTTAATGGACCATTTTGCCATTTCACTTACATTTTAGAATTATGGATCTATTTTCATCAATGAGGAAAAGGAAGAAAATCAAGATTTAAGAACAAAATTATAGTTTTGATGGTGATAAAGTAGGTCTTCTTACTTGAAGATTCTGTATTTGGGGATTCGCCAAAAAATTATTGGTAAACAGCAAATCAACCTTTAAGGTGCTTCCCTGGCCATTCAGAATATATGCAGAGCAGCGAAAAACTGGAATTATCCAACCTGCACATTCCCAGTTGAGGCTGGAATCACTGCTTTCTTGTTCCAGCTCTCAGGCTGTGAACAAGTGTCCCCTGAGGTCTTTTGAGTGTCACACTTTTAGCATTTTTATTGGTAATTTCGGTGTTTACAATGGCCCCCAAGCATAGTGCTGATGTGCTGTATAGTTTTCCTTAGCGTGAGAAGACCGCGACGTGCCTCACAAAGAAAACACGTGTGTTAGGGAAGCTTCGTTCAGGTGTGAGTAATAGCGCTGTGAGCTCAACGTTAACGACTCGACAACATCTATTCAATCAGGTGTCTTTATTTAAACAGAAATACACATAAATCAAGGTTATGCACTGATCACTTACACAGATGTTGTGGCCGGAGTCTCCCAGGAAACTAACCTGTACGATCGGTCTTCAAAAAGTTCATGGAAGGATTCATATTACCTTTTAATTCCATTTTTTCCACAAACTTTTTGAAGGACTCTCATATTTCCTCTGGGAGCAATGGGTCAGTATTTGCCAGTTCAGTGTTCGGAGTGACTTTATAGACTACTGCAAACAACAAGAATCAATTACACAGAGTTGGGTAAACTGAATTATGTTCATCGCATGTTTGCAAGAAACACTGTCCAACACCACCTTCCTAGAACAGGTACCATCTTTGACGACCCAATGACATACAATACAGATGGACAATTTGGGAGGATTCTGCTCTGGATTTCCAGACCAATCTCCTGTAGTTGTTCATACTGGAATATAACCATCTTTTCTCCTCACGCCCACAGGTGGCTTGTGGGGAATGCTAATATGACTTGTAATGCATTTCGCTACATTTTAGAAATAAACCTCCACAAAGTCATTTTAAATCAGGGAAGAGCCAGTTTTGTTGTTCCCTGCGATGACATAGACACACAGATGAGCAGACAAGTGGGCTGAATTGTGTCCTCCAAAGTTCATACGTCGGAGTTCCTAACTCCCGGGACCTCAGAATGTGACTGTGTTTGGAGACGGGGTCTTTAAAGAGGTGATTCAGCATAAATGAGGTCACTAGGGTGACCAATAGGACTGGTGTCTTTATAAGAAGAGGAGATTAGGACACGGACACATACAGAGACATGACCATGTGAGGACACAGAGAGAAGACGCCATCTACAAGCCAAGGAGAGAGGTCTCAGGAGGAACCAGCCCTGCCACACCTTGATCTCAGACTTCCAGCCATGCCTTGATCTCAGACACTCAGCTTCCAGGACTATAAGAGAATAAACCTCTGTTCTTTAAGACCCCAGTCTGTGGTGTTTTTTTATAGCAACCCCAGGACACTCAAACATCTAATAATATTGTCCATCTATTTATGTGCTTATTAGGCATCAATCAAACTGCATTTCTGTGTATGAATCTGCAGCGCGATAGCCATAAAGAGGCTGGATATTTTTCTCCAGAAATCACAACTTTCCAAATAACACTTGCCCAGGGAGGGCCCCACTAGGAAAACTAACAGGCCCATTGTCCAGTTGATTCTGGGGTAGTCGTCTGAGCAATGGTGTCTGAGCACATTGTGGCATCAGGAGACAATTTGCTCCTAACGCACTGGGAGAGGAAGCCCCTGCCCAGCAGGGATCCCCAAGGTTGTTGGTCTGTGTCCAGGCCAGCGACTTTGCTGCAGGGCGGGCCTGCTTGTGAACACCTCTGGAAGCATGTGGGTCACTCTGGTTGCATTAACTGTCCTCATTTTTCAGCACTGGATGAATAAGCATGCTGACACAGAGACAGGCCAATGCCCACTGCCCTCTCCAGCTGTTGTGTTTATATGTCCACGTGCGCCTTCAATCTGACCGTGCGTGCCTCGTGTGTGATGTCCACCTTCAACCTGGCTCATTTTTAATTTCCTTGTCATTCATTTTTTTTGTTATGTTATGTCGGGGCACTTCTTGGGGCTGAGAAAGCTGTTTTTGCCCACTGGAGGAGCAGGTGTAATTAGCCACTTGTCAATTCTGGCTCTCTTTTGGGAAGATGTAAGCATATAAGCGTAGGCTTTCCCCTGGTGCCATCAGATCTTTTTCAATTGCCCTATAACTTGAAACAGCCACAGAAGGCAAGAGAAGACCCCCCAACACCAGCCAACTCCCCCAAAGCTCAAAGAGCAGCATTGCTAGTCTTTAGATGAAAGCTGTCTATCAGGGAATGCACGGTAGGAGGTTTTCAGAAAAGGTACCATTTAATGCTTAAAATTTGGGAAAAAGATCTGCGTGTATCCTCTCTGCAATCTAAGTTCTGTGTCCTGGGAAAACAGCTTCGGCTCTCTGACTCCTCAGAGAGGGCCGTTCCTTCTGCAATCACAGGTGCACCCCCTGCGTCTCTTGCTGGCTGAGTATTATGTCCTGTCGACCCTAAAATAACTGAGGTCTCCTCTCTTGCAGTTAATCACAGATGCTTTAAAATGTGCTGACTTGGTCAAGAGATGCTGAACGGCCATCGATTGATGCCTGAGGAATTAAAAGGAACAGATATACCAAAACACACGAAATCCACCACCCTGCCCCATTAATATTTGGGGATATATCTTTTAACTGTGACTGACTCCAACAATGTAGGGGCGTGTTTGTGGGATGTGCATACGGCCCCGTCCCTTTCTCCATAGCGAGCAGAGCTCTTGTTTTCTGACCTGTCCCATTTCCATAACCCAAGAGATTCCAGTATTTTTCGGCCACTCACTTTCAGGCAATGTGCTGTGTTTACTGGCACGTGACTTCTGCAAGCTTTGGGAAGCATCCCAGTAAGAAATGTCATGATACCTCTCTGCCCCCTTTGCTTCTTTTTGTTCCTGAAAGGGGTGGGGGTGAATCTCTCCCCTTTGTCTAGTTTTTAAACACAAATTTCTCTCAGTGCAAGGCGGTATTTGTGCAGAAACACTCTCTCTGTGTGTCTGTGTGTGTCTCTCTCTCCAGTTTGACTTCTAATGAGATGGAATAGATGGGGCAGTTTTCAAACACGCCTTTTTAATTGACAGAAAACCAGCCACAATCAGACTCTGGTGATAGTTAAGCCTATTTACTTTTTTCTTCCATCAACCAGGCTGGAAATAAATTTTATTCAGACATATGCACCATCTCTTTTTTTCCCCCCTCTGTGCCTCAGAAATATGTACAGTGAAAATGAAGCTATATGAAAATGAACCCTTGTATATGAAATATTTTCCCTGTGCTGCTGGGATGCTTTCTCTTGGTGGCCAGGGCTGCTGGCCACATAATGAGAAAGCTGGGGGGACCTATCAATTCTCACGCTATTTCCTTGTGCTCCAAATACATGCACATGACAGATCAACAATGTGAATTAAACCTTGCCTTACATCCCTACCAATTCTTTTCACCATGGGCCAATAAAGTGATTGTTGAACATTTGTTTCCCTGCAAAACGCCAGCGCTTCAGATCAAAATAAAATGCAGGCACGGTTCTGTAGGAGAACATTTTTATCATTCTTCTACAATGCTGGATATGAGACCAATCTAATAAAAAAAAATTCCAGCACCTACATTTTTCTTAGATTGTCTACAAAAAAATAAGCACTTTGCACATGCAAACTTTTCTGCTTCTATAATTTTTTTTTTCTTGATGGTTGTTGTTGTTTGGGTATTGTTTCCACAGGGCTGAAACCATGTGGGTTTGAGTCCAAAGTAATTGCTCTTTGACCTTAATTAACTTCAACATGAGCTCTAAATATGAGGATTCTGTACGATTTTAGGGGATTCTGTTTTCACTTTTGTACCTTAAACAATGCATGCTCTCCGCTCTGCTACGATTGGGACTTGATTAGTTAAAAATAGCCTGGAAACATTTTGGATTAAATTAAAACAGCAACTGTCATTGTTGAGTACTGCCTAACATTTATACGTGTAGATTCCCCCCAAATAAATTAGAGTAGTCACCAGCATTGCCAGTAAAACTTGTATCGAAAATGAACTCCAAGGTGGAAATAATTGACTATTTTTAGTTTAATTTTAGAAATTAAAAGGAGAGAACAGTAATATGCACTTGCTTCAGATGATTCTCTCTTGTTGTAGGTAACTCTGTGTGTGTGTGTGTGTGTGTATGTGTGTTTGTGTTTGTGTGTGTGTGTGTGTGTGTGTGTGTGTGTGTGTGTGTGTGTGTGTTGGGAAGCAGAGAAGGGAAATAGGCAAAACCCCATCCCAGACTCTGTGCAATCTGAAGCTCTGTTCCCCATGGGGTGCAGTGGAGGCAGGTGTAATCGCAGGCGACCCTTTTCAGGTATCAATAGCTGGCTTGCAGAGAGAAGAGAACAGAGTTTGCAGATGAAACAAAGCAAGCCCCATTTCTAAGGTGGTTGCTTCTTGTGCCTTGATTTTCCTGGGCAGGAGACCCAGGGTAGAATTAAAAGATGATTTCGGGATAAATGAACATCTAAAGTTCCATCTAGGAAAACAGGGGGATACATCTCTTCAGGACTCAACTTGCAAACTCTGCAAATTCCGAGTTGGAATTCTACAACTGCATCCTTCCGAGAGCTTTCCGGAATGTGCCCTTAAACTTTCTTCCTCCTACACTCAGCAGGAGAGTCTATGCTATTCAGAGGAGCGGGGATATTTTCCCTAATACACACAGTCTCCGAACAGCTCTCGCCTAGGAATGTCTCCCGAACTATGCCAAGTTGGTCATCCTAGAGAAATTTTTTTAATGGGCACACCTCGCCTTTGCATGGGTGACTCACTGCTTTGCCATCTAAAATGACATTGTTTTGATTTTTATGAAATTGCTTGACAAAAATTCCTTGCAAGTATAAGAGTTGGTCTGTCTAAACATTGCATTAGGGAGCTGCCTTCAGCATGGAGATTATTTAGAGTGAGGGCTTGTTTCTAGGTTGGAGTGAAAAGAGTGTTCTGCAGAAACTGAACTGAGAATCTCACAAATGTTTAAGTAGAAACCATAAAGAAGTGTGTGTAGGAGAGGAAACAGGCTGCAGATGTGCTGGAGAGGCACCTGTCACCGGTGGATGTCATTCTGTTTACACCAATGCAGTGGTGTCGATGGGAGGGTATGAATATTGATGACTGATCGGGTCAGCTGCCTCACAATAGATAACCACTCATTGGATGTCCACATAGGATGACCTACTGTCTACACTGGATGGCCAATCAGGTTAACCCAGTCTACACTGAATAACAAATATCAGGCTAACCCAATCTACACTGAATAACCAATCAGGCTGATCCAATCTGCATTGAATGACCAGTCAGGTTAACCCAGTCTCCATTGAATGACAAATTAGGTTAATCTAGTCTACATTGGATGGCCAATCAGGTTAATTACACCTACATTGAATTACCAGTCAGGTTAACCCACTCTACACTTGACAACTAATCTGGTTAACCCAATCTACATTCAATGGCCAATCAGGCTAATCAAGTTTCCACTGAGTGACCAATCAGGTTAACCCAGTGTACATTAGATGGCCAATCAGGTTAATCCAGTCTCCAGTGAGTGACCAATCAGGTTAGCACAGTCTTCAATGAATGACAAATTAGGTCAATCCAATCTACATTGAGTGGCCAATCAGGTTAACCCAATATACATTGAATGGCCAATCAGGCTAACCCAGTCTATGTTGGATGGCCAATCAGGTTAGACCAGTCTCCATTGAATGACAAATTAGGTTAATACAGTCTACACTGGATGGCCAATCAGTTTAGCCTAGTCCCCACCGGATAACAAATCAGGTCAATCCAGTCCATATCAACAATAGGGTGAAAATATTGAAGCCAAAAAGCCCATGTGGGCCATCAAGAGTTTCCATTTACTAAATTGATGGTTCCACTGCCAGATTCCAGGTCTTTCTGGTTTTGTACAAACAGCTCTGCAAGGAGGACATGAGAGGGGTACTTGAGTGCAGGAGTTCACAGCCCTCTTAGAGCAAGACCGTGGCAGATGTAGCTCAGCACAAGAGCCAGCTTTGTTTTCTGCAAAGTGCTCTGCAGGTGTGAGGTCTGAGGTGCATCCACCTTCTCTCTCGGATACTCCAGGATTTGGATAGGGCACACCTAGCTGCTTCTCCCAAGATGAGATGGAGCAGGTGGCAGAACTCTGGGCTGTGCTGTCTGTGTAGGCTCTCCATGGGGCACCCACATTCCAGGTGGAGCCTCACAGCCCTGGAGAAGCCTCTGTGCACGTGCCGCCTATCCCAGCTATGCCCCATGTGTGCAGATTGCTGCTTTTCCTCATCCACAGATTTATTTGGAATAATAATAATCCACAGATTTGTGGAATTCAATTAATATTTGCAAAAACAGTTTCAACGTGAAACGATGTTCTGCTATAAAAGTAGTTCTGAAACATGAATTTATTCTAAAGCCACTGTTAGTTACCTCTTAGGTAACAAATTGGAAATTCCATAAATTTTTCATTTGTCTGTTTTCAGTTTCATTGGGGAGAAAAACTAGGTGAATGTAGAAAACTCCTTCCAGCCGAACTGAGCCCTTTGGAGTAAACATACAGAACACACACAGGTGCACGCACCTCAAGTGTCTACTGATTCTACTCAGAGTGAGCATTCTGTATATTTTCTGTACTCGCAGAAGATGCAGGAGCTGTGGGGTCTCACATTATGACAAGGAATTCAATTAGAAAGAGATTAAATAACTTAAAGCCACACCAATTCCCAGTGGAACTTATGGCAATAAAGACAGGATGGTCGTGAAGGGTTTCAAAGGGAAAAGAGTTTTGTAGCTTCCTGAGACACACTTTTCTCTCTTCCATTGAGTGCTGTGCTCACCCTCGGTCCCAGGAACACAGAAGTAGACCCTGGAAGTAGGAATGGGGAAGGGCTGCTAGAAACAGCAGGTCTGGTCCTTCTGACCAGTTTTGTCATCTTGGGATGATGACTGATCAGAGTACTGCCCTGGTGTCAGGGAGTTTCACCTGTAACGGGGAGGTCAAGGCTGCCTCTCGTGGGATCTCTTCTGCCCCTGACCTTGGACAATTCCAAGAACGTTGCTGTATAAGCAGCCCTGCTGCAGCTCTGTCCACCAACAGAGGGCATGGAGGAGCCCAGGACATCCCCCCACCCGGGACACCCTCCACACCGACTCTACCTACAGCAAAGACAAGGTGGGACTCATAGGCAGGAGAAGTCAGGTATGAGCAGGTGCCTGGGAGAGGACTGTGTGCACAGGGAAACCTACATGTGGGACAGGAGGGTTTTACACAGACATTTGCAGAGCATGATCTTCTTGGCTGGATCTTGGGGTGGTTCCACAGTGGGGTTTGGGGTGTCTTTGAAGGCTGTCTCATTGTTTATGAGTCACACTTTGAGTGTGAGAGTATCTGTGGGTGTGAGGTGTGCAGTGGAGAGGAGGTTTTGCTTTGGGGTTTCCTCTTTTCCTTACCTGTATGGGATCCCGCATCTTGGGAGCCCTCGTCTACCTAATGCTATGACGGCCAGCAATTGATTGACAGATGCATGAAAACCTTTATGTAACTTGTTTCAACAAGAGTATAGATGTGTGCATTTGGGGAATTTGTAATAAAACACTTATTCCCAAGTGTGATGAGAATATTCCTCTCCTAATACCCCCTAATATGAGACACTTTATAACTTTAATGATTTTTTTCTGAATTTTTTTTTATTATCCGTACATGTGGGGTACAATGTAAATTTTCAATAATTGTGTGCAATGTGTGGTGGTTAGATCGGGGAGCTGAATCCATGAATAAACTAATGATTATTCTTATAGACCCTGGCTGAGATCAAAACTCTGTCCTATGATTTTAAAATGCCTCTTTTAGCAAGTTTGAAATAGACAGGACATGATTATTAACTATAGTCACCCTGCTGTGCAATAGATCCCTAAAACTTATTCCTCCTGTCTAAGTAAAACTTTGGATAGTTTGACAAACACCTTCCCATTTCTCCTGCCCCTAGACCCTGGTACCCCCGTTCTCTCTGCTCCTGTGAGATCAACTTTTGTAGATTCCACATATAAAATAGGTATTTGTCTTTCTGTACCTGGTTTATTTCACTTGCCATAATGTCCCAGGTTCACTCATGTTGCTGCGAATGTGAACACATATCAAAACGTTACACTGTATCCTATAAATATATGCAATTATAATTTTCAATTTAAATAACATTTAAAAACAATTTCTCTGTTATATATGATTTCCATTTACGCTTCTGTTAAGTTTACAGCATGCCCAGAGTACTGGGGACATGTTATCACAGTGACCCCTCTGCATGGGTCACCCATCAACTTTTGTGCACACTCACCGAACGGCCAAATTCTGACAATGCCGCCCTTTTGAAAACACGTTATGCATTATCGGTTCAATATTGTCATAAGCATCAGAGTCGTGATGATCAATTTTAAAGGTTGAGAACCTGCCCTTTGTGGAAGACAGGCCAAAAGCCTGTGGAGTGTAATTAGCTGGTTAAATAATTCCTCCTGTCTTTAAGTGCATTATGCAAATGTGTGGTCAGAGTTTAAGCTGCATTTGCCACAGAGACAATAGAATGATTTGCAGCCCTAGTGGGGGGTCCTAGGGACCCCCCACAAATCCCAGGCATCTGTCCAGGACTGTGGGGCTGTCATTTTAGGATTTTTAGCACTGTTTGAGATGATTTTCAAATTTAAAAAATGCTGTCTTCCATGTAAGCACTGCTTTAAGGCGTGGGTTGTTTTTGTTTTTGTTTTTTATATGTTTTTTATATCTTCATGTCTTTGTTGCTTCATAAACAAAACCAAACAAGACAGGGAGAAGATGATGATTTTTATTTTATTGAGGACACGTTCCTCTCGTCTACCTCGATTAAGAAAGTGGGTCGGGACATGCCTTGTGTACGTCTTTGACATAATAGGTTCGCTTTTAATGGCTCCTTGAAAACAATTTTTAAAAATCGGGTAATTGCCACTTTTACTGCCCTTGCTCTTCTTTTTAATATGCCGATTTTCCTTTTTCAAAGTAAGAAGCTCTGACCCACTCTCTTTCCTCCGAATTCCTTTTGTTCATTGAAGGAAAGATACTTTTTAAGGTGATAAAGATTAACTACATTGTGTCAGGGCACACAGTATTAACAAGGCATCATTGATGTTTGCAGATACTACAGAATCTGGACCAGATTTTTTTTTTTTTTAATGGTCATGAAGCTCACTTGGACACCCTCAGACCTCGCCTCCCAGACAGGGCATTTCAGCCCCAGTGGACAGCAAGGAGGTTTTGCCCTCTTTTTGGCAGGAGAAAGCTTGGGTTTATATGTCTGGTCAGGGAGTCAGATCTTTGAAGCTGCTCTGTGGTTCATTGGTGTTTGAACCTCAACTTAATTCATGGGCAGTGTATTCGTTTGTAAAAGCTGCTGTAACAAGTGACCACAGACTGGGGGACTTAAAACAAAAGAAATTTAGTCCCTTGCTTAGTTCTGAAGGCAGAAGTCTGAGGTCCAGGTGTGGCAGGGCCGTGCTCCCTCCAGAGGCTCCATGGGAGGGTCCTTCCTGCCTCTTCCAGCTTCTGGTGGCTCCAGGCGTCCCTGGGCTTGTGGCTGCATCACTCCAGTCTCTGCTTCTGTCTTCATGTGGCTTCTCCTCTATGTCTTTGTCTCCTCTTCTGTCTCTTATGAGGACACCTGTCACTGAATTTGGGGCCACCCTAATCCAGGATGATCTCATCTTACCTTAATGACACCTGCAAAGATGCTATTTCCAAATAAGGCCACATTCTGAGGTTCCAGGTGGGCATGGATTTGGGAGACACTATTCAGCCCACGACAGGAAAAAACAAGTTTCAGGACAATAAGGATCTTGGAGGGACAGTTGCTCAGTTTACCACGAAGGCAGACATCAGCCTGTCTCAAGGGGACCTTGTGGGGCATGACTTTCAAGGAACAGCCCATGCATGCCACTGGGCACGGCCAACAGCCACCACTATTTTTTTTTTTTTTTTTGTCTGTGAAATATCTCAAGGCAGCAGGGAGATTTATCTTTGCTGGAAGAGAAGTCCCAAAGACATCCACCCAACTGTAAGAGAACTTTCTGGCAATCAGGAAGCTACACGTAATGCCTGTCTATGCTTTACTTTCTGTGTGTCAATTAGAAACCCTGAGGTTTCCCATTAACTGCCCGGGATGGCCACCCTGCTGCGTGAACTGCCTGTCACAAGGAAATGAAATCTCTCCTCTGTCAAGTCCACTTTGAAGCTGGCAGACAATCCACGCGGGCCGGACGGCAGGTACCGTGTGTGATCTCTGGGGTTTATGAGCCTGCCCTTCCTGCAGCCCGTGTGATTGCATTACACGTGGGAAGACAAGAGTCCTCAAAGGTGAACTGCGATCTGAACTCGGGCTCCCCTCCACCTGCAGCTGCCTGGACTGATAGCCACACTTTGGACAAATGACTCCACAGAAGGAGTGATACAAAACGACTTTCAAAAAACAAAAGCAAAACAAAACCCCCTATTTTCCTGTTCGTCGGTAAGTAAAGCTGGTTCTGAGTCTGTTTGGCAGGCTCCTTCTGTGAGGTGTATCGGGTCACGTTCATCTCCTATAAATGTGCTTTATTGATCCGTGGTCCCTCAAGATGCGTGACTGTTACCTGTGGCTTCGTGTTACAGCTGATAAAACAAACGCCAAAATCACTATGGTCTCTCTCGATGTTTTCTTTTTTAAAAAGCAAGAGCTTTTTATGAAAGAAATGATGCGTGTTAAGCCATCGGATGGCTTGAAAGGAAACCTCCTCCTTTGTCCTTTTCCAAGTTATTCTGCCTGGTTACAGCTCACAGACTCTGCCTTATTTTTATTTTCAATGTTCTTTCTTTTCCCTTCTCAGTCCTTTTGCAAACAGGTGAATGACCGGCGCCTTCTGAGAAATGGTGAAATAGAATAAACTTTCCGTCATGCTGCAGGAGGCGTGTTGATTTACCCGATTCAGGCGTGGATGAGCTGAGCTGGGATTCCTTGACCACCTGCCATGACCCAGCACACAGGACCCCAGAGGCGAGCAGGCAGGGGCCGTCCCCAAAGCGCTCAGAGGTGACGGACCGAGGAAACGAGGACTGGTAACAAAATGAGGGCCATGGCTGCACCAGCCGCCCTGGGGGTCCTGCCGTGTTCCAGAAAACATCCTTGTGCATGTTTTGTTTTTTCTTTGACTTTTTTTTTCTCTTTTTATTGAAAAATAATTGATTGAGCATATTTGTGGGGTACAGAGTTGAATATCAACATCCGTGTACAAAGCGTGATGTTCAAATCAGGATAATTAGCACGTTGATCATTGCAAAATGTAATCATTCCTTGTGCCCATTGACAGATTTCCTGATAGCTCCGTCCCCTTTCCCGCCTCCAGCAGCTCTGTTCTCACCTTCTAAAAATTTAATGTAGTATTGTCTTCCTTCCTTCCTTCCTTCCTTCCTTCCTTCCTTCCTTCCTTCCTTCCTTCCTTCCTTCCTTCCTTCCTTCCTTCCCTTCTGTCTCTCTCCCTTCTGTGTCTCTCTCTCTCTCTCTCTCCCACTTATTAGTGAGAACATGCAGTATTCCTCTTTCTATGTCTGGCTTATTTCACTTAACAGAATTTTCTCCAAGTTCATCCATGTTGCTGCAAATGGCAGAATTTCATTCCTTTTTATGGCTGAGTAGTGTTCCACTGCATATATATACCACATTTCCCTTATTCAGCCATCCATCGATGGACATTTAAGTTGGTTCCATGTTCTGACTATAGTAAACAGAGCTGTGATGAACGCGGGAGGGCAGGTGTCCCTTAAACATGGTGATTTCCATCCTTTGGGTATATGCCCAGCAGTGGGATCGCTGGATCGTACGGCAGTTCTATCTGCACCTGTTTAAGAAACCTCCATCCTGTTCTCCATGACGGCTGCACCAATTTACAGTCCCACCAACAGTGCAGGAGCGTTTCCTTTTCTCCACATCCTCATCAGCATTTGCTATTCTCAGTCTTTTTGACAACGACCAGTCCAATGACATCTCACCGTGGTTTCTATCTGTGTGCACATATTCACTTTCATGACGTGCGTGCACTGTTTGTAAGGAAGGCAGGTGTCCTAAGAATTGCAAACTGCAATGGCCCCAAGAAAGATGACAAGACTCTGGAGGATTTGCCGTGGTGGAAGGGAGATGCCTCGAAAGCCAGTGTCTGCCCTCCCTGCGGTGGGCCATGCTCCGAGCCGACCTGCTCGACGAGTGCCTGTCTTCCTCCTCTGTGTGTGGGTCCTTCCAGGCCCGGGGAGCCTGGAGCCTGCCCAGAGGTGGGTGGTAAGTACATGAGGTTGCTTTGGAGAAAACACAGCTGCCACTCAAAGCCGACACCCCTACTTCAGTTTAAGTAATAGGTCCAGTGGGCCTATAACCCTGTTTTATGGAGCTGCCAAGGCCATACCCGTAAATCTCACACACCGCCCCGGGCTGCAGTCATTCCTACACCTTCCCTCCCCTCCCCTTCCCAGTGTCCCAAGCAAACATTTTCCATCCTTATCCCTGCAAAGTTTCTGACATGTTGGCAAACTTGGGGTGGGTTCGGGGTGTGGGTGGCAAAGGGCTGGTTTGGACAGGGGTTCGTGTTCCTTTGGCAGGAGAGCGAAATTGAACAGTACCGGGTCTTTTCTTGCCAAGGGGAGTTCATGGAAATGCTATGAAAACAAGCCCGCTGAAGTCAGTCTGGGCTCTAGAAATGACGCTCCACTTTCTACCTGCTTGGAATAATTTGCCTGCCCACCTGGGTTGCTGGGGGAGAAAAGGGGGTCCCAGGAGGAGACCCCCCCTGCTAATTCTCAAAAGGCACTCTCAAAAGGTATTTGGAAAACAGGTGTCCAAATGAAAACATGAGCACAGACCTCGGAGCAGCGCTATTCACAAAAACAGAAAGGTGGAAGTGACCGGAACATTTAGCTCTGAGATAAGCGTGTGCCCCAACACAAACAGCACGAACATAGCGTGTGCTTTACATACGTGGGCCTAAACGAACTTTCCTAACACTTCAGTACGAAGGGACAGGGAGCTCTCTTTTCCCCTAATGAATCTGACTTTGCACAGCTCTGGTTCTCACAGTTGCATTTTCCTTGTCTGTAGAAGCGATTTTCACCTACTGGGGCTGCAGGCAAAGCTGAAGACTCTTTCCTGCTCTGCTCGACTTCCAGCTCCTGCTGACTGAGGTTGGATCCCCTTCTCTCCCTCACCAGCCTCAACCCTCGTGCTTCCCGTGCAGCTGACTAGGCCGGACAGTTGGAGCATCCAGCACTGCCCCATTATCGTGGCATTTCCTGAGGCTATTCTACTGACCTCTGGGCAGAAAATATACCTTCTCCCAGCTGGGCTGGTGTCATGTGGCTCCAAGTCAGGAGCTGCTGCAGCCTTCTTGCCCCCAGGAGGAGAGGGCTGTTTGAAAATGGGCCACCCCCAAAGAGTTTAGCAGAGAGAGAAACGGAGGGCAGAGGCCAGGAACCTAGGGCCTTTGTGGAGCCTTTGATGAAGGTGCTCCTGAGGCTTGACCTACCACTGAAATTTGCGTCACATCCACCACCTCATTCGTTTTTGCTTTAGCTGATCTAGATCAGGCTGCCGCCAAGGATACCCTCAAAAGCCACGAAACGTAAGTCTCCCATTGTCTTTCCTTCTTCAGGTTTTCTTATACCCTGTCCCCCAACGACCCATTCCAGGATGTGGCTGTCACTTCTGATACCAACCTTTGAAATCCCCTAGTGCGTCTCAAACTTATTTCTGTGATAACCTCATAGAGTCATTTCCCGTTTTTAGTTTGACATTTCTTATGAGGGCTGCATCAAGTCCCTATTTTTTTGGCACCAAACAAAGCACTAGTTTCTCACTATTATTTTCAGGAATGCATTTGCTAATGCGGATTGCCAGAGGAACGTTTTCTCTATAAAAACAATCACGTATAATTTCACACCGAGAATGCTACACAGCTCCATCTCTGAATTACAACAAAAACACCTTTAAACATTTTTATATAGTACCAATTAAATTAATTAGGAAAAGTAATCAAGTCAGTGAAAAATGCAGGATTATCATATGAGCCTGATTTTGGCTAAAAAAAAAAAAACCCCAACTTTATTATTTGTATTTTAAACAATGGGAATTTTGTTAAATTTCCATCATTTTGATGCTGATTAAATCTGAAAAGGTAACAGGGAAATGCACCAGACAGGCACCGCTGCTCAAACATGCACTTTTATGGAATAAATCCAAGTTTTATATCTTTTGCAGATTCGATTGTGCGTGTGTGTGTGTGCATGTTCGTGTAGAACTGAACTGTCTAATGCCTGAAAAAAGTAAGAACTGTAGATGTTGGAAAATCAGGAGGGGAAAATTTCAATAAGCTCACTTTAGATGATGAACATATTTCAACATGAACGAGGCTCGAGTTAGGAGAGATTTATTACAGGACTGGACTTGGAGAGGCGGCTTCCCTATTGTCCACCTTGGGTTGTGAGGCCAGAGGTGGGAGCTGGGGAGTTGCAATGATTTTACAGCCTTCCATTTACTAAATTTATTTTAAATTTGGGGATGGCTCTGTATAACACAGCATCTGCACACACAATGCTGCAGCCCCGCGAAGAAAGAAACGGTTCATGGAGAAAACGTTGGCTTGCGCTCTGGGCCACGATCCTCCTTAACAGCCCCCCAACAGCAGCCATCCTTATTTTCAATTTGCTAAATGGAGAAGAAAACTTTATAGCAAGGGGTCTAGCAGGATTGAGGGGGCAGCAAGGGAGGGTTTGAACCCTCCACCCAGCGCAGATATTCTTCGGCTCCGTGGAGGCCCGGGTGAGAGCCAGCAGCCCACAGTGTCTGCAGGGGCCCAGGTGGCCAGAGCACACGGTGGGTATCAGGAGCCTGCCCAGTGTACGTGCCCTTACAACAGCAGGTGTCGGAACCCGACAATTCCAGGTGAGGAGGAAATTTAACAATGGCACAGATGCTCCGTGGCTTCTCCAATTTCCTTGCAGGAATTGGGGTGGGGTGGCCTGGACATCCAGTGTCCCGTCTCTGCAAACTTGTGAGCTATGTCCCAGGTCTGAAAAATCCACTTCTGGGAAGTGGGTGATAGATGGTTGGACGCTGGCCTGGGCTGCATTCTGAAACACACCTTGGCATCTGCCGGCGTCCAGCTGTGTGGTCTTTGAGCATCCTAACATTCTAGGTTTCCTGCTCATGTCCTCCACGTCCCCTGCTGCCTCTTTTAAAGAGCTTTGGAATGTATCTGCCTGCCTGCCTTGGCCGGACCAAGTCCGAGGCGGGGTGCCCAGCACCACATCGAGCAGGGGTGCAGCCAGCCGGCTGCTTAGCGTTTGCCTGAAACAGGTGCCACTCGGAGCTTTGTTGAAATGTGAACATTCATTATCCGACTTGCATTTAATTGTTTTTTTGCCGGCAGAAAAGCCTGGAGTTCCTCTAAGAGGCGACGGTGATGTTGTCCTTTTACGATCCCGGGGGAACCATCTTTAAAAATCTCCCTCCCTGTTTTTCCAGTGGCTGGAGTTTGCCATCACGTTAAGTTACCCTGTAAAGTAAGGACGTTTGGGGCGGGGGGGTTAGATTCAACCCTCTGGCTTCCAGAGAAATTGGAGAAGGTTGTCTGCAGCCTCCCAGCCTTAAAAACACCTGACAAGTTGACATTCTTACTGCTAAGTGGAACTGATGGAGGCTCGTCAACAAGAGGACACGGTGATCAGCCCTGGCAGGGATCATACCAGCAGCCTTATGTGAAGTGAAGACTCACATTGACTTGCAGCGGGGTTCAGGCAACTTGGTTTCAGTAGTTCCCGGTGTACAGTGAGAGCGCGGTAAGGAAGTTGCTCAGAAAACTGGTTTCCCCCGTTTCCACCTCCGTCATCTTGGAAATCGATGGCAAATTGTTTAAACCTTATGCAGGCGGCAGAATGAATGCCTCGTTATTATACCGCGTTTGGAGACGTCCTGGAAAATCCTAATAGGCTCCAGTGATGGCTTTCAGATGTGGCTCTCTGTCTTTGCCAAAATGCTGGGCGAGAGATGAAGGCAATTGTTGATGTCGTGGGGTTTGCCAACGACCCTGTTCTCTCTCTCTTTCTCTGTGTTTCTTGCTCTCTGTCTCTTTTCCTGAAGAATCTGGTTGCCTTAATGAGAGTCTTTGCACAGAGAGCGCTAAGCTGACCTTTCCTGTCTGGGACACGCAGAGAAAGCCTGCCTCAGCCAGAGTGATGGGAAGCCATTTGGATCTGAAGGCCATCCGTGGCCGAGGCAGAAATGACTTCTGACAAGTCGGGGCTGAATTCCCATAGTGCAGAAGCAGCCGCCCGCCCCACTTCCTCTCTCCTGGTTTTCTTTTTTTTTCCTAAATGGTTCAAAATTGGCTGTTTAATATCTGAGCATGCCAGAGTCTTGGAGGATGTCGGAAATGGACGGCTTGTGCCCGGGTGGATGGAAGGTCCCCACCAGGTGAGCCGACCGCGATGACAGCCCCGGGTGAGCAAGTGAGCGCCAGCCCCGTCCCACGTCCGAGAGCAACCTTGAGAAACCGTGTAGGAAGAAATTAACGGAAGGATTTAAGGAGGCTTATGTTCCCAACCTGTCATCCTGTTTCACCATAGGCACTCAATAAATAAAAAGATAGATTAAATATGGTCCTTTCACGACCAAGACTTGTTGACAAAAATGAGGAATGAGATTTTGGAGCCCCACATCAGCTGCCTGGCTGCATGGACAGGCCTCCTTGGCATACCCGAGCGACAGGGACACTACCCGAGGTGCCCCCAGCTGCAGGAGGGCTGGGTGTCTAAAGAGACAGCCAGGAAAGAGACCAGAGAAGAAGACCCACCTTCCGAGAAGATGCAATTCACTTGAAAAGCCCCATGCCATAATTACACACTCATGGAACACAGCCGCAGGCTTGAGAGAGCCTCCTCACACTACCCAGTAAGGTGCCCCAACGCCTCCACATTGAGGTTCTGATGTTACCTGCCCAAATGAACACTATCCACCATCTGGGGAGTACGTGCAGTCTACAATACAAATACCCATTCATCTGGGGAGTCTACGTGCCGACTACAATAGAAATGCCCAAGGTCCACCATCTGGGGGCTACCTGCAGTCTACAGTAGAAATGCCCATTGTCTACGATCTGGGGGCTACCTGCAGTCTACAGTAGAAATGTCCACAGTCCACCATCTGGGGGCTACCTGCAGTCTACAGTAGAAATGCCCACAGTCCACCATCTGGGGGCTACCTGCTGTCTACAGTAGAAATGCCCACAGTCCACCATCTGGGGGCTACCTGCAGTCTACAGTAGAAATGCCCACCGTCCACCATCTGGGGGCTACCTGCAGTCTACAGTAGAAATGCCCATTGTCTACGATCTGGGGGCTACCTGCAGTCTACAGTAGAAATGTCCACAGTCCACCATCTGGGGGCTACCTGCAGTCTACAGTAGAAATGCCCACGGTCCATCATCTGGGGGCTACCTGCTATCTACAGTAGAAATGCCCACGGTCCACCATCTGGGGGTTACCTGCTGTCTATAGTAGAAATGCCCATTGTCTACGATCTGGGGGCTACCTGCAGTCTACAGTAGAAATGTCCACGGTCCACCATCTGGGGGCTACCTGCAGTCTACAGTAGAAATGCCCACCGTCCACCATCTGGGGAGTCTACCTGGAGTCTACAGTAGAAATGCCCACCGTCCACCATCTGGGGAGTCTACCTGGAGTCTACAGTAGAAATGTCCGCTGTCTGCCATCCGGGCTAGCTTGGTATTAGTACAAGGTGTTTGAGGGTAATATATCCAGTCTTCTCCTTGTGTCCTCTGAGGCCCCTGATGTTTTATTCAGGGAGTTCTTCCACATGTCTTGGGCAGAAGCCACAGAACCAGGAAGGCTATTTCTATCAGGTGGCAAGAAGATTGCAGAATGACCCTCCTCTGTGCCCATCCCAGGCCTCCCCTGAGTCCCTCTCAGCCCTGGGTGGGTGGAGACGCTGTCCCCCGCCAGGCCTCTGCGGCTGCGTGTCCCTCCATAGTCCTGGTCAATCCCATCTCCCCAGCGCCTGCAGGAGGAAACACCTGTTTTGGGGAGACCGGGGGCTGTGCTGTGCTAAGCTGTCTCCTTCCCTCCAAATCTGACTTTGGGGTCAGCTTTGCCAACAGGTGTTTTGCCTCAGAATCGCCTTTCCATCTGAATTCAGACCCGAGGTCGTAAGGCCGCCGGGCCAGGGGTCAGTCGCGGCAGTGCTGGGTCCCCCGGGGCCGGGGCTTACCAGGTGTTTAATATTATCAGTGCTCATTTGCTGAAACGGGGATGGAGTGTTCTCCATGGTCCCAAATAAATTTAAGGAGAGCAGCTTTCAAAGCCCGCCCATTAGAGAAGTCTGCTCAATGGACAGCGGGTTCACGGTAATTCAAGGAGGCAGGTGGGCCCTCTCCGAAAAGGAACACGTGCGCTGCGTGGCCTGGCCCCATTTGTGGTAATTTTGGGGTCTCATTTCCATTTGTAAGAAAGATAACTACTTACATATGGATGCAATAAATAAGAGAAGTCATTAAAATTTCTCTAATTGAGGGGGAAAAAAATCTTAATGAAGTAATATCTTTGCCAGGGCAGGCAGAAATGTAAATTAGACATCGGAAGGAAACCTATTAACAGGATTGTGAGATGGCTGTGTTGCTGGGTTTTTTTTTTTTTTTTTTTTTTTAATCTAATGAATTTATGAATTGCTGGTTGTTGGGTCACAGACTTTGTTAATTTCCTATGTGTTTAGCTCAGCAGTCAGAAAGTGAGGGGTGCTTATGAACAGCGAATGCTAAGACCGGTGGGCAGGTTACTTCTAATCAGAACACAAACGGTAATACCAATCGCTCGATATTAAGAAACACACATTAATTATTTTAAGTTTGTGGTTTTTCCAACATCTGTCAGATGTCACTGGAGATCACCAGAGAATTTAAGCAGCAGAAGGTTAGTACCAATCTCTCCAGTCAGCTGCTTGGTTATAAAATGCATGTGAGACTTTTAAAAGGTTTGGATACCCACTTCTTGTAGCAGGACCCCTGCACCAGGCACATATGCACGTAGCTGAGAAATGCACGGAATCAGGATTGTTGTTATAGAGAGGGAAATACTCAACAGACCAGAAACCTAAAGAGCGGTCCCACATGCTGGTGTCATAAAATGAGGGACATCTCCCCTGTTCCACCGTGGCCCCTGCAGAGATTCGTTTTCTCTAGCTGAAGGGGTGCAAGAAGGGCTTCTGGGCACCTCTGTGGGGTTTTAGAAAGAAAGATCCTGGGCCTTGGGTCGTCTGCTCTGTCGTGCCATGGCCACAACTAGCTTTAACAAGATCCCAACATCTGAAATTGTCTGATCGTCACCTCCATCAGGAACAGCCAGCAGATGCAATAGGCTGCCCATGGACCTTGCCAACCTCCAAATTCATCCCATAACCCCAGAACTGTGGAGACCTGTTGATTCTGTTTAGAAAGGAGAAGACTGTGGGCTCTTGTGTGCATTCATTTTATCCAGCCATTGCACACAACAGCCACATGTAAGAGCTTTTCACTAAAAGCACCCCCTAAAATAAGAAGGTGCTGTTGTGACTTTTCTGGGCTGAATTGTGTCCTCCCTCTCTCCCCAAACTCATTGGTTGGAGCCCTAACCCCCAGGACCTCAGAATGACCATATTCAGAGACAGGG
This sequence comes from Cynocephalus volans, assembly GCF_027409185.1. Taxonomy (NCBI): domain Eukaryota; kingdom Metazoa; phylum Chordata; class Mammalia; order Dermoptera; family Cynocephalidae; genus Cynocephalus; species Cynocephalus volans. The sequence goes on from NC_084478.1 coordinate 872,374, forward strand.
TCTTTAAGGAGGTGATTAAGGTAAAATGAGGTCACTAGGGTGGGCCCTGATCGAATAGGACTGGTGACCTTATAAGAACTGGAGATTAGGACACAGACACACACAGAGGAACGGCTATGTGAGGACACAGGGAGAAGATGGGGTCTACAAGCCAAGGAGAGAGGACTCAGGAGGAACCAGCCCTTCCACATCTTGATCTCCGACTTCCAGCCACACCTTGATCTCAGACCTCCAGCCACACCTTGATCTCAGACTTCCAGCCACACCTTGATCTCAGACCTCCTGCCACACCTTGATCTCACACTTCCAGCCACACCTTGATCTCTGACTTCCAGCCACGCCTTGATCTTGAATTTCCAGCTTCCAGGGCCATGAGAGAATAAACGTCTGTTGTGTAAGCCACCCAGTCTGTTGTCCTTTGTTATGGCAGCCCTAGCAGACTAGGACAGTGCCCAAGTGATTCCTGCTCTCTTGGCCTGGATCAGCTCCAAATTCCCACATTGAAATCTTCACCCCTAACGTGATGGTATTAGGAGGTGGGGCCTTTGAGAGGGATGAGATCATGAGGGTGGAGCCTTTATAGATGGGATTAGTGTCCTTATAAAGACACCTCAGAGAGCTCTCTTGTCCCTTCCACCATGTGAGGACACAGTGAGAAGCCACCGTCTATGAACCAGGAGGCAGATCCTCACCAGACACTGACACTGCCATGCCTTGATCTTGGACTTCCAGCCTCCAGAGCCGTGCAAAATCAATGTAGATTATTGTAATACACCCAGTCTATGGTATTTTGTTATAACAGCCCAAACAGACTAAGGCACTCAGTATGGAAAATCTCAGATAGTTACAGAAACGTGTCCACTTCTCTGCTTACTTCTTGGGGATCCCAGTGGGTGGAGAGCTGGCGATTCAATCACGACTGTGAAGAAAAATGGCTTCAGGTTTACCCTGGAGACCAGATGCATGCAGATTTGAGAGGAGTTGTGGAGAGAAGGGTGTCATCCTGTCCCATTCCCTCCACAAAGGCTGCAGTGACATCACATGGAAATGTAAAGCAAGAGCCCTGTCTGATAAGGGACACGACGTGGACACCTACAGCCTGGCGGTCAAGGGGGTGGGGCATTGCTGTTGACTTGCCTCAGAGACAGGACAACCAACTCACCTGGTTTGCCTGGGACTGACCCCATTTTAAAGCTAAAAGTTTCACATCTCGGGAACCCCCTCACCCCCAAGCATATGGGCAGTGGTCATTTTATGGAGATTGTCCAGGGACTTATCAGCTGACCATGTCAGGAGGCACTGTCCTGGGCCACTCTGTCCCCTCCAGTGTCACCAGTGCCCTTTCCACTGGGCAGTTGACTGAAGGGCAACTCTGGGCATCCCTTCCCCTGTCCACAGCCTTTCCCTGCCCAGTGTCAGTGGCCCCCTGGGTGGTCCCTCGGCAGCAGGTGGACACTGCATGTGGCTCTCTCTGCAGCTGAATGTCTCTTCCTTACCTTAGCCACAGGATCCCCTGATGGTGGTCCAGCTGATCCCACAGATGCACTGCTAAGTCTGGACAATGCTCAGGAATGCGGAGACGACACCTGGATCCTTTTGTGTGCTTGTGCCACTGATTTATCAGTTGGCTCATGTTGGAACTGGCTCATCTTGATGGGGTCCTACCTTGCATGGAGACATGGTCACTCCTGGAGAACAAGCTGGTCACGCCATGGTCACAACAGAGTCCAACAGCCACTCTGGGCTCTAATCCTTTCTGAGATTACATAGGTAGCTGAACATCTGTTTTATCAGAGCAATGAGTTCCTGCATAATTGACTGCTCCTTGTACATCGAGAGGTTCACTCGGACATGGGGAGACCACCGACACCTGGTACACAGGTGATGTCTCGGCTAAGAGCTTCCCAGTAGCTGCATGAGTGTAAAAAGCAAGCTGTCTGAAAAGATTTGTGAAGGGAGCTCACCACCCTGAGAACGTTCATCACAATCCATTGAGATTAGAACAACCTTGTTCTCTTAAGTGCCCTCCGAGGAAAGGAAGGTGGGCTCCTGCTGGGGGTCTGAGGACCTACTGTGGGTGAGTGTGACCCCTCTCTCTGTCCTCATTATCCAGGAGAGGAGGGGGATCCTTAAAAGATCACCTATGCCCCTTCCAGCTTGGAGAGTTCAAGGAACCCTAGGTGGCATGATTCCGTGCACTGTGGTGACTAGGTTGGCTTTCCTTGGCAATGCTGCATCTAGACGTGCTGGCCTCGAATGATGAGGGCCAGGCAGTCTACTTAAAATAAAGATTCTGTTGGAGTGCCTGACCCCTCTGACTATTTTCTTCATTTCTCCTGCAACTACTGCAGGGCCAGACACTTGCCAATGTTTCTTTGCAGTTTTCTTTTTAACAGCTTCTTTTATAACTCATGCTGTGGTTTGAGTGTCCCCTCTAAAAATTATGTTGGAATTTAATTGCCATTGTGATGCTATTAAGAGGTGGGACCAGGTGAGATCTTTACGAGGGGATTGTCATGAGCACTCTGCCCTCATGAATGAATTCATTCATTTATAGACGAATGGATCAGCAGATTAATGGGTTATCACAGGAGTGGTTTAGTTATCTCCAGAATGGTTCTGTCATACAGCCAGTGTGGCTGTGTCATGCTCTGGCTTCTCCCTTCTGCCTTTCCACCCTGGATGGCCCTCCATCCATGAGATGCTGGCTCCATGCTCTTGGACTTATCAACCTCCCAAAACATGAGCTAAATAGCACCTTTTTAAAAAATAAATAAATAAATTACCCAGTCTATGCTATTCTATTATAGCAACAGAAAATGGACTGAGACACCACCCAAAAACTTGAAGAGATATCTGCACTCACATGTTCACTGAAGCTTTATCCACATAGCCAAGATATGGAATCAACCCAAGTGTCCATGGACAGATGAACGGATTCAAAAAAAAAAAGTGGTCTATATGTGCAGTGGAGTCCTAGGGAGCCTCGAAAAAGAAGGAAATCCTGCCATTTGCAACGGTGCTGACGGACCTGGAGGGCACAATTTCAAGTGAAGTCAGTTGGAAACAGAGAGACAGATACCGCGTGACTCCACTTCCAGGAGTCATCTAAAGTTGTCAAACTCACAGAAGCAGAGAGGAGAATCCTGCCATGTTTCTGTGCCTTCATCTCGGCAAAGGACAACGCGGTTATGTAAAGTTCTTTGCTGCGTCCACGCCAGAGGCCGCCTCTGATCTCAAGCACGTCTGCACCACGTCCCCGTGGTCCTGCCTCGCTTGAGCAAACGACAGGGAGCAGGAGGCTTCTCTGAGCTCCAGACACAGTTTTCTTACCCCTGCGAGGTCTGAATGCACTTTGTATTATTATTTTTCTTTTTTTATATCTATGTGATTTTTAATTGACCGGGAAGAATTGTATCGATGTGCAGCGTACAGTGTGAGGATCTGATACAGATTTACACATATGGTCTATTTCAATGCCCCAGGAAGAGTGAGATTTAAATGTTCCCACAGAGCACATTTTGCCTGTGGCTGCTGCATGCGGAAAGCCAGATTTGGGAAGCCCCTGGCTTCGAACTTCTTACCCTTGACTGTGAACCTCTTCCTCTTGTCCACAGAGAGTCAACGCCATCTCCCAAGCTCAGTTCTTCAAACTTTGCCCACACGTGGGGTGCATATCCCCCCCGAAATGCAGGGCATTAGATAATTGCCTTCAATGTCTTCAGAGTGCATTTTCTCGGGCGTCAGGATGATGTCCTGTGACCCAAAATGGTTTTTCTTCGCAGGAGAGAGTAAGCTCTAGGAAAACTGTGATTTCTTTATGTGGGTTATGACCCATCAAATGTTGAGGGTTGTAAAGAGAGATTTTCCTAAGCACTCCGTTATGGCACATGAGAGCTGTGAATATCCTTCACGGCCCTGTTTGGTAAAGGAAAAATAAAACACAGGGCCTGGTGGTTTTAAAGGGGAGGGAGAGGAGGTACTTAAAAAGGCCGGGGTAGACAAGGGCAGGAGCCGCCACCACAGACCCTTGTCGATTTTACGTCCTGACCACAGAGGGTGTGGGTGGAAATGCTTGGGTGGGTTTGTGTGAATTAAGACATTTATAGAGCCCTGGGCTCCTGTGAGCTCTTAGGCGTCTTATTAAAGTGCAGTTAGTGTAAACACGGGGGTTGTAAACCTGTGCGGCCCAAGCACCAATTAAAATAATAAAAAACAAGGAACTGCCACAACCTGAAGGGTGTTGGCCAACGGGTCCTGGAGCGGGGAAGACAAGAGGGGAGCCAGAGAAGGCGGAAAGATGGGGGCGTCCAAGGCAATGTGTGCTCAGGCAGGGAGCAGAGAAGGAAAGAGAACACAGGGCATTCTGTAATAATTGGAAAGTGTGTGCAAACATCAGCACGTTCAGGGCACGCAACTGAGCCTAAGTTCTATCAGCATCCAAGGGTACAGTCTGGGGACAATGCTGAGTTCCTCTGAAAGACCAAGAATTAGATGCTGTGGGCCACTGGGGTGGATGTATACAATGCCACACAACTGTCCCCGTGCCCTGCTGCCCTGGGACAGGGACGAAGGACGGGCATGCACACCCTGCTGTCCCACGGTCGGTGACGTTGCTCTTCAGGTGTCCTGCACCTGCACTGCCTACCTGGTCTTTGAGGGCTTCTCGTTGGATCTGGGCTGATGCGGGAAAGGGTGGCTGGAATTGGACAGACCCCCACTTAGGAAACCCTTGCCTGGTGTGTCTGATGGGGCAGCCATGGGGAACCACTGGAAAGGTCCTAAAAAGGCTTGTTTGTGGTCAGGAAGGGCAGGTCAAGGCAACATCTCAAAACCATTTTTCCACCGCCTGCTGCCTGCCATCCTGTTTTTTGAAGAACTTTCCCTTGTTTTCAAATTAACAAATAACTCTGCTCCAATATGAATCCATCTGTTTCTGATACCTCTGCAGTTTACAGGGTGGAACAGACATATGTATGTTTTTTCCTAATAGGTTGACATGGGTTTTGAGAGTTTTGAGGGGCAAACTGAATTTCGACACCTGGAGGTGGCATGTTAAGGGGAAACATGGAAAATCCAGGTGTCTGATGTTGTAACCACTAAGTTTCTCTCCTTCAGGGTGGGTGGCATTAGAGAGAGGTTTGCTGGCACAGTCTCTATGGGAGGTGCCTTACTGAGGAGCCCACACCCCAAGCCACACCTCCAAACCCCCCAAATACAAGACTGGAGCAGCCAACAGCTATGACTCAGGAGAAATCGAAGAACTTTTAGGACCTGGCCAAAAGCTCATGAATATGGAGTTTCAACTCAGAAGTTGTCCCAGACACTAAATCTACCTTTATGTGTGTGTGAAATAAAATGTATTCTTTCAACAGGAGCATTATTATTATTATTATTAAAGAAAAGAGTGTGTCTTATGCAATCAGACCCAGCACACCCCCAATTAGCTAAGCCGCTGTGTTCCTCACTTGATTTCTGATTCCTTTGATTTCTGCAACTTGTGTACTTAACGGAAATGTTTTCGATGAACGCGCGGTAGGACTTACACAACCACCAACTTTGTGGCATTGACGAGAGGACAGAGTCTTCTCTTTTATTTACATGTCTTTACTTCTTGTGTCATGCTCAGTGTTTCTAGCTGTTCATGTATGTATTTCGGCGTAGTCTGTTTTTCCAAGAAATGACTTATTTATGGTTTTCTTACATAATTTTAACTGTTTTGTATTTGTAGCTATTTCTCCTTTGGATTGCTCCGTGATTGACAAATTCACACATTTTTCTCTTTGATTTTCTTTCCTTCATCTGTCTTGCCAGAGATGGCTCCTTTTTCAACTTTTACTGGTTCTTGTGTCTTGCTTTTTTTTTAAATTGTTCTTTCCAATTTTTGAGTTGAGTCTTAGCTCATTAAAAAAAGAAAGAGTGAATTTCTGTTTTGTGATGAATGATTCCAAAACCATGCATTTGTAAGTATTTTTTTTTAGCAGAGTCCCACAGACTTTAATACTTAATTTCTCATTATAATTCAGTCCTAAATAAGAGTTAGCATTTTTTATGCTATGCTTTTTAACACAAAGGTTACTCAGTAGTATGTTCAATTGCCAAATATTTAGGATTTTTAAAAATCTGGTTTATTGTATTGACTTCAGAAATCTCATACATGATATGATCCTTGAAAATTGATTGTGTTTTCTTTTGTGATTTACCTTATTTATTGTTACCTATGATGCTTCATGCAAGCTTGGAAAAGATGGACGTTTTCCATTTTGAGTGTATATATCTGCATATTGTTTAGGTTTTCCATGTTAGCGTATTCATCGCATCTACTGGATCTAACAGTTTCTGTGAGGGAATGTATTATTTCCTGAGGACAAATACTAATATTTTTCTATATTTTCCAACAGTCCTATTCATTTTTGCTTGGGATATTTTCAGCTGTATGATTGACAGCATATATTTTGTGGTATTTATAGTTCAATTGTTTCTTGCTTGACTAACTTGTGCATAATATGTTTTTCTGTCCCTTAATTTCTTTGTATTCTGCCTTATATGTCATTTTTACAGCTCTTAAGTGTGCTATCAAAGGTTTCTCTAACCTTAGCATAATGTATATTTCCCATCGTTTTAGTCTGCAACATTTTTGCAGTTTTCTAAGTGTCCTTTTACATTTTAATTGGCTATTTTAATCCATTCACATGCACTGATATTACTTTTAATTAGTAATTACTCTTGTCTTCAGACTTAGTTCTGCCTTCTTATTTTCAATTTTTTAAAAAATTTTTTGTTCTGTTCCCATTTTCTCTAGACAGATCAAGTTTGATTCTGTGGCTCAAAAGTTACAAATCTTGGTACTATTCTTTTAAAGGCTGTCCTTGTAGATTATTAAATTAGTGACATCTGTGTCTTTCCTCTAAGGTGACAATCAGCCAAAGTGATAATACTGTCTTTATTCTTACCTTCTTTGCTCTAGCTTGCTTTTCTTTATTTGTTTTGTTCCAAGGTAATACATTTGTCTTACACTCTTTCTTTGCATCTCTCTTGCTGTATCTCTCAGACAGTTTCTCTTTTTATTCGAGTGTTTTTCCAGAAGCGTTTTCAGTGTGAGTCCTGAAGGGGTCAAACCTTCACATTTAAATAGCAATTTGGTTGAATATAAAATCCTATGGTTAAGGTAATTCCCTTCCATGACTTCAAGAGATTAGTCCATTCTCTTCTCACCCTAGTGACTTTTAAAGCCCCTGCTAATTAAGACTCTGGGAGTCTAGTGTTTTCAAGTGTTTATTTACAGATACTTAACAGCCTGGCCAATAATTTGAGACAGCTGGGGTCACAGGCATGCAAATATTAGCTAACATAGACACAAAGCATCTCTAAAATAAAAGCATGATACATTTGATGTAACAGCCGAGCTTTATGCTGGGAATTAAGCGGCTTGGAGTCTCTTTTCCACCTTGAGATGAAGACTCCGTATGACGTTAGACGTCCTACAACCTCTCTGAGACTCAATTTATTTATCTAATTAGCAAAAAGAGAGTATTTTAAGTGTTCTCACCAAACACACACACAAAGATAAATGTCTGAGGTGATGAATATGTCAATTACCCTAATTTGATTATTACACACTGTATACAGCTATTGAAACATCCACTGTCCCCATCAATACGTACAATTATTGTTATCAATTAAAAGTTAGGGAAGCGGGATGGAGACAGGGTGGTCAATGGATACAAAATAGTAGAGGGATACGAAAAATATGATCTAGGTTTCCACGGCAATATAGGGAGACTACCGTCAACGACAAATTACAATATAACTTCAAGTAGCTGGTTGACAGAATTTTGAATGTTTCTAACACAAAGAGGTGACAAATGTTTGAGGTGATGAATTTGCTAAACACCCTGATATGATCATTGCACACTATGTAAATGTACCCAAATATCAAATTGTACTCCATAGATATGTCCAATTTTCATGGGTCAATTAAGAAAATATAAATTAAAAAGAGAAAGTAAGAGACAGATAGAAAGTAGAATAGAGGTTACCAGAGGCAGGGAAAGGGACGGGTACAAAGTTACTGTCATTTAGGAATAATAAGTTCTGGTGCCCGAGGGTGACAATAACTAATAATATTGTATTGTATGTTTCAAGACAGCCAGAAAAGAGGGTCTTAAATGTTATAACCATGAAGACATGATATGTGTGTAGGTGATAGATATGCTAACTATTCTGTGATTAGATCATTATGCAATATATGCATGTATTGAAATAACAAACTGTACCCCATGAACACGTACAATGCAAACAAAGTTTTTAAGAAATGAATTAAAAGTGTCTTTATCTATAAAAAGACGACAAACACAGACTCCCTCATGGCCAACATTTCTGGATTTTATAAAATCCATGGTATCGTTGACAGAATTTAACTCACGATATTGTGATGTAATACGAAATATGCACTTGGTCTTTGCCCCCTGGGGTTCCTTGCACAGAGCTCCTAAAACCCTTGTAATTTCCTGAGCGACAGGGGTAAAAGGACAGGCTTTTGTTATTCGTCATAAGCCCCTTTCAATGGCACCTGAATTTGTGTGAATGTGGTAACTTTTAGAAAGCCTCTAAAGATGAGGGCTGGAGATTGAGTTTAATTGCCAATGGCCAGGGACTGGATCAACCATGCCTATGTATTGAAGCCTCCTTAAGAACTTTAACTGAAGGGGTTTGTAGAGTTTCCAGGTTGGCAAACACGTCGAGGTGCAGAGAGGGAATAGAAGACCCCCCACACCCTGTCCTCTGCGTCTCTTCCGTCTGGCTGTGCCTGACTTATGTCCTTTATAAGAAACTGATTAGAATAAGTGAACTGTTTTCTTGAGCTCTGAGAGCTGCTCCAGCCCTTGTCCAACCTGAGGTCCTAGGACCCCTGATTTGCAGCCAGTTGGTCAGAAGTTCAGGTGACAACCTGGGCTGGAAATGGGCATCAGAAGCGATGGCAGTCTTGAGGGACTGCAACTGTAAGCTGTGGGGTCTGTGCCAACCTCAGGAAGACAGTGTCAGAATCGGAATAAATTGTCAGACACCAAAAGCTGGAAAACTGCGTGGTGTGGAAAATCCCACACATTTAGTGTCAGGAGTGTTCTGTGTAGTATACAGAAAAATTGACGATATTTTCCTTCTTTTTACTCACGGATGTGTATTTCCTCCATCCCAGCAACTACATCTCTAGGATTTTATCCTAAACATAATGAGAATGGGATGTAAAAAGTACCTCAAGAAGTTTGTAGAAACATTTGTTTTATCTTTTAATTCCATTTTCCTGCAAACTTTATGAAGTACCCTCGTATAGCTCAAATTCGTTTGTCGGGAAACTCAATGCAGCCTTTTCCAACTTACCGCAAAACAAAAAGATAAACAAACAAACAGAAAGTTAAAGACTTTGAGGGCAAATTAAACTATAAAAATTCATGAAAAAAAATTGAAAAACCAGGTCTGATAAACGTCCTATTGCTGAAACCCGGAAAGAGTCCAAAAAGCACAGATGGGGTTAGGCTGGTGTCGCACAGAGTGAATACAGAGAGGACGTATCTATCCATAAGCAAGGACAGAAAGTTCCAGAGAGCAACGGGATTCCAGAGCAGGTTGGAAAACCTGTGTCAGCTCTCAGGTTGGTTTTGTTTCTGCAGGAGTGAGAGTCAATGGGGTGGAGACCACAAGGCAGTAAAGTCCAGGCAAAGAATGGCTTTTCCAATGCTCAAATTCTCAACATGCAGGCGAGAAAAGGTGTGAACAGAAGCCCATGCACGCAAGGAACACACCCGAGCAGGCAAACAGCAGCAGCGATCCACGGCACAGTGTACAGGCCATGTTGGTTTCATGATCAAAAGCACTATCTTTCCTTCATGGCATTTTCTCACCAATCTACACACAGTGTCGTACCGCTCCATCCTGAGATTACACATCACCAGCATTCACGCATCTCCATCAAATCAGTAGATAAGAGAAATGCCCACGTGCCTTCCTAGGAAGGGAAAAGTATCCACTGCTGGAACAAGTGAGATGCGTGGAAGCCTTAGGCTGCAGGTCAGGTGCAAGACCTGAGCATCTCAGGATAAGAGAGAAACACCAAGGAACGGTCACTGTTAGATATAAGTGACCTCGGGGGTCAGCATACAAAGCAGTCTCAGCTCAGCAGACATTAGTTTATACAAATCACCAGCGGACAACAGGGGAAAGATGCATATTTCAAAAAAGCGAGAGCATTCCTAACAGTATTTATTTAAAAGGCGAAAGATGACAGATGGAGAAAACAATCAGGACCCAAAGAGACATTGGCTGAATGAGCCGCTTTCATAAAAATTGCAAAATCTGTACTTCTGTATGCAACTTGTGTGCTTATCACCAGGAAAATTCTCCAGGCCTGTTTTATGGGACTGTGAGAAAGGTCAGGCGATGGGTGATATGAGTTTTTTAAAAGGTGGTCTAGCGTGGCTTGGGAATTATAGCTGTTAAGACATGGCAGTGAGGCTGGGCAGTAAACTCTCTGGGTATATTCAATAAAGTCAATATATGTGTTTAAAGTTATCTATCATCTATATCTGTCTGTGTATTCACCATCCATCTGTCTATGTGTCTGTGTATTCATCCATCCATCTATCCATCCATCTACCATCTACCAATCCATCTATTATTTATCTATTATCTGTCAATCCACCTATCATCTAATTATCTATTTATTTACCTATCTGTATCTCTCTCTATATATACAGCTATTTATTCCTCTATGTCTATATTTATCTATCTCTATCATTTATTTGCTTATCTATCACCTATTTATCTCTCTATTAATCTATTATCTATCTCTCTGTCTATCTAGAAAACATCCAAAATAAGAACAGGTTCAAATCCTGGGAAGCTGCAAACTTTGGGATAGCAGGAGAGCAGGCTAGTGTACTGCAGATGTAAATCAAAGATCAATACATCAAGGCCTGAGGAAACTCATAAAGACCCTGAGCCCCCTGAAAAGCTTTTCTTTATTGCATTAATTATTAAGGTACATGCACATCTGCTGATGGATGAGTTTGAGAAGCTTGGAGATCATAAATCAGATGAGATCACTCAGCATGAAGTATGTACACGTTGACACCACATGCCGTGTATCCTCTGCCCACGGGCGCAGAAGGGAGACGTGCAGGTCCACGTGGGTGAGACATGCAGGTCCACGTGGGTGACTGTGAGGACATGCACAGAGCAGCCTCCTGACTTGTCATGACTGTACTCATGCACAACACAGTCCTCATGTCCCTCCTGGGCACCATCAAATCATACATCCTTTTTGAAGGCTGCCTTAGCATTTCATGTCATTTTGAGTCTTTGAATGTGTGTGCCACCTTCGGGGCCTGACATAAAACATCTGGTTCCACAGTGGTAGTAGATTGCATGAGTGTCCGTGTATGGGCACGTGAAGAAAGAAGGTTGTTGGATGTGAGGAGGGGCCACGTCTTAGGGCACAGTATGGATGAGCTCCAAGTGTCGTGCTAAAATCATCTCGTGCTAGGTGCACCTGGCCCAGGACCTGACAAAAAGTATGTGCTTCATCCTAAACAGAACTGAATTAAACCAAATCAGGGCTGATGGAAGATGATGGACCGAGCGGTGGTGTCTGGTTTATGTAAAGGAACCGGCAAAATGGGGAAAGACAGGAGAGGAAGAAAGTAGACCAACACTCACAGAGGGCAACGGTGAGGAGAAGATCCAATGAGTGGCAGATCCAAAGGAAGTTTGGGAAAGTCAGAGGAGCTCAAAGAGAATAAGAAGACATCTGATGCTTCGAGGCACAGCTACAAAGACCATGCCTCAAGAAAGAGACCATTTCCCACCATATCAATCGATAAGAAGATCTTTGTACTCCTTCTGGAGATTTGCATAGACTGGGAGTGAAAGGGGCCACCACATTGGAATACTCGGATTAAGAGCCTGCCAGGGATTGAGATGGGTGATGGAAAAGACTCGGTTGGAAATTTTGGCACTGTGGAGGGGGCTCTTTATTAGTCCCCATGGTGTTTTTTGAGCATCCCAAGCTCAATGCTGTGCTTACAATAACAACAGCCTTTGCCATTACAGAGCTCACAATTTGTTGGGGCAACAGTAATCTCTTTGATGGATAGACTATTGCAGTAGAATATGCAATGAGCAGATTATGTTGCAATCAACCATTGAAACGAATGATTCAGTCAATCAACATTAACCAATTGATGTGAACAGGGTGTCTCAATTCATTGTAGGTATGAGGGGACTTCGTACACTGTCTGTGGGGAGGGATGTGTAGAGACGTATCTCACAATGGGTGAAAGGCTTAATTGACGAGACTTTCTACTGCAGAGGTTATAAATAAAGAAAAGGGAAACTACTAACCCAGAAACAGGTTTCACACAAATGTTTCTAGTAATAAAAAGCTCAATGCATTGCCTGACTCTTGGATTCCATCTGAGCCTTCTCTTCCTGGCAGATGCTGACTTTTGTGCAGGTCTTTACAGCTTTAAGCCTTAACCCAGAGAAACGAAAGACTAAGCTGTTGTAGTGGATTGAGTTGTGTCCCCTCAAAAAATAAATGTTCAAGCTCTAAGCTTGAGTCCTTGTGGAGGCCACCTTACTTGGAAAAAGGGTCTTTGCAGATGTCATCAGAATAAGGATCTTGAGAAGAGATCATCTTGTATTTAGGGTGCCCTCTAAATCCTCATAAGAGACAGAAGAGGAGACACAGACCCAGAGGAGAAGCCACGTGAAGACAGAGGCAGAGACTGGAGTGATGCGGCCACAAGCCCAGGGACACCTGGAGCCACGAGGAGCTGGAAGAGGCAGGAAGGATCCTCCCCTGGAGCCTCTGGAGGGAGCACGGCCCTGCCACACCTGGATCTCAGACTTCTGCCTCTAGAACTGGGGGAGAATCAATTTCTGATGTTTTAAGTCACCTGGTTCATGGCCTTTTGTTGCAGCAACCCTAGGAAACTCATGTAGTTTATCCATCTTGCTTGGAGGACCTCCTTTTGCTAGACTGTGTTCTCAGACTGTGGGATTGTGGACTTTTTAATTTTTTTTATCATATGGTAGAGGATTTATCAGACAGGTTTGCCTGCACTCCATAGCAGTTCCAAGGGAGTGAGAGAGAAGCCGTGACGATGGCGTTGACAAGTGAACACGTTGATACACAGGTTTGCACATTCCCGTTCTCAGGCTCTGAGATTTGTTCTGACTTATTGTGTGTCAGAAAAAAAAAAAAAAAAAAAAAACTCCACATTTTAGGACACCTTGAGGGCATTCCTTAGAGAAAGAGGAGCTAAACTCCCAGCTGGTATGCTTTCTTTCTGTGTTTCTTCCACTGTTTCTGCAGACTTACTCTATTTGTCCTTCCTTTAGCTCGATAGGTTATGACAGAGAGATCCTGACACGCTCCTTTTGGGAAAGCTTTTTTTTTTTTTTCAATCACTTAAAATGAGATTATCTTCCTCTCAGGGAGATCTTGAGCAGGCAAGATGCCTAGATGGATTTTGGCAATGGCTCTGTGACCCAGCGGAAAAAATCTAATTTATAAGAGAGGGCTTTAGTCGGCAAATGGTCAAGGGGCTGCCTGGGGTTTCGGTCTTGGCTGGCTCAGCTCTACTCTGTCATCTCCCACTCGGTGTAGACATTTACAAAGGACACGCTTGGGTTCCTGTCCATGAGGAAAGGAAAGGGGCTGTGCGTCCATGGGGCTGGGGAAGACACACCTCCTCTAGCGAGGGGGAGACACAAAACCTCCATTTGTACAAGGGGCTCAGGGTCCTTTACCTCTTTACCCGGCAGGTTCTCCCAGAGGGAACTTCTTGTGGAAGAAGAGGTTTACTCAGGGGGATTTCAGATTCCCTAAAAAGCAGGCGACATTCTCATTTCCCCTCTGCGCCTCTCTTGGATGTCTGACAATCCCCACCTGGAAGATAGTTTCTGACCTGCACGCCTCCTGAAACCATTTCAAAACCTCTCCTCTGCGTCTGGTTTGAGCAGCAATGAGACACCCACCCACGGCAACTCCGTCCCAGGTCAAGGCTCTTTGTACAGTTGGAGAACGCTTGAATCACGGCCGAGCATTCTCTTCTCGTTTCTGGATAACTCTGCTCATGCTAGGTCATTCTTTTAGGGCTTTGCAACCTTTAATTACCTCCGTGAATGTATTCTCAAACGCCCCCAACTATTTGACTTTTCCTTAATCATGAAACCTAGACGTGGAGACGATCATTTCCTTCTGGAGGCTTTGACTTATGTTTTCATGAAGCCCGTAACTTCCATCGAAGGGAGACTGAGAATCTCTTTAAACATTGGTGATAATTAAGAAGCCTTCTGGGCCACTTCCCTGAGCGTGTTATTTATTTATTTATCTATTTTTGGAAATGTCTTAAACCAATGGCAAAATCCATTCCCAAAGTCTTTGTGATTATCTCCAGTCATCACTGAGGCCTGATAAGAGGAAGAGGCGCATTGTTCCATATATCAATAGGCTTAATTGCAAATTTCATGCATGGGCTTTGGTAGACTGTTTGCAAAATGGCAGCCATCGCTTCTGTCCTTGCAGCCAGCCCCTTGAAGCCCCTCACATGCTATGTCCTCTCAAGTGGCTGGCATTAGACAATAAATGATACAAAATGAGACACAATCGGGGACGGGTCTGTTTTTGTTTCTACCTCCACAAGATGTCCTTCCTCTAGGTAGACAAGCGACCATGTGGTTGGTCCTTGGCGGTCCCAGCTCTCCCAGCTGTCCTCACTAAGGCCCAGACATGTGAAAGAGACCATTCTAGACTGCCCAATCACTTCCCAGGCCAAAAGAATTGCCCAGCCAGCCAGCTGGCACTTGATAATAAATGCCCCTTGCTCTAAGCCACCAAGTTCTGCTGTCACTTGTTACACAGCAAGTGCTAACTATTACATAAACTCTTTTTTCTAGCTTGAGACTCCCAGTGTCTTGATTTCAACTCTCCTAATGGAAAAAAAAAAAAAAATGAGCCTGGGTCCTTGCTGTGAAATGCATGCCATATAATTTGCACACTGTTAACTTCAAGTGAGCCTCTACAGATGGGCTATTAAGAAACTGGGCATTTCAGATCAATCAAATGATTGTCACTACTTAGATACAGAAAGAGAGACCTGATTAGTGGAGTCAGCCACCATGAGAATCTGTTCATTCTCTCACTGTCTTCATATTCCATATTTCCAGTACTCTTTTTTGAGAGGTACTATACCTGTTATATTTTATATTATGTATATATAAACTATACTTTTTATATAAATACATATACTACTTTTTAAAGCAGCTTATATCTGCTGATATGCAAATATATAAATATTCAATTAAGGAATATAGATAAACAAGATTTGAATCTTAATAAAAAATGGTTTATTTTAAAGTCTATAGTTGATTAAAGACTGTATTTACTGGAATTTTATAAATTCCCCCCAGTGGGTCATAAATTAATAATTTCCTATATTTATTCGTGTGCTGTCTATGTAATTCAGTAAATTATTAATGAATACATTTATTACATATAAATAATATAATTTCTGCCTCATAATGCAACCCATGCTTCGTGTTAGTATACTAAGAATAGCACATAAATAATGAAATAAAGGTACAGTAAATAATGGTATTGGAGCTGCCAAGCATTTGTTTTTATTCAAACACTTCAAAGACATGCCTGGAAATGCAAGTAACGAGCTCACAATTAGGCCCAGACGTATGTGCAATTATATCCTCATACACGGACGGACTAAAGATGGTTGCATGTTGGCCACGGACTCCTACAGAGTGGATTTGCATGTATGTGTCTGCTGTTCAAATGCAGCAATAACAAAGGAACAATTATTGAACATCTGTTCTGTGTCGCACCCTGCACAAGGACTGAGTTCTGCACCCCAGTTAAGGGTCACAGCCACTCGGCGAGGAGGTCCTGTCACCCTTAAAAACCAGACCCTTCCTGCATGACCCAGCAATTCCACTTCCAGGTACATACCCCAAACAGGGTCTCCTCCAAGAGATATCTGCACACCCATGTTCACAGAAGCATTACTCATGATAGCCAAGGGGTGGAAGCAGCCCAAGTGTCCATCAATGGATGAACACAATGGGCTTAGAAAGGAAGGACATTTGGACACAGGCTGCAACATAGATCTTGAAGACATGACGCCAAGTGAAATAAGCCAGACACGAAAGGACAAATAGCGTATGATTCTGCTCATGTGAGGTCCTTACAGTTGTCAGATTCACAGAGACAGAAAGTAGAAGCGTGGGTGCCGGGAGCTGGGGAAGGGTAAAGGGGAGTTAGTGTTTCATAGAGACAGAGTTCCAATTTGGGAAGACAAAGACGTTCTGGAGGTGGACGATGGTGTTGGTTGCACAGCCGTGTAAACATACTTAATGCCACTGAACTGTACCCTTAAAACTGATCACAAAGGTAGAACATATGCCCATCCGACATAGCTGGTCACGTCCCTTCTGTCGCACAAAGCCGCTCCACAGAACTGCAGTTGGACCCTAATAAATCTGAGAATCGTGTGCAGCATTTCATGGGCACAGAAGGCTACAGAGCAAACGTAAAAGACTACTCTGCACACCACCCTCGCCTGCAGACCCCTGCAGGGGCCACAGGAGCTCCACACCTGCATGTCCCTGCAAGGCTTGTACCAGCATTCGCCCATCCGATCCAATGCCACAGTCCCATCGGGTTGCAGACACGACTCCCTCACTCATTCTCCTCTTCGTGATTTTCTCGTATCGGTTCAGAGAGATCTAGCTTTTGCTAATGGCTTCCTACGATCCTGCTGCATGTCTGCTGCTGTCATTTGTAGAAGCCTGACCCTCTTCCAGCAAAGCCTACATTGTCCTCCTTTTAGGTGACCATCGGTTACTGCATGAAAATCCGTGTGCATGTATCTTTGCACTCTTACCAGTCATGTCTGTAAGATGTAACATTCCTGGACATTTTGTTTTCTCTTTGGTGGCCTCAGAAGGTTTGCACTCTGCTTTTAATCCTAGTAGTTTTATTTTTTCATTTTAAATATGCAAGGAAGCCTTTTCCTTGCGCAATGAGATTCAGACACTGGCTTGCCCTGTCACGGGAGGGGACAGTCCACCTCAGCTACCTGTCACCTACCTGTCCTCCCCTGCTCCCCCCACATCTACCCATTTTTGTAACATATATAACCATTTTTTACGATGTCATGGTTACAGAATTTAAATGCTCTCATGCAACCTAAATACTTTACAGATTTTGCTTATATGCCAGCGTGGTCCTTTGGTACCACCTCATCCTCTTGCTGAACTCCTTTATTCTGATTCGTTCCCTGGTTGGCTAGAATTCACTACCCACGTGTCTTCCCCAGAAGGGCTTGGGAGCACTGCTTCTCCTGGGCCCCCACTGTCTGAGTCTGTTTTTCTATGGCTTCCACCATGAATCACTTGGGGGACACTCAGATCACTGGGTCACTTGTATTTTCTGCACACATTGCTTTTTGGTCATCTGGCAGAGAACACACATTGCCTGATCTTTCTGCTTCCCACTGGTACGGTGCAGCCTCTGATTGCAGGATACCTTCCTCTAACCGTGTGCTTCTCAGCTGCAGGGGAGGGGATGCCATCCTTAGGGGGACACTGGGCAATTTCAAGACACATTTTTGATTGTCATGATTTGGGAGGGCAGGTGTTGCTGCTGCCATCTGGTGGGTGGAGCCGAAGGATGCTGCTTGGCACCCTACAGTGCACAGGACGGCCCCTCCACAATCATCCAGCCCCAATGTCCATACTGTCAGCTCAGAAAAAAGTCCCCAGGATTGGTTTGTCCTTTGGTCTGCCTTATTTGATCCTCTTTCTGTCTCAGGAGATTTTCTTCTAGAGTGTCCTAACATTTCTGATTTGTGTTTTGTACGCGTTCTTTTGAGAGCATTTATGAAATACTACACCCATTCTGCTAGTCACAGCCGAGATGTCTTCCTGAATCACTTACAACTTTGCTGTTCCATTTTGGGGCTTCCAGAGTGGCTTCCACTTCTGCAGTGATGCTATAGTCATCATCTGTCTATGGTCTGGAACGTGTCAGGAGCTAGGTCTCATTTCCCACAGATCACCTCCTCTTATTTGAGCTCTATTTTTTTTTCTTTTTCTCTTTTGTATTAATTTTTGTTTGTTTGTTTTATTGTGGTAAAACATATACAAGATTTGCCTTTTTAACCATTTTTAACCATACAATTGTGTCCGATTAATTACACGCACGATGCTGTGTGACCACCACCTGTATCTATTTAAAATTTTTTATCATCCTAAATATAAACTCTGTACTCATTTAGCAGTAATTTTCCATCATTCCTTCCCCCTAGTTTCTAGTAACCTCTAATCTACTTCCATTTCTGAATTTTTTTAAAGTTTATTTTGTCTTAATTGACCATGGTCATTGCATATATTTATGGAGTGCAACATGATATTTGGGTGCATTTATACAGCATGCAATGATCCTATCTTAAGAAGACAGCAAAGCACATATCTAAAAATTGCATTGTATTGCAGGTAATTAATATACTCACTCAGCAGCACATATCTTCCCTTACGACGGTCTATTTTGTCCCTTTGGAATGGTAACTGTGCATATTTCATGATTATCATTCATCTCAAGTAGTTCTGAGTAGACTTGCTGTTCAGAAGAGCCGGTGTTGGGGAGAATCGAGGGGAGTGGGTTTAAGGCGGAAGTGAGTGCTTCTTCAGATTGAGTTTCCACCCCTGTTCTTAGTCTACGATGCAAATCTCCCTCCTGCTGGGTGAGAAGTTTCCCCTCCGCAATGAGCACAGCACCCAGGCCGGCAAATCTTGCTTTGGGGGAAGTCTTGAGGCTTCTCCTATAGTCTGCTCACCCTGAGATTTCATCGTTCCAGGTGAGAGATGCTCTCTGGGTCCCTCAGTCCCAGACGGAGCCGCAACCCCTTTTGACCAGTGAAGAGGGATTTATTGGCTTTTGGCTTCTGCTCTCTCTCCTTTGGGACCAAATTGACTCCAGTTGGGAACTCTTCTCTACAGTCAGTGGTTGGGGTTGTAGCTCCAGCCTCGTATCCTCAAAGATGCCACATTTGACCATTTGTGGGGCTTTTGCTCACGTGGACAACTTCCAATGTTTGATGCAACACATACAGGCTAAATGTGGACAGTACCAATGCTTCTCAGCCCCATGTGGATGAAGATAGAAGCAGCCTTAACAGTTAGCATCTTCCCCCAGCTCCCAGCTGGTCCTGAGCATGTCCTTTCATGCCTGTGGTCCTTGCCTGCTGGTCCAAGGAGGTGGGACATGGGCTGGAAGCTCCCCAGGCAGGAGGATCACCCTGCTCTGCAATCTCAGCTGTCCTGGGTCATATGCACCATGCAGCTGCCATCCGGACACCTGCCATCGGACCCCTGGTCCCTAGCCCCACCTGCCTCCCAAGAAGAAGACTGAGGGGGAACTCCCCACCCTGCAGACCTGACGCCAGACAATGGTGATGGAGAGAGAGGACCCTTCCTCTGTGCACACCGAGCCTTCAAGACCTCCCCAGATGGTCGAGCCACACCCACCTGAGACTGTTTCCTTCTAAACACTCCGTCTGCACCTTGCAGACAACCCTGCTGTGAGTTACCTGAGTTCCCACCTGCTCTCAGCTGTGGAGGTTATGATGGCTCATGTGAAGGATGCTGAAAGGGAACTGGACCACAAGAAATGATGCATCCAGGTGAATCAGCTGGAGGTCTCCAGTCCCTCTGCCTTCTGGCCCACGGGGACAGTGCCCCTCTGCTGGAGGGGCTGGATTCTCCTCAGATGGACACTAGAAAGAATGATGGAGAGATTCCTTGTCAACAGTCTTACCTCAGGCCATGCTGCATGTCCAGCAGTGGGCTGGTATTTCAGGGAACAGGCTCACATCTAATGGGGACACAGGATCGTATCCCCAGGTGACCATCTGCTCTTGTGGGGCACCAGCTCCCTGGTAAGGTCTTTGCAGACACAGCACACCCTTCCCGTGGAGCAAGGTGCCTCCTCCCCAATACTCTGTGGGACCAGTGAGTAGCTTTATCAGTTCTCAGTTTTCTACCTGCTTCCCCTGAAAGATTCTCGGCCACAGGGCCTGGTGTCATTTCTTTGTGCAAGGTGAAAGCCAGGCACGGTGCCAACAGAGGCTCAGTTTCGCACTTTGCATGAAATGAAACAATTTCAGAGAATGCAGCCATGAATCTCTGGCCACCAGGAGAGAGACGAAGCTGCCATTCCTGTCCCCAAATTAGCTGCTGGGCAAGCCAGTCTTATTTGGAGAAGTTGGGGCTCATTCCTCCCCAGGAGTGGAGGCATTGTCCTCCTGGGACTGGGGGCTACATGATCCATCCCAGAGCTGGGGGTGAGGCTCAGACTAGAAGAGCTTCTTCTGGAGGTGAGGCTGCCCAGGGCCCCCACAGTGGGCTGCAAGGAGTAAAGCAGCAAGGGAGTGTCCCTCTGGGGAGGAGTCCAGGACTGGAAAGGCCAAGGGTTCTCCTGGAGGCTGGGGTTGCTGGTGGTTTCCTGTCTCACACACACATGCACACACATACACACACACACACACACACACACACACAAACCACACACATACTCATGTGCATACCCACACACGCACATATACACACACCACACACACATACACATGCAAACATATGCACACATACACATGCATGCACATGCACACATGTACTCAATATACATGCACACACCACACACATACACATATACATGCACACACACCATACACACATATGCACACACATACAGACATGCACACATGCAGGCATGCACACACTTATATACATGTGCACACATACACATGCGTACATGCACATCGACTCACATACTATGCACATGCACACAAATATGCATGTTCACACACATATACACACATATACACACCATGCACACACACATGCACATATATACGCACATGCATGTATTCGTGGACATACATATGCAACACACAGACACCACACACATAATGTATATTTACACACCATATGCTCACTTATACGTGTACTCCACACACCATTCACCCGTGCACACCACACTGCACACACAAACACACATATTACACATATGCACCACATACATATACACACAAACATATATTACACATGAAATCACACACACACGTAATCTTACATACACCACAGACAACATACATATGCACACACAATATTTACATATGCCACATGCTCACTTATGCACATACACACCACCCCACCACTGCACATATACACACAACCAAATGCACACCATCTAAGCACACACACAAACATGCACCACAGGTACATACACCACACATACAAACACACCACACACACTGTATATGCACACCACACACATATACATACAGCACATCCCATGCACAACCACACACCCCTACACGTACATAAAACCACATACATATACACTGTCACATACACGTGCACACTGTGGGACACCACTGGTGAACTTCAGAGAATAATGCCGTGGAGTTTCATCCATGTCAGAGCCCACCCTGCAAGCTGTCCCCACTCTGTGTACAGAGGACATGGTGCCGTGGCCTGCCAGGGCTTGACCTCCTGTTCCCTCGGGGCTGCTGTAGACCCTGCTGGGCAGACGATGGCCATGGTGCCTCATGCTGCTCAGGGGGAAGTTCGTCTCCCTGTCCACACATGAACCTGCTTGGTGAGCATCTTCCATCACCAAACGGGTTGCAGAGGCTGCAGCAAGTGTGGGTTGCACAGTCATCTACGACACAGCCTCCCAGTGACGGGCCAATCCACATGCAGACTGAATATGTCACCTGGATCAACTTTACATCACAAAGTGCTCCCGATTCCGTGGTGCTCTGTGGTGTGGCTGCAGTGCATTTTTCACCTGTCAGGGTCAGGACAGTGAGCACCTGGCCTTGCATGACAAGCCCGTGAACCTGGGATTTACTGAGGCTGAAGGAGGCAGGAGGCTTTCGTGGTGAGCTGAGCCCAGAACAGAGGTGGGGGCCACTCTGTGCACAACGGCTGTGTGGTGTTCATTGCAAAAAGCAGAAATAAGTCTGGAAATGCAGTAAAGGGAGGAAACCAATTCCTGTTAGGGAAGATTGCTTTCACTCTCTGTAGTGGGGGTACCCAAGATCTGGGGCCACCCAGAACCTCAGAACATGGCATTATTTGGAAATAGGGTCTTTGCAAATGTAAGTAGTGAAGGATCTTGAGATGAGATTATCCTGGATTAGGGAGGCCCTAAACCCAATGACAAGTGTCCTTATAAGAGACAGAAGAGGAGACACGGATCCAGAAGAGAAGCCACGTGAAGATGGAGGCAGAGACTGGAGTGATGTGGCCACAAGCCCAGGGATGCCTGGAGCCACCAGGAGCTGGAAGAGGCAGGAAGGATCCTCCCCTGGAGCCTCTGGAGGGAAATAGCCATAGTTGTAGGAGGTTGAATAGTAGACCCCAAAAGATATGTCCACGTCCTGACCCCCAGAATCTGAGAATGGGACCTTACTCGGAGATAGGGTCATTGCAGATGTAATCAAGGTAAGAATATTGAAATGAGATCATCCTGGATCAGGGTGGCCCTAAACCCAGTGACAAGTGTCCTTATAAGGGACAGAAGGGGCGACACAGATACACAGAGGAGAAGCCACATTTCCTTGGTGAATAAATTCCTCAATTCAACTTTTTGTTTTTAATTTTGCTCCTATTTGCCAAATAAAAGTATATGTTGATTTTTTTTATGGAGACATTATTTATATACTACTCAACTCACCCATAAAATGTGTACAATTCAATCTCATTTAGTGCGTTCACAATGTCGTGCAGCCACCACCTCTATATATTTCCAGAACATACTCATCACCCCAAAACAAAGCCCCACACCCACCAAGGAATCCTTCCCCGATTCCCCCTCCACCAGTCCCTGGCAACCACCAATCTGCTTTCTGCCTCTATGGGCAATCCCAGTTTTTACATGACCCTGTTTATTCCTGAGTTATACATAACCCACTTTTCAAGTAGATGATTGCGATGACTTTCAAAACATGGGGTATTTATCTTACCCTGGAAATACACAACTCAAATGTGGGTGTGGGGGGAAAGTTTAGACCTTCCTCCCAATACACGTCAGAGTTTTCAGGAGATGTTTGGTGAATGAACGTTTCTACTGGTGACTTCAGATTCCACCTAGAAAGGAAAAGCCCAAATCTGAAAACTGATCAGCTGAGATAGAATGCCTATTTTGTTTTCCTTTTGCCTTTGACCTAATTCTGCACAGATAAGGTTTTCTTTCTTCCCACTGTGTTTGTACTGTGCAGAATTATTACTTTTTGAGTCCCCAAACAGCATTAGAACCAAGCAGTAATGGAAAAAGCAGACCACACCCTGATGTGGAAGGAAAGATAATCACGGAGGGTCTGTGGCTCAGAGGGTCCATCCACTCTTGGAATGCCCACAGAAGACCGTGACACACCAGGGACTGGGTGCGTGAACCCATGGCTCAGCACCTTCCGTTCCAATGCCAGACAGAGGTGTATCACCTGCAAAGGGAGAAATCAACCAAGTGCATGTGGTCTGAGGTAAGACATGCATAAACAGGTTGCTGGGAACTGAGGAAGGACAGGGGGTAGGGGCGTGGGTTGTGGCTGCTACAAGGGAGACATTTAATCAGAGGCAGAGAAGTGGCCTCCAGTCTGAGATCTCAAGGTGAGAGGAAGCTGTCAGAAGGCTGGGATAACAGTCAGGGCTGAGGGTTTAGGCGTACAAGAAATGGAGGGGAGGGTGTTTCTGGATGTCTGCAGCCTCGTGCGATAGGACGCAGGGGGTGGGGAGGCATGTGACTGGGTGTGAGTCTGGATATATGATGCAATGTGTGTTTTAGGAAGAGGATAAGGTGGGTTTGGAGAAAAGGGATGGGAGCTGAGCTAAGTTGGAAGCAGAAAGACCAGGGGCATGTGACGCTGGTCTCCTGGGCCTCCTGTAAGGAACACCTTACACCCAGGGGCTTACAACAACAGGCATGCGTCCTCTCCCAGCACTGGAGGCCGACGTCTGAGGTCCAGGTGTGGCAGGGCCGTGCTGCCTCCAGAGGCTCCAGGGGAGGATCCTTCCTGCCTCTTCCAGCTCCTGGTGGCTCCAGGCATCCCTGGGCTTGTGGCCGCATCACTCAGTCTCTGCCTGTGTCTTCAGATGGATTCTCCTCTGTGTCTGTGTGTCCTCTTCTGTTTGTCTCCTGTCCTCTTATGAGGACACCAATCACATTGGGTTTAAGGCTCATCCACCTCCAGCATGACCTTTTCTTTACTAATAATTTCCGCAAAGACCCTATTTCCAAATAAAAACCTCATTCTGAGGCTGCAGGTGGGCATACATTTTGGGAAGGACCCCATTCAACCCCATGCTGGTGAGCATAGACTGTTTTCCAGCATGGTAGATAGACCCAATGGAGCTGCTCAGAGAAGAGAGACGCTTGGCAGCTGGTAATGAGACCCTAGTTGATGGTTCAGATTGAGAAGGATGCAACAGGACAGGAGTTATTAATAAAGACTCCCAGCTTAGCAACTGCACAGAGGACGGGTCCCTCAGAGTGGCCATAATGCTGCTGGGACCAAGGGTGGTGTGTTTGACACACAATGAGTCTGATTTGAATCTCTCTCTTCTGTTGTTATCAGCCTTTACCCTCCCACCTCATCACTCACATGCACACTCATGCACATGCATGCACACACATGCACACGCACGCACACACACATGCACACGCACGCACACACATGCACACTCATGCACACGCAAACACACATACACACGCACTCGCACACACACACACACATGCACACTCACGCACACACATGCACACACACGCACATGCACACACACACACACACACATTCCAAGTCCAAACACAACCCTCTGGAGAGGACACAACTCAGCACGTCTCATGTGCAATGTCCCCTCCCCGTGTCTCTTCCTGTTTCTCTCATTTCCTGTAACTGGGCTCTGTTACCAATGTGTCCCATCACTTTGGGTACAAGGAAACACAACTACAAGCCGGGTGCATACGTCTATCTTCGATACCCACTGAAAATTGGAACGGCATGGGCGAAAATGAGATTACGGACGTCGCGTTGGAGGCCTTGTCAACAACACGCTGAGAAACCCAGGAAAACTGTTCGGAGGAAAATAGAACCAAATGTTCAAAAAAATAAACCGATAGAACCAAATGTTCAAAAAAATAAACCGTGACTCTCATCGTGTTTATCAGATGCTTATCAGATCGATTGCGAGAAAAACACAACAAGCTTAATTCGATGTTTACATGCGCTTCTTAGGGTTTGTAATTCTCTGTGATGAGACAGCATGAAGAAACGCGAAACCACAAGGAGAAACTTTAGGATCCCGTGGCAGGGAGAGCAGGTTTTGCAATGCTGAACATTGCATTAGCCCGTTTCTGTGGCTTATAACAAAATACCTGAAACTGGGTGATTTATAAGGAAAAACGACATTTATTGCTTACGGTTTCTGAGGCTGGGAAGTCCAAAGTCCATCGGGTGGTGGTGGCAGTGACCCAGGGGTCTCACATTGCAAGGTGGTGGAAGCAGAGAGAACAGAGAGAGACAGACAGACAGACTTTCCTCTCTCTTGCTTTAAAACCCTCAGAACCACGCCCCTGACCACCATTTTTAATCCAGTCACTACTGCACGGTCCTACAATCCAATCACCTTTTCAAGGCTCCACCTTTCAATTACCATAATAGGATTTCCCACCCTCTTAACAGTCACAGTGGGGACCAACTTTCTAATACATAAAACTTGGGGGACGCAATTCAAGGTTCAGTGAGTTTTGGGGGGACATGATTCAATCCACTACAAACATTGCTGGCTTTTTCTCTCGTATTTGAACAGGGTCATTGTTCATGAGCACAGCAACTGTCTAAGGGCTCTATGGCTGGCATGTGCCTCAAGCTCTTTGGAAGTTAATACTTTAACTATCTAAGAATCTGGGCCAAATGTTTGTCAGGCCCTCCGTCTACCAGTGAGTGATTCTGGAATATAACTTTGAATGTATCTACTGTGAGAAGGTGCTTGAAATCTGTTGAAACAGGTATTCCAGTTGTCAGACTTCAGTTGACAGAGGGCCTGAGGCTCTCAGGACTAATAGCTTTGTCTGAGTTGGGGAATCAGGATTGCCCCCCCGGAGATGTGAGTCTGGATCCCCATCCCTCCCGCAGTGACCCTTGGCCCAGAGCCCACCCCGTATCGTTTCACGGATGAGAAAACTGAATCCTGAAATGCAGCCTGCCTCCACTGTGGTGGACACCTGCATAGGACCCTAGTGCTCATACCAATACCTGGTCTCAAACCTGATCTATGGATATATTTGTTTAATAGAACAAGTCTTTAAAATCAGGAGCTGTAACAACATCATTGGGTTTCCCAGCCCCTGGCCTGTTCCCACATGCATATTAGCCATTAGATGGGGTATGACTAATTTTTCCTTTAATATTTTGGGAGACAATTATCTGGTGTATCCATTTCCCCAAGCCCTGGGGCCTAGAACACCAAGGATAGACTTGGAGGTGGTTTCTGAGGTCAGTGATCTTAGCTTCATCTGGTTCCTTTTTCATCTGCAGAAACTGTTTTAGTCCAACGGAACATCTGGGACAGACACCCTTGTGGAAACAGCATCTATACAAATTGATGTGATTCATGATTGGAACTATGTCACACATCATCAAATTCTTTCTGTCATGGGACAGACTGTAAATATTTTAGACCTTCTGAGTCATGCAGTCTCTTTTGCAACTACTCCACTTGGCTGTTGTAGCATGAAAACAGCCAAAGACAATATATACAAAAATGAATGAATGTGGCTGTGTGCCAATAAAACTTTATTGACAAATACAGGCAGTGGGCCAAATTTGGCCTGTACTCCATAGTTCGCCAACACCTGCTATGGGCCACTATGTCCTACACAGTAAATGCCTTTTTTTTTTTTTAAGTAGGGGTGAAATTCACATAAAATAAATTCATCATCTTAAAGTGAGCAATTCAGAGGCATTTATCTCATTCACAATGTTATTCAACCACCACCTCTGTCCAGTTCCAAAACACTCTCATCACCTCAATAGGAGACTCCACACCCATTAAGCAGTCTCTCCCGTTCCCCCTGTCCCCAGCCCCTGATGACCACTAATCTGCTTTCTGTCTCTGTGGATTTGACTGTTCTGGACACTTCATGTAAAGGGAATCACACACTAGGTGGTCTTTTGTGCCTGGCGTCTGTCACTCAGCATCACGTCTCAAGGTTCATCCACGCCGCAGCAGGTATCAGAGCTCCGTTCCTTTTCGTGGCTGAGTAATATTCCATTGTGTGATGGGCCATATTCTATTTATCCATTTATCTGTCGATGGAAGCAGGTGCTTTGGTAATGAAAAGTTTTCTAGAGTGTTTGTTGAGAATCACATTGTGCTATTGTTAGGACAAGCACGTGAGTGTGTGTGTGTGTGTGTGTGTGTGTGTGTGTGTGTGTGTGTGTGTGGTGTTATCATACTATTATTTTTTAATTCTCGCTTTCCGTGACCTTTTTGAAGTACCCTTGTATGTGTATATACATATACTGAGGTACTCTATGTTTATATAATTTATAGAAAATTATCTATATATGCTCTATATAGATAGATTTAATTTAACTTCATAGTAACAGAACATGGAATGTCACAAACCGATGCCAGCTACAAGAATTTTTCTTAGGGCATGACTTTTTGGCTACTACTTTCTTGGCTGAGTCTTCCTTAGCCTTGAATTGCTTTAAAAATGTTTTAACTAAGCGGTGCCCCGACCTGAGACTGCTGACTGAAGCAAGGAGACCGTACAGGGGTCACAGATGTCTTGCACACGCTGACTGTCCAGATACCAGCCTGCCGTCTGTGCACCTGTCCAAACCCCTTTAAGACAAAGGACTCCCTCACCTATATCCGCTGCAAAAGTCTCTATTAGTTTTCATCCTCCAGCCACGCTCTGTCCCAATAAAGGAACTTTTTACAGTTGCCCATTAGCAATAACTAGGGTGAAGAACGTCGTTATGCTCTGTGTGGGTCCCCAGGAGGTTTTCTGCTCGTATCCAGCACATTTCCCATGGCCAGGTCATCCCCCTCATGTGCTAAATGCTTTATTTCCCTTCCCTCCCCTCCAGAAAAGGGAGTGAGTGGCTTAATGTGATCACCCACTCTAGAGAGCATTTTACTATCCAGAGCAGATTGCCAGTGCTGCTATTACCCACGTTGACTGAAACAGCTCTGACAAAACCTAGACCTACCCTTTCAACATTGATTAGCAGACATGTTCCTTTGGCAGTTGGGACATGTTAATGATGGTGGGAGATGCTATTTCTAGGTTTTGTACCAAGACCAGTTGCAATAGACCAGTGGTTCCCACCTGGGGTTGGGGGGTGCAAATCTGGCCCCAGGGGACACTTGGCAATGTCTGGAGATGTTTCCGATTGTCATAACTGGGCGAGTGTGCTCCTGGCATCTTGTGGGTGGAGCCCAGGGACTCTGCTCAATGCCCTACAGTGCACAGGACAGTCCAACCACAGAGAGTCACTCAGCCCCGATGTCCACAGTGCTGAGTTCAAGAAAACCTGTCTTGGCACAAAAGATTCACTTATCATCTATTTATCTGTATCTATGATTTTTCATCTATCTATCTCTCACCTGTCTATCATCTGTCTACCTACCAACCTGTCCATCCATTCATCGACTCTGGCAAAAGAAAAAATTGCAACAAATTTAGCTGAAAGATCTTAACTGGCTTTGTCTGCAGTTCTAGAATCAGGCAACGGCTCACTCTATAAAATGGAGCGGCTGTTCTGATGAGCTGGGCAGAGGAGGTTGGTGTTACAGACAGAAAAGGGGTGAAGAACACAGAAACAGGGAACAAAAAGTAGATTGGTCATTGCAAAATTGAATTCAAGGGGACTTGCTTATTACGCCGAGTCAGGTTGACTGGAATCTCCTGTTTTTTGGAAAACTGGCCTGTTTCAAACTGCATATCCACCTAGCTATCCATTCAGTCATTATTCTGTCACACAAGTGACGTTAGCCCAAAGCAACAGCCTCCCACAAACTTTGTCTCACAGTTTCTTTATCCATCTATGGTAGTGTTTGACAACCGGAGTGATTTTTTTTTTCTCTCTACTGACACTTGGCAACGTCTGGAGACGTTTCCGGTTGTCATTGTGGGGAGAGGCAGGTGCTCCTGGCATCTGGTGGGTGCAAACCAGAGACGCTGCTTGACACCCTACAGTGCACAGCACAGCCCTCTTACAATAATGAATGACCCAGCCCCAAAAGTCCATAATGCTGAGGTTCAGAAATGCTGAAACAGACAAATATTTTCCCTCCTCACCCTAGATTAGGCAATGCTACAAAATATCTCTTTCCTACCACCTTCTCAGGTTTTTGACTATCACACTCCATGTAAATATAAAACCCTGATTAACAACAACCCAGGAGCAGTCAGAGAGAAAACCTTGCAGCCCCCACTTGAGGGGAAACAAGAATCCAGAAACAATCCCTGGGCAAATTGACCATGCAGGATTCTCTATGACATCAGGAAGTCTCTGCGGCTACCCCAGGGGCCCCATGTCATTGTGCAAAAGACAAAGAGACCCAGGGGACACCGCAGAGACCAGCTGGGTGTGGGGTCCCGCCATTGTGAGGGCGTCTTTCGTATTCAAATCTGCTTCCTTCCCCTGGGTTCCAACCTCAGCAGACACAGCACTCCCTTGAAATGGAACTTGGAAGGTTGCCACCAGCCTGCTAGGCTCAGAGCTCAGACACGGGAGACCCTTTCCGAACCGATTTTCATTTAGGCCTGTCTACTTTCCAAGCAGAAGCCCTAAGAACGCATTCTGACCTATACCAAGGAGTGGAGATCATCTCGCAGGACTTCTCTCTCTGCGGTCAATGGCCTTTGGATGTTTCGAAGTGAACAGTCTCACACCTACGATTCAATTTGAGCATATCCTGTGGGAGTGGCTTTTTGGGATCTTCAGCAGAAATCTGGCAAACATCCATGAATACCCAAGCTAGGCAAATCTCACCATAGACCTCCGTTCTTGGTGTTGGAAGAAATCAGCAGCACAGAGAGTGTCACCAACGTTGGATGGAGCAGCTTGGGCTTTGCAGATATTACTGGTTCCACTGGGCAAAACCCTGATTCCAAAATAAATTAGTCTAAGTCAGGAGTCTTTAATCATCATTGGCACTAAATGCTTTCACCCCCCCCCAACCCTCCCACCCCCACGAAACACAACTGATGCTCTGTAAACAGTCCTTCAAAGAATTCCGATTACCTTAGTGCATTTATTTTATCCTATCCAACCATGCTGTCTAAAGGATATTTTAGCTCATCGCAGATGCTGTTTCGTAAAATGCACAGAGCCCGATTCTAAGGTTCACGCTTTTGAAAGTCTGCCTATTAATGGGCGGGGGGGGGGGGGATTCAATACCCCGTGATCCTTTGCAGTGTATGTCATCTCTCTAAAATCAAAACCTAGGTTTATTTCCTGACAGAGCTCTCATATAGAGACATTTTAATCGTCTAAAGAGCATTGTAATTCTGAGCTCATTCACAACACTAATGTTGGATTTAGGGATCTGGGCCAAACAGCTTATAAAGTGACAGAGTTCATGGTGCCTACTTGGGGGGACTATAGAAATGAAGACTGAAATGACATTGAGCTTGGGTTAGATGAGGAGAGGTGTGAGCCACCGAGAGGGATAGCAGGTGTTGTGTGTTTGCTGAGTTGTTTAATTCAATGCCTATTTATTGAGTGTTTACTATGTGATAGGAGCTCAGAGCACCTAATGGGGGATCCTTCAATGCACTGGTTCTCAACCTGTGTATACCTGGTCCCACCCTGAGATCTTTATTCTCTTGGTCTAAAGTATTTCCACAGATTCTCGTGGTGATTCTGTTGTTGTGTCAAGGTTGAGATCCTCTGATCCCATTAAAGTAGAGGGTCCCTAGAGCAGGGGACAGCATGGCTTTGCCTCTCTGTGCCTCAGTTTCCCCTTCTCAAAATGTGGATTCTTTGGAGGGAACGTGTGAGGAAGAGTTTGAAAAATAGCAAAGCACTTGTTGCTGTCTGACATATTTGTCCACTGGGGTCAAAAGAGACTTTACATGATTGGGAGGTCTGAGCTCTGCTTGGGCACATAGGTGGAGTTAACAGGGGTGGACAGCAATGCAGCATCACTCTGTGTGGAGGGACGGTGCAGGTGGGGACAGCAGGGAGGGGAGGAGCTGCCCTTCTGGATGTGCTGTGCTATCTTGGATGGCGACTTGGTGGCTCCATGTTGAGTGGGGTTGGGAGGCAGCGTGAGGCCAGACAAGGTTGGTTCAGGGTGGATAGGGGTGTGGGATCTGTGTGTCAGGCAATGCGACCTTGTGGAAAGCCAGGGCAGCACTGAAACTGTGCTTGAGGGAGTTAATGGGCTGAGTTCAAGCAGACTGGGAATGGGGCAATGTCAGAAAGGTGGTTAGTAAAATGGGGATATCGCAGAGAGATCCTCAAAGTCCTCACCCTTAAAACATTAGAAGAATCCACATGGATGTAACCAGGCAAACTCATCACCAAACTGTTTCACATTGTTCAGCAATTTTTAGGCAAAGCAGTTAGACAAAAAAAAAAAGAGAAACCTGAGGTCTATTTTTACAGAGTGGACGAAAGTGTGGTTATTGTTGGTAAAATTGTTGTATTCTAGAAAGCAAGAAAATAGACAATAATGCAAAATAATTGAGAGATCTAACAAGAGATTTTACTGAGAAGAGATATTGAAAAAAATAGATGAACAGAAATAAATAACTGGCCAGACTATCTTGGAAAACAAATGGGAATTTAAAAAAGTACGTACCACAGAAATATGAAATATAAAACATATAAAAGTATAGTGTTCTTGTTGCTGCAAAATGTAAAATGCCTGGGGATAAACTTTATAAGAAACGTACTGGAGCTATTGAAAAGGAAAACTGCAAAGTTTTAGCGATGCACATAAAATAATACTGAAATGAAGAAGCGTGTTGCCTTTCTGGATGTAAAAAGATCAAATTTTATAAATACGTCAGCATTTCCCAAATTGAAATATAGGCTTAATACCTCCAGGAACTTTTTTTTTTTTTTTTTTTTTAAGTTTGGAAATAGTAGAGCAATTCCAAAGTGTTTCTGTGAGGATAAATTGGTGAAAAACTCCAAGTCATTTCTGAAAAAGAGAGAAAAGAAGGTATGTACATTAGCAGACAATAAAGTCCTTTATAAAGACACAGTAAATGAAAGCAGTAAGGTATTGGCACATGAACAGACAGATCAGTGACAATAAAGAATTACATGGAGAGTTTACGATGTGACGAACGTGGCTTTTCTAATTCATTCCATTTAAAAAACCCCAAGACTTCTGTGTGTCACAGAATGCATGCAAAATTAAAGGGAACAAGAAGAAACATATGGAAAAAACATTATACACCAAAAACATCATTAATACGTACAGGGCTGTTTCAAATCAAAGATAAAGTTCCCAATAAAAAAGCCAAAGGGTACGAGATAAATGGCCAATAATCAAAAGAAAATGTTTGACTTCAGTGAACACTATGGAAAGACTTTTCTCGAAGCGATGCGCCCCAGGTTGAGTCATACAAATGGGTGCTTTCTTTCCGCCAGCAGGGACACTGCAGCTGTGTGCGCACTTTGCGGAAAGCAACACACAGTCAGGACGGTCAGTCTCTGGGGGAGAGTGCTTGGTGCAGTTAAAAATGTCCCTCACCTTAGATCCAGGAATTGCATTTCTATGAAGTGCCCTGAGGTCCAAACAAGCAACAACAAGAAAACAAAATGTCAAGGCTCATAGGAGAAAAATAAATAACTAAATACTAAAAATTAAAAATCGAATGTGAAAATGACAACATGTTATTCTGTTTTGAGTGCAATTTAAATTTTATTTTTTTATTTATTTTTCCTATCATCTCTATATCTGTAGAATTTTTTTAAAAATTTATTGAAGCATAATGATTTTACAAATTTGTGGGGCACAAGGTATATTTTAATACATGTATACAAATGTGGTAGTGAGAGGCTGGTTAACGAATGCAAAATTATAGCTAGATAGGAAAAATAAGTCCTACCGGTGCATGGTCGACCCAGGAATCTATCAATGATTTACTGCATGTTACCAAAGGACTCGAAGAGAGGAGAGGAAACGGGCATGTCACAAAGAAATGATTAAATTTTGCAATGATGCATACGCTGATTACCCTGAACAGATTCACGTGTCATTTTAAAAGGAGTCACGAGTGTTTGACTTAGGAGGTGGGTTTGGGCAACAATGCAGATCTGACCCAGTCGTGATCGGAAAGTTGATCCCGTTGGTGACTGATGGCATCTGAGCCAGGAGACCACTGTGGGAGAAGATGTACCGTGGGTTCATGTGCTGCCACGATCAGATGAAGTTCTGGCGAGACCCCCGCTTGGGTTGTCCAGGGGCAGCTGGACGAAGGAATCAGTGCACCCACATCTGTACAAAGCTGCACCCAGAGACAGCAGATCTAGGTCCTTCTGGCTGCGTCTTGCCCGCAACTTCAAGGGTGCTTTTGCGGCCATGCCCTCCGAGGTGACCAGAAGCCCCTGTAGGAGGAAAAGAAAGTCATGCTCCGAGGTGGACAGGAAATGGCCCTCTGATCCCCAGGAGGAGGTGGCAGTGGTGGGTCTTGCCCAGGCATGGAGTCAAGGAGAGTGTAGTTGCAGTTGGCGCTTCTGCTGGGGATGGAAGTGTTTGTTGGCAGAGCTTTCCGGGACCAGCAGGAGAAAAGATCATTCCACATGCAGCCTGACTCTATCCACCATGCTAGATGAGGGTCCGACCAAAGGAGAACATGATGGTGGGGATTTCTACTGAAGGATCAAATCTGTAGTGACAGAGAAGGACACACAGGGAAACCGAGGACATGCAAGAGAACCTAAGGGGAGGCAAAACGGAAGGAGGAAACTCAAACCCAGACATTCGGGAAGGAAGGAAGTCAAGGAGTGTTTACTACGTCAGTCTCCACTGGGAACCACATCCAGTGTCCGATGGGTGCCACTCTTGGGAGACGTGGATTTCCATCTACCTGCACATGGATATTCCCAGCGATACCACTTACATAAGCAACAAAGTGCCCATCCATCAAGAGCTTGAACAAGAGTTTAGGAAAGCCGGTAGGGAGGTGAACAAAATTCCATACCAGCCTCCCAACCACCCCTCGGAAGACAAAGGCAAAACCACACCGTGTCCGTGGAGGTGGCATGGAGCGGGGGACTCAGGACACCGCCAGATCGTAACACGTCCCGTGAAACACCTGTTCTGGTTTTCTCGTTGGCTGCGCCTTCCCAGAGGGGAGGAAATGCAATTAAAGTCAAAAGGCCCCACGAAGGTATTTGTGAAGGCAGTTTGCGGGGATTTCATCGGTGATCTCGGTGCGGACCATAAATACACAAGTCACATGTGCTCGGCTTCCTGCCTATAATTACCTATCAAAAGGTTCAGAGTCTAAATGAAATTCTTTATGAAGCAAGAAATGTCATAATAGCAGAATCTGGCCCCCCATCCCCTGACGGAGATCTGGTCTCATGTTTCCAAGACCCATGGCAGCTTGTGCAGTTGGGGCACGTGGGATGTGTTCATCCTATGCCAAGATGTTCGGTTTCAGGCCACAGATAATTGGTAATTACTTGCACGTTGTCGACCGTGTGCCTTTGCACTTGGGAAGTAAAAGTTCTACGGGAGACGGATGATTCCTGGATGTGTCCTGTTTGTGTCCTAAATTCTTCCAGGAAACCTTTAATCACTAATGGGTCCTTTCCAAGAATGTCTGATGCTATTCTACACACAGGGAAATCTTATTGTTTTTGCTGCCTGTGATTTCCTCTTGGCGGATGACCTGATGGCTCTCAAATGTCTCCCAATGTCCCAGAGCCTTTGGCCTGTGTACTCTACTAGCAATTTCAACGGGCAGACCTGGGCTGGCTCGGACAGGGACATATCCATCTTTCCACGTCGAGAGCTGGGGAACGGGGGCAGCAGACACCGTGCAGACGTCAGCCCCGGGGTTGTTTTTCACAGGATCGCCGATGGTCTGGCGAATCGATATCACTGTAATGGATGTTTCTGTCTGCTTGACAAATCAGGCTGAGCCATGTGTTCCAAATTTTCCTCTCTTTCCCTCTGCATGTAGTTTTTAAACCCTATCCGTGTCCCCCCCACCCCCCCATATTTGGCTGCGTTGTTGAGACGGAGCTAAATCAGACTAATTCTGGAAAAGTACAAATTCCAGGTTAATCGGAATCTGTGTTTATTAAGATAAAAACTGCAACAGCATCTGGTCTTTATTTGCAGGGGCTCTTTGCAGAAGACTGTGATGTGCATTCCACCTGGAGCAGCCAGCCGTACATGGCCGTAAATGTGAGCTACGGATATAGTCTCAGCCCCTAAAAGGGGAGTGGTACTAGCTGGCGGGGGATTCAGGGAGCTGCCCACGTAATCTGTGGGTGTCAATTCTCTTAGTGTGCAGCCTTGGCAAAGTCATCTCTTGTAGCGCACGTCTGGCTTCTCTGCAGGTGGGAAAGTCTCATCCTTTCACCTCCTGAAAGTCCAGAAGAGATCTTAAGCATGACACCAGAAAAGTTTCAAAAGACAGCCTGAATTAAAGAGCAAAGGCTGTCGTCTTTCCCAAGACTTGGCTCCATTTCAATGCATATGACATCATTTCAGTAGAGCTCCTTATCTCAACCTTCACTTTTAAAATGTGATTCTGGTAGCACCAGCTACTGCCGTGAGAAGCCACCTAGGGGTATGGGTGTCCACTGGCCTCTACATTCAGGGACGTCGGTCCAGCTGCCTCTGTTTTCTCTGCAGTCGAGTAAATGAGTGCAGGAGGCTTCTAAAATTCCTCAGTCGTAATGATCTGCAGAGCTCATTAACAGAGAGCGAGAGACTCGTAACTCACTTATCAAGCGCAAATTGAAATCTTTAGAGTTTGGGCTTGTTCATTAGAAAAATAGGCTACGTCACCACCTTTCATGAGACGACATGATAGATTGCCTAACAAGCAATTGATAGGTTCATATGTTATCTGATGCATTGATTTTTTTAGGCTGGCCTCTGTCCATTACTTTAGCCACCCCGATATCTGATTAGGATTGACCGTTCAATGTCAAATGAATTTCGATGGATCCTCATGGCCACTGGAGGAACGGGTCCATTGACACACAGGTTACACTTGCCACACCAGAATGCGTGGATGTGCCTTCTTAAACACAGGTAGACTCTCTGGGTCGATGTTTCTGGCCGGTAGACTTCTAGGTTCGGTAACTACTTTCAGGGTAAGTGTTAAGGTGAGACGTTCCTCAGGCACAAAATTTAGGGGAGCTAAAACTTAGTCATCAAACTCAAAAATTCAGTCATCAAAACAAGTAA
The DNA here is from genome assembly GCF_027409185.1 of Cynocephalus volans. Taxonomy (NCBI): domain Eukaryota; kingdom Metazoa; phylum Chordata; class Mammalia; order Dermoptera; family Cynocephalidae; genus Cynocephalus; species Cynocephalus volans. The sequence goes on from NC_084478.1 coordinate 908,923, forward strand.
TATTTTACTGCAATGCTTTTAAGCTACCAAAAGGAAAGCAAAACAACCTATTATGAACACAATATCAACATTTTAAATAAAGACAACATCTTTACAGGTAAAGATGGGGAGTAGTCGCTTCTGAGCCCTATTGGAGATGGAGGTGAGAGAAGTCCTGATCTGGCCTCTTTTAAAGACAAAAATGGTGCCCCCCCATTCCATCTTGGGGGTGTGTTTGACCCGTACAGAAGTGATTTATGTTTCCCAGAATCACAGGGAAATGATTCCTCTTTTTAAAGCACATTCTCTTTCTGCTTTTCTTTTCTTTTCTTTCTTTCTTTCTTTTTTTTTGCAAACACAAACATATTTTTAATATAGTTTTAAGAGGAAAAAAAGCAGATTACAAAACTGCAATATGATTTTTATGCTTTACTTTTAATTGACAAATAATAATTGTTTACAGAGTGCAACGGGAGGTTTTGATCTACGTATAGTTTGTGGGATGATTAAATCGAGCTAATTAACATATACATCACCTCATCTACTTATTTATTTTCTGTGTGTGGTGAGAACATTTAAAATCTACTCTTTTAGCAAGTGTGAAATATCCAATATGCTATGATTAACTATAGTCACCGTATTGTGCGTACGGATCACTAAAACTTCTTTCTCCCGTCTGACCGTGGTAAGAACACTGAACGTGAGACCTACCCTCTTAACAAATTTTTAAGTGCACAAAATAGTATTGCTAAGTGTAGACACAATGTTGCACAGAAGATCCCCAGAACTTATCCGTCGTGTGTAATTCAGGCTCTGGGTCTTTTAATTCCGTATCTCTCTGTCCCTCCTCCTCCAGGCCTCTGATAACCACTGTCTTGTACTCTGATTCTGTGAGTTTAACTATTTTAGGTTCCTCACGTAAACAGACTCATGCAGTATTTGTCCTTCTGTGTCTGGTTTATTGCACATAGCGTAACGTCCCCCAGGTTCATCCATGTTGCTGCAAATGGCAGAACTTCCTTATTTTTAAAGGCTGGGTCTTATTGCATTGTCCAGATAGACCACACCCAGCTGGGCTCACGAGACCAAGCCTGCTCTTTTTCCTCACTCGTTAGGAACAAAATCCAAGGGTCTGGCCCCACCTTGGGACTCTCCCAGCAAGCTAGTTATATCCCTCAGATCTGAGAGGAAGGCATCGACACCTGACCCGGCACCTGCAGGTGTCCATAGGAATACATCCATCTCCTGTCTACATGATGTTAGTAGGGTACACCAGATGTCCCCTATCCATCGCCCTGCTCTCTGCGTCTCTTGTACTCAACCCCCTTCTCCTTCCAGACGCCCAAGATGGAATTGCTAAGGACATTACAATATCACCAGGCCCTCGGTGTTTCTTAGCCCATCCTATGATCAGCATGTTTTTCTGCTGCAGGCATCTCCATCAGATATGGTCAGCGTTTTAACACTTAACATTCCCCATATCCTCACAACATTTACAGCAAATCCAGCTGTGAATTATAATGTCCGGGGACCACACACTATGCCTCACTCCCATCACAGAGGGCCCAGACCTAAGTGTCCCATCACGGACTGGATGGGGTGACCCAAGGACAGGTCTGGATTTGATGGTGGCTGAAGTATCAGCCATTGGTCCAGCATTCTCCTGTGCTCAGCAGGACGCAGGTGTGCAACACGTAAGTAATTCAGGTCACGCTCGCTGCCTTCTGCACAGTGGGACCTCCTACAACAGAAGACAAGCAGGAATAGGAAATGTGGACCCCTCCTCAATTCTCTGCTTGAAGACCCCTTACTAACTCATGCCCCACTTCACAAATTACCCCTGTCTAGTGACTGTTTGAAAATCAGGATGGATCAGGTCCCTGCTCTGATTAAAACATGTCTACAGCTGCCCGCAGAACTCTGCATGAAACCTACATCTGTTACCTCGGCCCATCCCATGTGGCCCCCATCCTGGCCGCACATCACCCTGTCTTCACCTGTGTTCCTCCCGGGACACTGGTCTTCTTTCAAGTTCCTCAAAGCTGAGCTCCAGCCACCTTTGGGCCTGATAACCTTCCCTCTGGAATGCTTGTCCCTGACGCTAATGTGGCTCGTGCCTGTCCTTCAGGTCTAGAGTTTGACGCCCCCTCCATCTTATAACGTACTCAGGGTTATTGATCCTCAGTCCCCACTCTGCCCCACTGTGTCTCTCTCGAAACACACCTTTCTTCCACAGTGATGATGGATGTGCATATCCAGGCATGTCTCCCTTTGCTCTGCAGCATCTTGGAGACCAGGAGCTCATCTTGGCTCACCCCCATGTTACTCATCTGTAGTGGGCTGAATGGTGTTCCCTAAAAAGATATGTGACAGTCCTAACCCCAGGTACCAAGGAATGGGACATTATGTAGAAGGAAGGTCTTTGCAGGGGCGATTAATTTGAGGATCTTGAGATGGAATTATCTTGGATTAGGTGGGCCCTAAATGCTGTGATACTGTCTTTATAAGAGAAAGAAGAGACACGGACACAGAGGAGAAGCCGCGGAGAGGCAGAGACTGGAGTGATGCAGCCACAAGCCCAGGGATGCCTGGAGCCACCAGGAGCTGGAAGAGGCAGGAAGGATCCTTCCCTGGAGCCCCTGGAGAGGGCACGGCCCTGCCACACCTGGATCTCAGACTTCTGGTTCTCCAGAACTGGTACAGGATATGTTACTGTTGTTTAAAGTCACCTAGTTTGTGGTTATTGTTATAGCAGTAGCAGGAAACTCATAAAGTGCCTAATACAGTGCCTGGCATACAGAAGGTGCACAATTAATGTCAACCAAAGGTGTGTATGGAGAAATGGTGGGAAGCATAGGACTGAGGTTTACATGGTGCAAAGTAATGTCCTGTGGAATAACTCCTCAGATCCCAGAGACAGGAGAACCCCAGAGGTCCTGTAGAAAAACTGCAAGGCCCACTGTCTCATGGTGAGTGAACCCAGCGAAGATGGTAACTGAATTGGGTCTTCCAGTCTGGGGAAGGTCCTGGAAGTTGGAACAAAGATGCTAAGGCCACCCGGGAAAGGGGCCAGAGGAGCGGAGCCTTAGGGGCCGGGATGAGAGAGGGCCTGTATCTGGTGGTGTGGCTGGGGAGGAGGGTAGAGGGAAACAGAATCCGGTGGGTCCAGGTGCTGAGCGTGGGCACCGTCTCTGCCTCAGGTAATTTAGGGTGGCCCAGGGTGATGGGCTGGGGCCCACAGGCACCTACCTTCCCGTTCATCTCAGAAATCTTGGGATGTGGATATGTCAAGTGTGGGAGGTTGTGTCTTCATCGTCATTGTCATCCTGAAATGGTGGGCACACCAGGCATCCCGGGAAAGACCCCAAGCCTTTAAGTGCGTAGTGGGATTCTACTCTTCCCAGGGTATTTAGGAATGGGTGAGGTTGGGATCCCCTCTGCTTCTATCCCCTTTGTGAATCTTCCCCTCCTTGGTCAAAATCAAACCCCACCCTTGCTGGAACCCTGTCTGGCGATGTCTGGCCTTTCCCCCATGCCTCTCATTTCTGGGCTTGGGTGGGGTGGGCAGGGGTCCTTCCTGCCCCACCTTGCCTTTTCTGCATCACAGTTGGTCCCCCAAATACTACACCCTTTTCACTTTTTTCTGTTCTTGATGATGAAAGTGTCGAATTGGAGAATTCACCTATTGATTTATTTTCAGGCTGCAAGCTTCCCAGGTTCTGCAAATATCTGACTTGAGTTCCATTGATAAGCTGTGTTTGTGGCCATTTAAAAACTGCAACTAAAATAACACACACCCACATGTTGTATTTCAAACCTGTGCATTCCAACCGTATGGTAAACTGCTGCCAGCTGTTTCTGTTCAAATGTTTGAATGATGTGCAGTTGCTTAGAAAGCTGTGTCTCAGCCCAGGTCTTTCAGAAAATCTATGCCTGCTCTTGGCTCCCATGTGGAAGTGTCCAAATGCATGCCTTGTCCTGGTACATATGTGTTGTGCATAGTGAATGGCAAATAACATCCCAGTTCCCCCTCAACACCCAAGGGAGTTGGGGTCTTTTGTGCAGACATTTAAATTCATGAAAGCATTTAACTCTTGATGGTGTCAGGGGTCTGGGTCTGGATCCTGAAGCTGCCCCTGGTTAGCTGGTTGACTTACACAAGCTTCTTACCTCTCCAAGTCTCAGGCTTCACATCCATGAAATAGGCATGACCTTGAAGCCCTTTACACTGGGTGGTGCAGCTACCAGGGAGCATATATGTACTTGATACATTGTATCATTACCCTCAGCAACATTGTGTCCTTATTGTTAGTAACAATGTATCTTTACACTCCATAACTTGCATCATTATTCTCAGTAACACTATATTGGTATCCTCAGTAATAGGTTAATGTTGTTCTTTTTAAAAAAAATAAATGTTATTTTTCTGCAGCAGTGATGAACTAGTTATCTTGCAAACTACACAAGTGCTGTGGTCTGAATGTGTCCCCCCAAAGTTCACATGGTGAAATCTAGCCCCCTAGGTGATGGTGTTAGGCAGTGGGGCCTTTGGGAGGTGATGAGGTCATGAGAGTGGAGCCTCAAGAATGGGATTAGTGTCCTTATAAAAGAGAGACCCCTCACCCCTTCCACCATGTGAGGACACAGTGAGAAGGCGCCATGTATGAACCAGGAACAGGGTCCTCACCAGACACTAAATCTGCCACACCTTGATCTTGGACTTCCAGCCTCCAGAACTGTGAGCAATACATGTCTGCTGTTTATAAGCCACTCAGTCTATAATATTCTGTTATAGCATCCAGGACAGACTACGATGACATGGACCATACATTTAAAAATAAAAAACTTGTTGTTATGTAAAGATGTGATCAAGAGTTGGATGAGGCTGACGGTCAAATCGGAAGGTCACCCACGATGTGGACAGCAGTACAGAAAGTGAAAGCAGTATCGCAAAGCATTGCACAGTGCTTTAAAGACAAGGCAGTGGGACCACGGCTACTTCTCAGAGGGACAGACAGAATTGCTGAAAATGTCAATTTAGTTCCTGTGTTGCTATTTCACAGAATGTTTTTGTAATAATATTCTAAGTCATATTATTTATATTTATGAGACTATTTTAGAAAATAGTTGTAGGGTCCTTGGCTTTGGCAAAGGTTTTTTTTTTTTTTTTTTTTTTAAATAAACTAGCAAGTATAAAATATGAATATCATTTCTTTCAGTGAGCATATTAATGTTTTTGATAAAATATATGATAACCAAATTTAAATTGGCTGATTCGACTCCGTGCTGCATCAGTCACTATTTTATCCATGGGGGGAAACCCCAGTTTTAAGACAATTTCCTTGCAATTGTCAAAACAAGCAGCCTACTGAAAATATGAGTGCCGTTGCCAGAGAACAGAATTCAGACAAGAATACAAAACGCTGCTTCCGATGGCAGTGGCTGAGTTCAAAGCTGAGGGTCTATGAAAAATTCATTCTCTGTCTACATGAAACCAGGGATGCAAATTATTCTACTTTGTCTATATTTATACAATATGTTCTTGTTGGCAAATACAGCATCCAATGCTTGTTTTGTTAAACACCTGGCATTTACGATAGCACAAAGCTCTGTGCTTGAATTTGCTTGCAACACATTGTGAGGTAGTTTGGAGGTCAGATAAAACCAGGGCAAGGGAGGAATGGGGTCACAGTGACCTTTATCAGTTGCCTGAATTCATTCTCATGGCTGTGGTATGTGAAGCCATCCTAGATATTAAGAACAAGGACGCACCATCCCACGGAGAAGACGGTCCAAGTATACTCATTAGCTTTCAAACTGCTCCAAACTCTTAAGTGGAATGGACACAGCGTGTGAGTGCTGATACCTCAGACTAGACAAGGAATTATGATTTTTCTTGCTGACAAAGAAATCCTAATAGCAAAATGTCCCTTGAATATAGCACGGTTACACCAGTTTGCATATCTTGCCGATATTTTTCATTAGATGGATGAGCCCATTTGACAACGTAGGTTTGCAATACGTTTTTCCTGCTGCAGAAAGTGTTGTGGGTAAAATAAAGTCTGACTTCAGTGCTCAAGCAGTCAAATGAATTTTGTTTTGCAATTTTGACTGGTCTGGTCAGAAATGGGGGCTGTAGAATCTGTCTTTTTTTGTTTGTTTTTCTTTCTTAGCAGCACTACTGTACTTCTCATGAATGTTTCAAAAACAACGTGCAAACTATTTTCTGCCAAATGTTGATTTTTTTTATTGTGGTAAAAAAATAATAACCCGCATAGCATGAAATCAAGCCTCTTCGCACATTTTTAAGTGTATACTATGATGGTTAACTAAATGCACATTATTTTACAGTCAAATGATTATTTCAGTTGATTTAAGCTCATTCCCTCTTTCTGAATCTAACCCCATTGAACAGGTGTTAGACATGGTTAGAAATTCAACTTTGAAACTCACATCTATCTGTCCCTTTCAACTTCTGGATGTGTTAAAGTGGGGGCAATCCCATGAGCACAATTTCCTTTTTGCCACCACCTTTTACAATGCGGTATCAGCAGGTGTCATGATTTCTTTACACTGTGTATCCTAAACAAAGAGGATACAGGAGAATTTCAAAGTCCTGATGTAGAGTGTAGCGGATGACACCAAAAGCTGTCCACACACTAATCCGTTGGAATCTGTGAGTGGAAACTTATTTGGAAAAGTCATCTTTGCAATATAATAATGGGAAAGGTCTCCAGATGGGATCATGCTGGATTAGGGTGGGCCCTAGATGCAAGGACAGTGTCCTTGCAAGAGACAGAAGAGGAGACACAGACACAGAGGAGAAGCCACGTGAAGATGGAGGCAGAGACTGGAGTGATGCGGCCACAAGCCCAGGGACGCCTGGAGCCACCAGGAGCTGGAAGAGGCTGGAACGATCCTCCCCTGGAGCCTCTGGAGGCAGCACGGCCCTGCCACACCTGGACCTCAGACTCCTGCCTCCTGAACTGGGTGGGAGAGGACACTTTCCTGCTCTTGGTAGCCACTAGTTTGTGGTCATTTGTTATGTCAGCTACAGGAGTCTCAAACACCTGTTTTTAAGATCACAGCTCTGCCACTTACTTACTGGGAAGTCACCACTAGGTTACCTAAACTTCTCAAGTCTAAGTCTTCATCTGTAAAGTGGGAGTAGTTCTTTCATAGAATTGCACTGAGAATCGTAAAATTGGATTCCTTCTATCTCATTTTTGACTGAGCCAGCGAGATACAAAAAGTATCAGACTCCCAAGTGTCCCTTGATGTGGGAACTAATTCTATGCCCACGTTTGAGAGTCAAGAGGTCAGAAAACAAATTTGGGCAGTGAGAGGGATTTATATCTGCAGTATATTTGGTTCCTGAATTTGGAGAGGGTGGAATGCTTCTATATTGAACTGGCACCACAGGTAGGAGGTTCAAAGTTTTGTATTTGTTGAAACAGAAATTCTTTGTGCCAGTGTATTTGTATTGTAAGTGTCCTCTCTTGTGTTTTCAATAAGAGTTCATTTGAAAAGAGGGTCCCATGGATTTTAAACAAAGATGCTTGAACGCCAATGACTAAATCCCCTTTACACGCATGGAAACAAGAGCTTGGAGGGGGCACAGGGCATTAGACATTGTCTCAGTTAAGAAGGTCATGACTGTTGTCAAGTGTCTGTCTTCCAGTCTCCTCTCTGTAGAGGCAGCCAGCACCCTCAGCGACAGAAAAGAAACTCGGCTACAAAAGCCAGTCCAGCTTCCCCACCCAAACCTGACCTCTATTTTGGGGGGTGGGGGGCGGGGTAGTTTAAGATCCATTCTGGAGGTCTTTACCGTTTATGAGAAGAGTAGAAAATTCGTCATAAAATCCAGGAGTGTTCCCAACCTGAAAATTTTTTAAATATTGAAAGAAATTTTGTACTTTTAAAAGTGCATTTTGGAAGTAGAAAGATAAAGTTGAGAATCAGGCAGTTGGTGTTGGGAGAAAAATTAAACCAAAGAGAATGACCCCAGAGCTCCTGGATCTGGAGTAATCCGAAAGGGAAATTGACCCACCAGGAAATGTGCATACATTCAATGAAGAGGAGATAGATAATTGCAGCCTGCTTCTTCAGGCTTTAAATAACATGACTTTTAGCAAGCGGAGGGGGTGAGAGACAGAGAGAGGGAGAGGTTGGTGGAGAGAGAGACGGAGACACAGAGAGAGACAGAGAGTCAGAGACATAGAGACGGGGGGGGAGAGAAAGACAGAGACACACACGCAGAGAGAGAAATGGGACCAAGTGGTTTTGTAGGTTAAATGACGATTTATAGGTGACCACAGTCCAGGACACTTTGTTAGAAATGCATCTCTTCTTTGACCTAATTTAAACTAAATTCAGCATCTTTTAAGATTCCCTTTGGCTCCTATAGGTCCAGCAAGGTTTTCAAACTCTCAGTGTGGCTACCACTTCCCGCAAGCCTGGTCTTGGTCCCTGGAGACCCTCACCCTGCTTTCCAGCAAAGCCCAAGTCTTGCTAATTCTGATGTTCAAAGCGCACATGCCCAAGAAATATAAGGCAGAGATGAGGGTATTCCAAAAAGTTGGTGGAAAAATGGACCTGGACAATGATACAAATCTTTGCATAAACTTTTTGAGGTACCCTCATATTAAGAAAAGCCATAATACATTTAAGAAAACACCCACAACATACAGAAATGTGCCAACACCCAAACAGGCTGCTTCTGTATCCTACAAGTAGGACCGGAATAAATAAATGCCTATTGTTTTCAAGGTTGTATGCATTTCTGTAAAAGGAATGGATGAACACTTTTTTTTTTTTTTTTTAAATCACTGCTGTAGTATATACTGGAACAATTCCTGAGATTACAAGAAGAGTCACTAATGAAAGTCATTCTATCTTCCATATTTACTGCTGTTGATAAATGCAGGAAAATATCGCTCATCCTGCTGTTCTCAGAATTTTGAACGGAATCCCATGAAATTTCTCTCATTTTATTTGATGCTTTGGTCCTCTTGCACAGTTTTCAGCCATTCTATGTTGATTTTCTGTGTCCCACCCATGTTCAATTTCACATCTTTATCTCTGCAGTTTCCTGTAATTTGCTTTCTGTATTTGTTTTTTTGTTTTCAGGGGCCCCTCTGTATTTATCTTTTCTTCTTTCATCCTTTCCTTATAATGCTTCATTTTGTTTTGATTTTTTGACCTTTCCAGCCTCGATTTCTCCGAAGTTATAATGTGTGTGGTGTTTTTCTCCTGTGTCCTTTCTAGTTCAGTCTTCACTTTTGAAAATGTTGGTATTATTTCAAATTCTTTTCTGAGTTAAAAAAAAGTTGTGCTTGTGGCCTGTACCTACCCTTTCATGTACCATTTCCTTTGTGTGTCTAAGCTCGTTTTCAACACCTTCCATTGCCACAGAGGTATTATTTACCTCTTATTCTCATTTTTCTTTTTTAAATTATTAATATTATTGCTTTTTTTACATTCTATGAAGTTGTTGCAGAGCAGTTGGGAGGGGGAAAGGGGAAAGAAATGGGATGAAAGAAGGAGGAAAAAGGAGGGGCAGGATTGATGCCTGTGGGACCCCCTCATTCCCACAGGGAGACCAGGGGGGCTTCCAGTGGTGGCTTGGTCATTGCTAGGTTGGGTGCAGATGTCACAGGGGTGTGGCTGAAGCCCTCACCCCCCACCCCAGCTTGGGAACCTGGGCCCCTTCTTGCTGTGTCTCAGTGGTCATTGTTGGGCTGGTTGTGCTTGTCAGGGCGTGGTGGCCGAGGCCCTGAGACCCCCACTGTCCCAGCTAAGGAGAGTCCAGGGCCCTTACTGCAGAGGCTCAGTTGTTGTTGCTGAGCTGATTGTGCATGTCGGGTGGCACAGCCAGGGCCATCAGCCCCGATCCTTGAGAATGGTTGTGGGTGTTGGGGGGCATGGTGGAGGCCCCTTCCCTTCCCCCTTTCTGCATTAGTAGCCCAGGTGACTTCTGGTTCTTCAGGTGTTATAGATGTTCTTTGGTGAAATGAGAACTTTTCTAGTTAATATCAAATTTTCTCTTTGGTTGTGGGTACTTTTTCTCTCAGTTCTGTGTTGGATTATTCACTATTCCCACCACTTAAACTCTGCACTGGAACTAATTTGTTGTCCTTTACTTACTTCTAAAATGGGGGAACTTCCTGTGGGGACAGTACTTGAGCTCTGTGGTTGAGCTAAATTGCTGCTTTGCTGCTGATTCCCTGGGGAGGGCTTTTTGTGCAGCTCAGGTTTTAATGGTTGACTTTATAGGTACTTCTGGGTCAACTTAGGTCCAGTGCACCTGGGTTGTGTAGAAACTCTGGTCTGGGCCTGAGTCTTTTCATCAAACTGTACCCCATGCAGTTGTATATACCTGACCAGTCTACACAGGGTGGTCCTGTACTGTTTGGAGGTCAGATCAGCTGTCCGTGCTGTGCCCCGGTGTTATCCCAGTAGACTCGTCTCCCCCCACTGCCCATTGCCCAAATACTTCCCATGGAACGAGCCATACACTGGTCCCTTGTGATGACTCACTGGCCTCTAAGTGGCTCCTTTTATTCAGCTGTTCTGGCTCCTCACTTCTATGTGGGTCCACAGGAACCCTTTTAGTGGTCTTGCTGGCCTGGGGGCCACCAAGACCCTCTTCTCCCCTGCAGTCTCCAAGCAGCTCCATCCCAAAGGCACAGCTGCGGCTTTTGCCAGCTCCTGCTCTGTGCACTCAGCAGTTCCTGCCTGGAAGTGGCTGGGGCTTGAAACTGTTGGAGCAGTTTTTTTTTTTTTTTTTTTTTCTCATCGTGGCTTCCCCCACCTTCATGCACTCCAAAGGTCTTCCCTCCTCTTCCCCTGAGCTCTAGCAGCACCAGCTTGGCTGTCGTTTCTTTGATAAAGTTGTAAATTGATTGATTTGTGGTAGAAAGTGATGCTGGGGACTGTCTATTCCACAATCATGACCGAAAGCCCTCATTTTTCTTATAAAAACACTTTCCATGGGATTTGTCTTGGTCAACTGAAGTGAAGGCTGTTGAGGCAGAAGGATTTTAGAAAAGTTTATTAGGAGCCAAACGTGAGGATCGAGCCGTAAAATACAGACCAACAGGGCTGGAAAGTTCTCTGAAGTCTATTAGGAACTGAAAGGGTTTTATAGGAAAGTTTATGTAGGGAAGGGGATTCATCCTACAGAGCTGTCCCTCTGTCATTGGCAGGTAAAATAGAGAAGTTATAATCATTGACTGCAAATTACATCGTAAGGCAAAAAATGTCTATGTGCAATTTCTAGCACATTTTTTGGTTTTTTAAAAATTTTTTTTAACCCTTCTTTGTCAGCAACTTATACATTAGTGACTGAGTCATAATCTAAATCATACCCTACTCTTACCCAAGGAGCAAGATATCAATGCCCAGATCACGAGACTCAATGCAAGGTGGGGTTTACTTTAGATGCCTGCTTTGTCTCTGTCATCAGCCTCAACCTCTGTGAAATTAGAGTTTTTTTGTGAACTTCCACCAGGAAGGTGCAATTCAGGAAAACTTTCCAACTTGATGTCTCTGGAACATCCTCTTCCGCTGTTTTTGAGAACTGTCCACGGCACAAAGGGTTACTTTCCAAAAGATTCTTCAATTTCCCTATTCCACTTTAATTTTTTTATTTTTTAAATGTTGGTAAAACACACGTGGCATTTTAACCTTTTTCAAGTGAGGCTCTTTTGTGTCCATATCTTGTTGAGAAGACCTTTTGTGTTTTTAAAATTAAATATTGTACACTTTTCATTGTCGCCAAACATGCAAAATAGAGAAGTTATAATCATGGATTGCAAATTACATCACAAAGCAAAAAATGCATTTTTTCACTTGAGGCCTTCTATTTCTTTTTCCATATAAAAAGAATTTTTAAGTGATTTTTAAAATTGTGATATAACACAAAATCTACCCTTTTAACTATTTTAAGGGCGCAGTTCAGCGGCATTGGGGACATTCACACTGTTGTGTAGCCAGACACCTCCAGAACTTTTCCATCTTCCCAATCAGAAGCTGTGTCCCCATTAAACAGCAACTACCCCCCGCCCCAGCCTCTGGCACCCACCGTTATACTCTCTGTCTCTATGGACCTGTCTATTCTGAGTATTTCATATCCATGGAATCATATAATACGTGATCTTTTGGGTCTGGCTTCTTTACTTAGCATGTTTTCAAGGTTTGTCCAAATCGTAGCATGTATCAGAAAACTTTACTCCTTTCTGTGGCTGAAAAATATTCCATCGTACAGATGAATCCATTCCGTTTGTTTATTTACCCAGATGGATACTTGGGCTGTTTCCACCTCCTGGCTATTATGAATAATGCTCCATGCATATGGGTGTACAAGCTTATGCTCTGTCTGTTTTTATAGGAAATTTGGGGATATTAAAAAATATGCCGGCATAATACAAGGGGAAGAAAAGTACTTTAGGAGACAGTATAATACAATTACGTACATCGTTATTAACTATGACCTAGGACACAGACTAGGAGCCACAAAAGTTGTCTGTGGCTATCACAGCACGGTGTAAATCCAAATGGTATAATTTGCTGCTTAAACTTTCCCGAGTTTGCCCATGTTTCTATAACGAGCAAAATCCTGGGAGCAAAAAGTATTTTTTAATAACACGATACCAACTCTAAATTCTGTAGTAAATATGAAACATATTCCATAATCTTGTTTATATCAGAACCTGCAACCGGAGGAACTTATGATTTGATTTCCTTCCAGTCTCTAAGTACCTCCCTCTAGGTAGTATATTTTTTTCCCCTTACAGAACATATCTTGTATCATTTGTACCAGTAAAATACGTTTTTAAAAATCCCCTGAACTCTATTTAAACTTTGTAAAAAGTGCCTGAGAGGCAGAGACTTGAGTTCCCTCTGTTGGAGGGGTGTTGAGGGAATTTGAACCGTCTGTGTTAAAGCCACACATAGTCATTTTTCAGGACAAATCCGTCTGGCCATGTGATTTGCCCGTGAGCTGTTTGCAGCGTCCTGGCTGTTTCTGCCTGGGTCTTCTCTAGGTTTCGGAAGACCTGTGGTAATCTCTTCTGGAGGGTCTTTCCTGAGTCCTTTGATCTTCTCCAGTTTCTTTCAAGCAATGTCTTCAACTGGAATTGTCTGTCTGCTGACAGAAAGGAGGAAGGTTAAGCCGGGCCGTGTCCAAGACTCACGGTCCCCCAATGACACAGAATCCTGAGGCTCTGGTAGTTATGCGTGTCTGGAGCAGTTATGTGTGTCTCATACTTAGGTGGAGGCGCTTCTACTTTTATGCAAAAGTCCGCTTTTGCTCTTAATTCGAAATAACTGCAATGTGTGTACTTTCTGAGGCTGTCTTCACCAGGGTATTACTGAGCCTAATAACCACGTCAATATGTTCCGACACCTGTGATAACTTTAGGCTTCCAGGTAGGAATTTACCAGGCGGATCAAAAACATGGAAATTACTTTTTTAAAAAAATCAGTTCTTATTCCAAAATGAAAGGCCATTTTAGAAATACATCAGCATTCGGGGTGGGGGGAAGATGGTATTTTGCTAAATACACATTCATCAATGACAACTACGTAATTCAATGTTTTCCATAAATGGCGAAAGCTTTTTGTAAAGGGCTGGTAAAAGTGAGTTTTTCTCTACAAGGAAAAACAACTCACGTGATTAGAGGTTTCCAGGGATAATACTTAAAGGACATGGAAAGAAACACGGTGAGAATGCTCCGGGCTGCATAACTCAGGGATGGCCTGTGTGCACGGCTTTGCTAGTTCCTTCGAAGTAGACGGAGTCTCTATCCATTTTGCACATTTGCTAAGGAGCCTCTGAATGCATTCCCTTCTCTATATAGAGCGTGCTTCTCCTTTGGAACCTACACTTTTCTTTCCTTACATCTTCACAACTGAATTATGAAATGCTGACTTGTTTCAGGGGTGCCATATTATTGTGAAATGTGCATTAAAAAAGAAGTAAACATTTCAGAAAAGTGTAACTCAGGAACAGAGAAGTTTGGTGTTTTATTTTTTTAAAAAATTATTTTGCTTTTAAGCGACAGATCATAACTGTATACGTTGATGGGGTATAACATGAGGTTTTGATATGTGTATGCGTTGTGGGACGGCTAAATCGAGCTAATGAAAATATCCATTGCTCTGTGGTGAGAACATACAAATTCTACTCTTTTACCAATTTTGAAATATGCAATACGTTATTATTGGCTATAGTCACCACACTGGGCAAGAGGTCTCTAAAATGTATTCCTCCTGTGTAATTGAAGCTTTGTATCCTCGGACCGACATCTCCCTATCCCCCACCCCATCCCCTGGTACCCACTGTACGGCTCTCGGCTTCCATGAATTGGACTTTTTTAGATTCCACATGGAAGTGAGATCGTGGGGTATTTGTCCTTCTGTGCCTGGCTTATTCCACTCACCATAATCCCCTCCAGGCTCATCTCTATTGTTGCAAATGACAAGATCTCCTTCTCTTTTAAGGCTGAGTGGTATTCCATTGTGTACTGCACATCTCGTGGTTCATATCATTTCAACGTTTTCCCAAACCCATGCCCTGCACAGGGAGTCTCCATGCCTTCCTGCTGAAAATAACTTCCACGCAATTGCTCCTAACTGCTCCCCTATTTTCCTGCTCACAATACATCAATTTTAGTCTAAATCAGGTACAATTGCCCTTTTTATACATTTACTTAGCATGGGGAAGCTCTCAGAAATGTCCAAGATTTTTATGAATGTACTGGCTGCATAGAGTCTGCCTAAAAAATAGGTAGAAAAAAAAATCCCAATCCTGCAAAGCAGAGTATACAGCAAGGAGGGTCTAGACATGCCCTCAAATGAAAGTGGACAGATTCTCTATCTGTTCGGGAGACATTGGGAGCAAGCTGTATCAAGACGCGACACAGGATGCATTTCTCAGAGTCATGAGAAGGACCTGGGGATTCTGGGGTCGGATCCCATTGGGCAGGGACGTGGTGAGCCAGTCTCTGCGTTGGAGATCCCCCAACCCCGTGTGCAGAACCCGGCCTGTGGACGCTGGGCAAGCACCCTGTCCAGAGAAATTGGAAGGGCCCGGGATTGTGCTGGCTTCAGCTGATGGGATACAGAAGAAGGGAAATGACTGGGAGTTTGAGATGGCACCAGAGGCTCTCCCAGCATAAATTAATTTCTATGCACACTGCCCAGCTGTCAGGTAGGTCGAGCAGTGGGCGGTCCAGTGGCATCGCCAGCTTTCATTTGAGCCATGGAGACATCAAGTAGCTCCATCAAGGCCACACAGCGAGTCTGCTGGAAAGAGCATAAAACTCAGGAACCCGCCAATCCCAGCCCCATACCTTGGCAACGAGGTTTTATTAAAATGACTAAGCGCCTGGTGGGTGTACATGCGGAATGTGTTGAAATATGAAAGCGCGGGTCTCTGACTTAATGGTTTAATTATGCAGCTCAGGATTTCCACAGCACAGTAACCTTATGTGTGGGGTTTATTCTGAGCGCCCCTTCATTCCTTCCTTTCTGAAGACGATCTGCCAGTGTATACAGAAGTGCATGTGAATGACCAGCAGATATTCATTACACAGATGATAAGCAAAGTCTATCCTTGAGGCTTCTGCTGGAGAGGCAGAAAAAAAAATCAGGGCTCCTCAGAACATCGTCTTACTGCCTGACGTCAGTGCCTACAGCAGGATGAGCTGGCGATATTTATTAAGTAGCTGTTTCTCTGGCAAGATGGCAATGCGGCTTTGTCCTGTGTCTCTCCTTGGTGTCCAAAGATCAGGACGGGTAATGAGGTTGGGAGAATTATAGATACCAGTCATGTGAGTTCTGTGACCTGCCCAGAAACACAAACACGACGTGTGCGTCTCTTGTTGAAGTCTAACTTTCAAAACACAACAGGTACTCTAAGTCATAAAGACAGAGATAAAAGTATGTATGGTTGGTCCTGTCTAGCCCATGATTTTTCTAAGGGTTCTAAGGGCAACTGTACACACTTACAGGATAAAAACTTATGCAATGAATGAGATTGCACTGGGAAAATGAAGGTGTAGAGATCTGGGTGCTTTTGCAATTTTTAAACCTTTGAATTACGGTGGAATGCGGGGCTTTGATGCCCATGAGATCCACGTTTTATGAGATGGAATTTTTAATACTGAGAGTCAGAGAGCACTAAAGTAACGTCTGAGCCCCCAGTTATTTGGGAAGAAGTGGAGGAATGTGGTCGTAAAAATGCCTGATGTTTCTCACACAGATACTGCTAAACTGTGAGTCTGATTCACTCAGAGGAACTCCAAAATCAGACCCAACTTGGCGTGGAGTCAGCTGCCGCCTGCCCCCAAAGGTTCCAGATGCCAAACCCCAATTGCAGGCTGAATATCCATCAGCCTTTCCCATGACTCACCCATGCCAGGAATGTATTGACCAGCCCCATCACTGACTAGACACATCACTGACTGGGAAAGACCCAAGGAAATCATGGGGCCCAACCCCTGCATTGCATAGATGAAGGTGCTGAAGCTCAGAGAGGTTGTGTGGCCTCTGAAGGTCACACAGCAAATAGGTCTTTTTTTTCCCCCACTCCTTTTTATGACACTGCATTTTCAAAATCCATTGGGTTCTTTGGCCCTTAACGGAAGACACTTTCCTGCTCATAAGAGACGCCAGAGAAAACACGGAGGTGGACACACCTTGCTGACAAGGGTCCTTTATGAGAACATTGATACAGGGTCTTGGTCATGGTGGTCGAGGGACAATTGCCTAGTGGTATCTGGCATTTTAAGTCTTTACAGTGGGAGGTGATCTGTCCCTCAAGGAATGAGCAGGCCCCAAAATGATGAACTTTTGCTGTGGTCCACCCCTTGGCCTACCTAGAATCACAATATTACATTTTTACCCTACCAGCACCAGAAGAAAAGAAAGGAAAGAACAAAGAAAAGGAAAGGAAAGGAAAACAAAAGAAATGGAAAGGAAACAAGAGAAAGAAAAAGAAAATTTTTCTGTCTGACATAACTGTGACGACTAATGCTATGTGTCAACTTGACTGGACCACGGGGTGGACAGACACTTGGTCAGACATTAGTCTGGGTGTGCCTGTGTGGGTGTTCTTTGGATGAGAATGACAGCTGGACTGGTAAACTCAGTAGAGCTGATGGCCCACCCACATTGGAGTCCAATCCATGGAGGGCCCGAGTAGAACAAAAAACTGGCCAACCTGCCTTCCACA
The DNA here is from genome assembly GCF_027409185.1 of Cynocephalus volans. Lineage (NCBI taxonomy): Eukaryota > Metazoa > Chordata > Mammalia > Dermoptera > Cynocephalidae > Cynocephalus > Cynocephalus volans. Next base: position 926,141 of record NC_084478.1, read on the forward strand.
CAACAGGAAGAGAAAAATTGTCCTCGCCTTGGGCCTTCAAGCTGGGGCATTGGTTTTCTGCCTTCAGACTTGACCGGGACATCAGCTCTCCTGGGTCTTGATGTGGTCCCTCTTCAAACTGGAACTCATGTCATGGGCTCTCCTGGGTCTCAGACCTACAGAATGGAACTCACACCATGAGCTCTCCTAGGTCTCAGGTCTTCAGACTGGAACTCACAACATGGACTCTCCTGGGGTCTCTGGCCCTAAGATTGCAACTTACACCATAGGCTCTTCTGGGTCTCAGGCCTTCAGACTGAACTCACACCAGGGGCTCTCCTAGGTCTCAGACCTACAGACTGGAACTCACACCAGGGTCTCTCCTAGGTCTCAGACCTACAGACTGGAACTCACACCATGGGTTCTCCTGGGTTTCACACCTTCAGACTGGAACTCACACCATGGACTGTCCTGGGTCTCAGACCTACAGAATGGAACTCATGCTATGCCCCGCCCCCTGGGTCTCAGGCCTTCGGACTGGAACTCACACCACTGGTTCTACGGCTCTCAGGCCCTCATACTGGAACTCATGCCAAGGGGTCCCCTGGGTCTCAGGTCTTCAGACTGGAACTCATGCTGCAGACTCTCTTGGTCTCCAGCTTGTCGACTGCAATTCTTGCAACTTCTCAGCCTCCATAATGTTGTAAGACAATTCCTTATAAATCACTTCGTACAATTATATCTCTTTATATAATCTATAGAACTCATTGGTTCTGTTTCTCTGGAGAATCCTGACTAACACAGTGACCATCCTAGACACAGCTGAGTACCCACACATACGATCTTAATGGAAATTCCCCCCAAATCTCCCCTGTCATGGCACCAGGCTTAAGCCCAGCATCGCAGATTGATCCCTGTCTCTCCTCTTCCAATCTGTGAAAGATTTATGTACTGAACTGCACAGTAAACAGTCACTAATACCCTGACATGTGAAATATAGGGAGGAAAAGGAAAGTCTGTTGGAATACCAGTGGTGGGTTGGACTGCTGGTGTGGATTCCTCATCTTTACTACACTGTGAACACAGCCCAGGTCCTCACACCTTGACTTTGGGCTTGGTCCTGCAATTTAACTGGGCTGATGGGTCAGTGTGCCAGGTGCCAACCTCACTCTTATAAGGTACCGTGTGTTACCCTTGTCATCTTGTACCTTTGCCATCGGCATGAAAAGAGCATCTTCAGTCTGGTCCATCTGTGTCAAGAGGAAGCCAAGAGACACAGGGCATTCCCCTTTCTCTGTATAAAAAAGAGATGCTGTCAAGTAGGTAGCATTCTGCAGAGAGGAGCAGACCTGGTCGCCAGGGTCCAAAATACTCATGGGATCTTCCTTCTGAGACTTACAGTGAATAAGTAGCCTGAGATTTGCACCAAGGAGCTCAGAGTCCAGAACCTTCATGGGGTCTTCCTTCTGAGACTTACAGTGAATAAGTAGCCTGAGATTTGCACCAAGGAGCTCAGAGTCCACAACCTTCATGGGGTCTTCCTTCTGAGACTCACGGCAAAGAGCCTGAGATTCGCACTCCAAGGAGCTCAGAGCTGCACGCCAAGCTTAGGAGTTTGCATAAGTCAACAGTGCCCTTTAATTGGTTATAGTTGTGTCTCCACAGTTGGCCGTGTTCATGCTGCAGTGGGTTCATCTTACTTACCGCAGTGGACTTGCCAAGGCAAACACAATTTTGTCTTGAATGTTTGACCTACCTCTGACTCTGGGGTGTTGGAGTGAGGGGGAGGACAGGGGTGTTGCTGGTGGCTGGGGGATCCTTTGTCTGTCTTGTGATCACCTGGGCCAGCCAATGATGTCAGAGGGGTATCCATGCGTCCCTTGAAATGTGTCCACTTGAGGTGTAGGATTCAGACATCTCCCCTTGATTCTCCGAGTGGGAGTGTAGCATGGGTGCATTCTAACCAGGGGGACAAGAAATTGACTGTCCAATAAACAAGAATGACCAGGAGGCACAACCTTTGATGCCAATGTGTATTTCCAGATTGTTATTCTGAGTTGACACATGGCAAATCTTATCTAAGTATTTGGGGTAGTATGAACCTTGCAGGGCTGCCATAACAAAATACTACAGACTTGGCACCTTAAACGGCAGGCATTTATTCTCTCACACCTCGGGAGGCTGGAGTCTGACATCAAAGCGTGGCAGGGTTGGTCTCTCCTGAGGCCTCTCTCCTTGACTTGTAGGCACCGTCTTCTCCCTGTGTCCTCACGTGGTCATCCCTCTGTGTGTGTCTTGTGTCCTAATCTCCTCTTCTCATAAGGACACCAGTCCTATTGGATTAAAGTCCACCGTAGTGCCCTCATTTTACCTTAGTCACCTCTTTAAAGACCCCATCTCTGAATACAGTTAAATTCTGAGTCCTGGGGGTTAGGGATTCAAAATACAAATTTGGGGGGACAGGATGCAGCCCCTAACAGGGATGTTTGATGCTGTGACTTTCCTGGCAAGCTCAGAAATGCAGCCGGCATGAGCCTTTGCCCGGAATTACGTTCTGAGCAATTGACGTTGGGTAACCTGTCCTACCAGGCACTCAGGAGCTCCCTGATTGCTAACAATAAATAGATCTATAATTCCTCCCCCACCGTACCATTTGAGTGTGTTTGTGTTTGAGATGAAAATCAGAGAAGAACTGGCAGATCGAGGGGGTACGGCCCCCCAAGGATCTCCATAGCTGACTAAATTAGCATGGCCCTGTGATCACCAAATAAACGGTCTTGGTGGGCTGGGCGTCTGGAGTGATCAAACGACACTTTCGCCTGTGTTGACAGGTGAGGTGCGGAGTGGCCCGTGCGGCTCTCTGGTGCCCCCGACTTCAGCAGCAGGAGGGGAGGAGCGGAGCCGGGCTCTGCGAGTTCTGAGGTGGTTACCAGGGAAACGGGGGAGATGCTCAGACACCCAGGGACGACATCTCTACACAGGCACGTGGAGGCCCATATTAATCAGCAGACAGGCGCAGGCTGCCGGCCGCTTGTCCAGACCGATGTGTGCAGAAATGAAGAGCCTGGTGATGCCTCGTCACATCTGACATCTGCCCCAATCGCCATTTGAACCACTCCGGGAAGAGAATTGATTTTGGTTTGGATGCACTCCAGTCGAAATCACTTTCTGGTCTTTTGGAAAGTGCAGCGCTACTGACGTGCAGCTTTGAAACACGAGAGCGTTGGGACTTCGCTCCCAGGAAGATGCCACCTTTCTTTGTCTCATCACCTTCAGCCCTGACTGACTCCCAGGGGAACCCCAGGAGGAAGTTACTCTGAGACTTTGTGCCCTCCGTGCCCACCCACTCCTCAGGACCCTCATAGAGGGCAGGAGAACATCTGCCTCTGTTCACAGCCTTCCCCTGGCTGAGGCTCCTACATCTGCTTCAAGATCTCTCTCCGGACTCACTTTCTATTCTTGCTTAGATGATGCAAAGTGAGCTGGGGCTAGAGGCGTGTTTGCTCTTCACCTCTGACCCCCCCAATCTGCAAGAGGTATGGAAGTCACAAGGCATCTTTGAATGCAGAGTTGTGGCAACAGAGCAGACGTGGCTTTCTAAACCAAGGGTGGTCTGTTTTAGTCCATTTCTATTGCCTATAAATACCCAAAACTGGGTGGTTTATAAGAGAACAAAATTTATTGCTTACAGTTTCCGAGGCTGGGAAGTCCAAAGTCCGGGGAACGCATCTGGTGAGGGTCTTCTTGGCGGTGGATTTACAGCAACGCAGGGGTCTCACGTGGCAGAAAATGGCACGGCAGAGAGATAGCTCCTCATACACCCTCCTTTTAAAGCCCTCAGAACCACACCCTGACCACCATTATTAATCCATTCATTATTGCATGGTCCCACAGGCTAATCACTTCTTCAAGACCCCACCTTTCAATTATCATAATAGAATTTCCCACCCTCAACAGTTACAGTGGGATTTAAGCAATGACGTTGGGGGGACATCCGATCCACAGGAGGGTCACTATAAAATCCCCTTCAAGGCCTATCTACCCCACCCCCATGTGTGTGCAGTTAGCTTTTGGAAAGGAGCATCTCTTGATATGTGGTTGTGTGGGGTGGGCTCAATTACCTGAGGCTCGATGGCTTCAGCATCCACACTCCAAGGGTCAGCGCCCCTTCTAACACTTCATGAGACCACCTTCACCTCTCAGCACCAGAGTTCTCATGATCACAGACCCAGGGCTGAATTGGGATGGGCTGGGCATCCTTCGTTTTGGAGCCTGGGTTGACCAGGTTCATGATAGGCAGGTGGCTGGGGATTTGTCCTAGGTACTTAAACTTAGAAGATCCGTAACTGTGATGCTACATCACTGCAAAGTTATTTTAGTTGCAGGATGCGCTAACCGGTCAGAGTAGGCATCATTAAGTTAGCACCAAGTGGAAGCAGGTTGAGAATCCAAGGCACAGGAAGTCCCAGTGTTAACGGCACAGATCCAGGGACCACAGCAAGGCCACACACAGAGACACGATGCTGGCCGTGCTCAGCCCTGCTCAGGAACACAGACAGCCGTGTGCATCCCACGTGCCTTCCCTAATTCTTACCGGTCACCTTCTCCATAGAACAGACAGCAAAAGGGACAGCGAACACTTTCAAAGGCTTCCTTCTCTTTGGGGGTGGCAAGTGTTTCCTGGAAATGGCTGTAACTATGAATTTAATCATTCAGACCCAAGACATTTTAGAAACAGAGTTGTGGACCATCTAATTACTTTATGAAGGCCAAGCAGACCTCATGAAGTTAACAAAGTATACATAAAATCAGAGCCTCTTAAAGAGCTGTCAAAATGACCCATTCATCCCCAAAAGCAGCTGTGCAGAGAAGCCAGTTAACTAGGAATTTGGTAAGAGAAGTAAATGCTTGCTTGCTTGCTTTCTCTCTGACTTTTAGCAGGCCATCTCTCCTTCTTACAAGAGGGTCCCCTCACCCCAGGTTGCCTTTTGCAACAGTTCTAGAATGTTTGGAACATCAATAGTAATAGCTATTTTTTTTTATACAAATAGCAGACCCTGCACTCCAAAGCAGTGGCCCCTTCTTTGTGCACCAGGAGCATCCCCAGAGGAAGCCCCCAGACCTAAAGGAGTGTTTGGCTACTTTGCTAGGTCAGCTCTTAGTTTTCCTCTCCCAACACTCCAATTGTTTTTCTGTCTGATGGGAATGACTTTCTTTTTGATTGAAGCATAATGTTGTCTTAGTTCATTTGGGTTTGCTATAGCAAAATACCACACACTGGGTGGCTTGTAAATTACAGACATTTATTGCTCACAGCTCTGGAGGCTGGAAGTTCAAGATCAAGGTGTGGCAGAGTCAGTGTCTGGTGAGGATCTGCTTCCTGGTTCATAGACGGCAGCTTCTCAATGAGTCTTCACATGGTGGAAGGGGTGAGTGAGCTCTCTGGGGTCTCTTTATAAGGACACTAATCCCATGCATGAGGCTCCACCCTCATGACCTCATCAGCTCCCAAAGACCAATGAGGGTGAGAATTTTAATTCTCAAAATTTTAGTTTTAAATTGGGGTCTAAGGCACATTCAGTCCATGCAAATATTTATGCAATGTTAAGCGTAAAATCCTAACGTACGTCTCAACAAACTTTTACAAGTATGTTCTCCCGTGCAAACATTATCCAAGTGAGGAACTCAATCATCAGAACCTCAGAAGTCCCCTTTATGTCCACCCCAGGCAATACCCCAACTCAAAATAACCCCTACCCTAATCTATTTCTATGTAGATACCTTTAGCCTCATTTTGACTCTTCATGTAAGGAGGAACAGTGTGAAGTCTTGTTCCTGGCTTCTCTCACTCATCAATATGTCTGCAATAAGTGATCATTATTCACATTGTTGCCTGTGGCAATGGTTCACTCTCTTGTGATGCCTAGTGATCCATTATATGCATGCAGTACAATGTGTCAGTCCATGTCACCACGGACAAACAGTGGCGTTTCTGCCAATCTGTGGCTATGATTCAAGATGCTGTGGCGTTGGGTACCTTGTCTCAGTGCATGTAGACATTTGGATCTGGTGGGTTTGCACCTAGGAAGAGAATACTTTTGCATATGTTTGGTGTTAAGCATTGGGTACCTTGTCTCAGTGCATGTAGACATTTGGATCTGGTGTGTGCGCACCTAGGAAGAGAATACTTTTGCATATGCTTGGTGTTAGTAGATATTGTTATACACTTCCTACTGTGTTTGTGCAAATCTACTCTCACTCCCAAAAGGTGCAATCTCCATCCCCTCCTCTCCCCGCACACATCCTTCCCATCACTGAATATCGTCAGTCTTTTTGTTTCTGTTTCATTTTGCTTTTCCTTGGCTAAGATTTGCATCGCTGTCTACCGACTACAATGACACAGCTTAGCAAGCATCATTTCCTCCTCTGATGAAAGGAGCTGTTTTCTGCATTTTCTTCTGCTTTCTTGAGTTGCATGCTAAATCATCCTACAATATCTCTCATTTTTCTTCCAGTGGGTGATGTCTGTAAGAAGAAATTCAGAGACAGCAAGTTTCCATGTGAGTGAGAACCATGCCTGGGTAGCCCTGGGTATCAGTCTCTTGTGGGGAATTACCGAGGACAGTTCAGTTTTCCAAGACATGCTCAGAACCCACTAAAGGTCGGCATGGAGGACAGGAAAGTGGACTGAGGCAGCGGTGGTCAAGGTGCTTCTGAGCTTCCAAAGTTGAGCCCTGCCGCCTCTAATTACCCAGGGTCATCGGCAGGAGGAGGTGTCAGGGAACTGGTAATCTATGGAGATGTAAGCTAATTACCTAATCACTCGTATTTGTAAATTGCATTATTGGAAAAGAAATTACTCTGGTGATCGAATTATGGATATTTATCTGCTAATAGCCCTGATTAACTGGCGATGTTAATCTGTCATTTTGAAAGCTAATATTAACAGCATCAATCTCGCCCCAAAATAAACCGTTTATAGGAAATAAAACTGGGTCTGTTTAAAGTACCGAGTATCAGAGATGGTAGATCCGGGGTGTTTTTAAGTTGAGTGGTTTGGTCCCATTAACCTTTGGCGGTTCACAAAACACCCCTCAGAGGGGCAAAGGTAAATAAAACATCACATGATAGCAGAAAATTCCAACAGCTCCAGAAAACAGGTTCCCCCCAGGAACATCCCACACGTTTAGTTACACGATTCTTCTCCATAAAAAGTGTCACCTGGAATTCCAGAAAAGGAAGGATTTATTTACCCAGCAGAGACCACTTTACTGAAATGGACACTCTTCTCTTGAGCCAGCGCCGACGTGCCATAAATGAAAAGCGTTCGGGTAGAATGTAGGCAGATATCATTATGTTTAATGACGGCAGAGAAATCCACGAAGGAGCAAAATTTCAAGCACATTTTGTAGGGCTGTGCCTTTGGAGCCCTGAGAGAGAGGACAGGACTTCATTACATCATTTAAATAATTAATTGTCAAAGCAAAGACTGGGGTTTGAGATAAGCATCTCAAATGTTCCTCTTCCCAGGGGAGCAGAGGGAGAGTAAGAGATGGATTAATGGGTACAAAGTTACAGGTAGAAAGGAAGAAAGGTTCTGCGGTTCTGGGCTGAATACAGCAAAAATTATATTGTATATTTGTATAATAGCTTGAAAAGAGGATCTTGAACATGAACTCCATGAACTAAAGATAAATCTACCCATTGTACAATGTATGCATGTATTGAAACAACACACTGTATCGTGCAAAAATGTGCAATTTTAAAAAAGTTACCAGGTCAGCACGGAGACTAAGAAAAAAGAAAATAATAATAATAATAATAATTCCTCTTCTCTTTTAGAGAAGGGAGATCCAGAAACCCTGGGTCTCCTCAACGTCCTCATTTTACGTACAGACCCCCAGGATTCTGTGAGTGCTTTGAACTGGATCATGTGCCCACACTTCCAGAATTTATATGTTGGAATCCTAAACTCCAATGTAGCTGTATTTGGAGATAGGGCCTTTTGGGGGTCGTTAAGGTTACTTAGGTATATAAGGATGAGGTCCTGATCTGACAGGATCAGTGTCCTTATGAGAAGAGGAAAAGATGCTTAAAAAGTAGATCTTAAGAACTATATTCTCAACACACACACACACACACACAGAGAGAGAGAGAGAGAGACGGAAGCTCTAGCTTGATTGTGGTGGTGACTTCACATGTATACATATATCAAAATGTCACATGGTGCACCTTAAATATATGCACTTTTGTTTGTCAAATATACCTCAAAAAAGCTTGGAGGGCAGAAGAGACACCAGAACTCACTCTTTCTCTCCACCATGTGAGGACACAGTGAGAAGGTGGCTGTTTGCAAGCCAGGAAGAGAGCCCTCCCCAAGAACTAAATCTACCACACCTTGATCTCAGATTTCCAGCCTATGGAGCATGACTAAATAAATGTGTTTTTGCTTGTTTGTTTGTTTTTTTCAGCTCCCAAGTCTACAGTATTTTGTCATGGCAGCCTGAGCTGATGAATATGGTGTGTTGGTTCTCCACAGACCAGGTGACCTGAAACCAAGCTGAGCTCCAGGCAGTTCCCTCTGCAACCAACTTACCAAAGGTCTTACTCCATCAATACATCTGATTCTTATTTTTCTTTCCTTTTTATTTATTTATTTTCTTGTGTTCCCTTATTTACTGAGGCATCATTGATGAATGAAAATTGCTTATATTTATAGCGTACTATGTGATGTTTTGAGATGTGTATACATTATCAAATGATAACCACAGTCAAGCTAATGAATATACCCATCCCCACCCAGAGTTACTGTTTGGGTGTGGGGGCGGGGTGAGAACACAAGATCTATTCTCTTAGTGAACTTTGAGTATACAAAACAGTAGTATTAATGCTGAGCTGGGTCCAGTCCCTGTCACTTTGAGTTGGACTTCCCACAGAAGTGATGTCTTGATGAAGTGCGGGAGCCATGCAGGAATCCTAGAACATGGCTCTGACCTACAGATTCCTCTCATTTTTTTAAATATCCATCGAGTCCTCTGGGTAGAATGGTTTTCGGAAGCTAAGCTATTTAGGAAAGCCATGTCCTTCTTTGACTGTTGTGGGCTGTATCATGTCTCCAAAAACATTGTTGAGATCCCAACCCCAGGACCAGTGAATGTGAGCTTGTTTGCAATAGGTCTTTATGGTATCAAAGAAGAGGTCATTGGAGTGGACCCTAAACCAATAGGACTGATGTCCTTAATCCAATGAGAATAAGTTGGATGCAATTTTTTTGATCTTTTTAAAGAATCAAGTTTTGATTTTGTTTATATTCTCTATCGTTTTTTAATTCCCTATCTCATATATTTCTGCTGAAATCTTTGTTATTTCTTACTTATATTTGGTTTTGGCTTAGTTTGCTCTTTTTCTGTTTTCTAGTTTATGTTTTCTCTTTTCGTGAGGTAGAAGTTTACATTACTGATTTGATATTTTTCTTATTTTTAATATAGGTGTTTACAAGTATGAATTTTCCCCTAAGCACTGCTTGAGCCCTGCATTCTATAACTTTTTAAATGCTACACTTTGATCTTTATCTCCAAATACTCTCTAATTTCCCTGTGATTTTTCTTTTTACCCATTGTTTATTTAGGAGAATGTTGTTTTATTTCCACACACTTGAGAGTTTTCCAAATTTTCCTCTGTTATTGTGGTCAGAGAACATATTTTCTATGATCTTAGTCTTTTTTAATGTATTAAGACTTGTTTTGTGGCCCAAAATTTAAAAAAAATAAAGTAAAATAAAACGAGGGAAAAATGGGAAATTTGGACTCAGGGACAGACATCCATTGAAAAAGACCATGTGGAGACAGAGCAAGAAGATGGCCATCTACCAGCCAAGGAGAGATACCTGGAACATATCCTTCCACCCCAACCCATAGAAAGAACCAACCCTGCTAACATCTTGATTCCAGAATTCTGTTGTTTTAAGCCTCCAGTTTGTAGTACTTTGTTACAGCAGCTCCAGGAAACTCATACAATGATCATAATTGTTTCTACACTTGCTCAGCCAGCTCACAGAAATGGATCCAGCAAGATATCACTAGCCCATCTCAAGTGACATCCCTGGCTGGCCCATAATCATATTTGCAATTTGCAGTGTTGGCCGTCATTTTCTTTCTAGCAGTCTGCCCCACCCTCATGCCCACATCTTAAAGGGAGGGGATAAATAGGGGATTTATCATCTGTCTGTGCATCACCAGACAACATCTGTTGGGGAGCAGAGAATATACCTTCTTCCCCTTTAACCTTTCATCTTCCCTGTGGGATATTGGCAAGTTTCAGGGATGGAATGAAATCTATCTGAGTTAGCTTTACGAATATGTGCATTTTTTAAAATCTGCGTATCCTTCTTGCAACCTCTTGTGAAGACCTGAGTCATCACAGCAGCATAAGAAGCCGGGAAATGAGGGATGAATAGATTACTGGGCACACTTAGGTAGAAGCACATTAAAAATGAGAGTCACAAGCCCCCATAAGTCATCATGATATTGCCTAATGTTATGGGTTCAATTGTGTCCCATACCCATGCATGTGACTTCAGTTAGAAATAAGGTCTTCAAGGGTATAACCAAATTAAGATGGGGTCACTAGGGCTGAGCCTAATCCAATAGGACTGGTGTCCTTAGAAGAAGAGATTAGGACACAGACACACACAGAAGGGTGGTCATGTAAAGACAGAGGCAGAGACTGGAGTGATATAGCCACAAATTGAAGAAACCAAGGAAAGTCAGCAGACCACCAGAAGCTACAAGAGGCAGGAAGGACCCTCCCCTAGATACTCCAAAAGGAACCAACCCTGCTGACACCTTGATTTCAGACTTCTGTCCTCAACATTATGAGAACATAAATTCCTGTTGTTTTAAGCCCTTTGGTTTGTGGCACTTTGTTATGGAAGCCATAGGAAACAAATACACCTTGTCATAGCCATTTCCATTGGAGATGCACAAGTTGTTACCTGTGCCTCCTACCATGAATTGGGCACCTGGATTCTGGTAATCAGGGAAAGAAAACTGATGGAATGCACCTGCCATCCTACAGCTATCACCCCTGAAAAGCTCTGCATTGGGGAATTTGTGTATGATCTGAGGAAAGAGACCATTGTATCTTCAATGGCTCTTAGTGGAGGAGGCCACTCCCAAGCAAACAAAATACCAAGTTGCCCAAAATACCATTTTTTCTGAAGCTCTCATCAGAGGAGGTTCATGTCTTCCCAGCTTCTCCCTGACCCATTCCTCATCTCCACCTCTCTTTCCTCTGGCCCTCTTGTGTTCCTGTCCCCAACGTTCCTAACCTCTTGGAAAAAGGAAGGTCAAATCCTTGAATTCACTCACAGATACTTATGAATACTGTCTGCCACGTGAACTGTTTGTGTTAAGAGCCATGGGAACTATCAAACTTTGCTGCTGTTTAGTAAATCTATAACTATTCATGAATTGGGAAAGGAAACCACTTGGAATGGACAATACCATGTGGACTTTCTATCTGGTTAGAGTATTGACTTTGTGTAGGCTCAACTGAGTTCAATATTGTTGTTATAATATTATATAAATAGTATTATATAGTAGGCTTTATATACACTCACCTCCTGAGGTATCAAAACTCATGTTAATAGTAAAAAGATGTTATGATATCTACAGCAAAGATATCTGTTCCCATTTTATAGTAGAATGTCAATAATGTTCCCCCAAAGATTGTCCAGAGCATGCAAATACCCAGAACCTGTGACTACATACCTTTATGGCAAAAGGGATTTTGCAGATGCGATTGAGTTAAGAATCCTGAGATGAAAGACTTTTCTGGATTATCCAGGTGGGTCCAATGGAAGCACAAAAGCCCTTATAAGAAGGAGGCAAGAGAGTCAGAGTCAGAAGAGGAGATATGAGGATCAAAGCCAAGGTTTCAGTGATGTGAGGAAGGGGCCATTAGTCCAGGAAGGTAGGTAGCCTCTAGAAGCTGGGAAAGGCCAAGAAAGCAATTCTCCCTTAGAACCTCCCAAGAACCAGCCCTGCTGATGTCTTGATTTTGGACTTCTGGCCACCAGGATTTGGAGAGAATAAATTACTGTTGTTTAAGCCACTAAAATTGTGATACTTTGTTTGAATGGCCCTAGGAAATTAATACATTCCTACTCTGAATATTTCATATAAATGGAATCACACATATGTGGCCTTTTGCATCTGGTATCTGTCACTGAGCATGATGCTTTCAAGATTCATCCACATTGCAGCAGGTGTCAGAGCTTCATTCCTTTTCATGGCTGAGTAATATTCCATCGTGTGTATGGACCACATTCTGTTTATCCATCTATTTGGTGATGAACATTTGGGTTGTGTATTTGTCTGTTTCTGTTGCTTATAACAAAATACCTGGAACTGGGTAATTTATAAGAAAACGAAACTTACTGCTTACAGTTTCAGAGGCTGGGAAGTCCTTAGTTTAGGGAATACATCTGCTGAGGGTCTTGGTGGTGGCTTTACAGCAACACAGGGGTCTCACGTGGTAGAAAATACTGGAACAGAAAGAGCCTAACCTCTTCATTTACTCTTCTTTAGAAGCTCCCCAAACCACATCACTAACCACCATTATTATTGACCCATTCACTACAGCATGGTCTTACAATCCAACCACCTCTTCAATGCCTCACCATTCAATTACCGTAATAGGATTTCCCACTCTTAACAATTACAGTAGGGATTAAGCCTCAATGAGGTTGCGGTGGGGAATCCAGTCTACAGCAGGTTGTTTTCCTCTTTTGTCTATTATGAATAGTGCTGCTATGACTCTATAAAGACAGAAAGTGTGTTAGTGGTTGGCAAGGACTGGAGGAGGGGGTATGGGGAGTGACTGTTAATCAGTACGGGGTCTCCTTTTGGGGTGATAAAAATGTCTTGGAAGTACACAGAGGTGATGTTTGCAGAGCATGTTGAATGCACTAAATGGCACTGAACTGTACAATTTAAAATGGTTAATGCTCCATTTTATAATATGTGAATTTTATCTCAACTTAAAAAAATGTAAAAAAACCATTTAGTAGTTTTTCACATGCCCTTTACTGAGCCATTCCAATGATACCAAAGATCTGGGCTGTTTCTCCACAAATTGTGGACATACTCAAACTGGGAAAACCAGAAATAAACCATGCTGTGCAGGTTCCTAGTCATCCAGGAGACCCAGGAAGCATTTTGGGGTAATTTTCAGTGGTTATTTGGGGGTCAAAATTCTCTAAGCCCATAGGTCTGTGGGCTGGCTTGCCAGACATACCTTTTCAGGTGAGCCTGAGTGTCTTCGTCCCCTTAGTGAACACCTGAAGACATTTGCTTGCTCATCTCCCTTTTTCTGGAATCAAGAAAATCGTATCAAAGATCAAAGACCAGAACTGAACAAACTACTCACTCTTTCCCACAGTCCAGTGTGGTCCACATCCCTCCATGATTCATCTCAGCTATCTTGAGGTGGTGATTTGGTTTCCCCAAGTAATTTCTCATTCAGGGCATGGAGGATAATTCTCATGAATTCTGGGTCATCCCAATGAGATCCAAGATCTGGGCTGTGTTCTCCATAGCTTGTGGACATACAAAACTGGGAAAACCAGGAAGAACCTAAATTAGCCATGACCCACCATCAACCATGAGTCTTGGATGAGCACGACTCTACTGTGTGGTCTCCTACACATGAGGACTTGACTTTCCTGCTTTGAAAATGCCACCATATTCTGTTGATTTCTTACTTTTCTCTCCACCAATTTTCCTAGTGGGTTCAAGGAGCCACTTTCAACCCAACAGTTTAGAGCCTTCAGCAATTCAAGTCTCGCTGATTTTCCAAAAAGAAGCCCTATGAAATAGTTGCCTAAAAAAGGCACAGCTATAGTTTTGACACTATTTGATATGCTAATTGTTTTCTATTTCTGTTTGATTTATTCTTTTCAAGGAAGACTCACCCAATATGTGTTGTAATCTATAATTCTTGGCCTCAGTAATATCGACATTTGGGACTGGATGACTCTGTGGTGGGACCATCCTGTGCACTGTAGTGTGCTGAGCAGCGTCCCTGGGCTCTACCTACCAGATGCCAGCAGCACCTTCCACCCCTAGTGTGACAACCAAAAATGTCTGTGAATGGGACCTTATTTGGAAATAGGGTCTTTGCAGATGTTGTTAAGTTAGAAGCTTAAGTAGAGAGGAGACCATCCTAGATTGCTGTGGACCCTAAATCCAATGACAGGTGTCCTTATAAGAGACAGAAGAGGAGACACAGACACAGTGGAGAAGCCACATGAAGACAGAGGCAGAGACTGGAGTGATACAGCCACAAGCTTAGGGACACCTGGAGCCACCTGGAGCTGGGAGGGGCTGGAAGGATCCTCCCCTGGAGCCTCCGGAGGGAGCACGGCCCTGCCACATCTGGATCTCAGACTTCTGCCTCCAGAACTGAGAGGTGTTTTAAGCCACCAAGTTTGTGGTCATTTATTATGACAGTCCCAGGAAGCTCATACACCCCTGAAGTCCTTCCAGCAGATATGTGCCCAGACAAATTCTCCAAATAAAATCGGTCTGTTCTGCTCACATCAAACCATTCCTGTACAGATTCCAAGTAGTGCAAATGCACTGTTCCCTCTCCATGGGGGTGAGAGGGTTACGAAGCTGCTCCTTTGGATGTCAGAAAAAGAAATGGCCTGAGGAATGGGTTGCGTTTGGGATTAGGCTGGAGTCAGACTTAGGGGTGTGTTTTCACCATGGAGGCGAGTCTGCTGTCTTTCTTGAACAAGAAGCATCTCACAACAGGTTCCAACTGACCTCTCAGGATGACAGACAGTCACCACTGATGCAGACCTGGTCCAACCACCTGCCCAGTGTTTGGGAAGTCCTTGTTGAGGACAAACTCTTTGTCCCAATCCTGGAGCCCATGGTGCCACCATCTTTGTGTCCTCTCTATAAGGCATACGGGGACTTGAGGATTCCCAGCTTACCATATGCAGGCTAAAGGTACCTGCACTGACCCCTCTCACACAGTGGCCCCACTCCCAGGTCATGCTGGATGGAGTGCTGCCTGGATGTGGTCTGCTCCCCAAGGAGAATTGCCATCAGGGCAGCACTCTGTCCAGGACAGGGGGACATCTCATCCTATGTCTTGGGGATGCCTGAAGCTGGGGTGCTCTAGGAACATAGGGGCACTTACACATGTACAATTACACAGGTGGGCTTGCATAGCTGAGCTGTCTTTTTCTCTGAGAAGAACATGTGTCAAGTGCCACTGGCACCTGAGAAATGTGGGGGTTTTTCCTAATAAAAATGAAGACTTTTTTTTCCTATAATGGGACACAGCACAATGGCATCAGGAAAGATAAAGGGCAGAAGAACTCTATTGCTTATGGTTACTAAGGAGAGAAGAATGTCAAACTGGGCCTGCAGGGGTTTGACCCAGGGACAGGGTAACGGGAGCTGGAGCTGTAGGGAACATCTTATGTATGGCAAGTGGAGTGGAGTTAGCTAGGGTTTGTGAGCTCCCTGAGGACTGGATAACTTTAGTAATTTCAGTGGTGTCCAGGGCATATACGATCTGTCTTTAACTGATCAGGCTGCTGTAACAAAGTACCATAGACTGGGTGGCTCATAAACAACAGACATTTATCTCTCACAGTTCTGGAGGCTGGAAGTCCAAGATCAAGGTGTGGCAGAGTCAGTGTCTGGTGAGGACCTGCTTTCTGGATCATAGACGGTGCCTTTCACTATGTCCTCACGTGGTGGAAGGGGTGAGTAAGCTCTCTGGGGTCTCTTTTATAAAGACACTAATCCCTTTCATGAGGCCCCACCCTCATGACCTCATCACCTCCCAAAGGCTACATATCCTAACACCATCGCCTTGGGAGTGAGGGTTTCAGCATATGAAATTTTGAGAAAGAACCCCCAGACCATAGTAGTGCTTATTCCTAGTTTTCTGGTACCTGGTCCTGGGGCCATTAGGGTAGTGATGAGACTAAGATAAGGGAATTGTTCAGGTGTGGACTTAATCAGCTGCTCAAAAAAGAGAACTGACCAGCTTCTAGACAGGGTCTCAAAACAGGGTCGAGACAGCATTTTTATATATATATATTTGTGTATATATATATATGTATATATGTATATATGTATATATAACAGGGCTGGCTAGTTAGCTCAGTTAGTTAGAGTGTGGTACAGATAACACCAAGGTCCTGGGTTCAATTCCTGTAACTGGCCAGCCACCACAAATAAATAAATAAATAAATAAATAAAAGCAGGAAACGGGGAAAAACTATATTACAGGAATTGTGTGGTGCAGAACTGAATTGACCCACAGCTCGGGAACTGATCCAAACCCAGGTTGGATCAGCCCAGTCCCAACTGACCCACAGATGCCTGAACAAGAGGCTGAATGTCTGGGCTTTGGGGCTGCTTGTTACTCAGAATCACCACGGCAAGTGCTGACTGATGTAATGTTCCAAGGCATGTGTGGATTCCTCATAAGGATATGTAGATAATTTTGATGAAGGGGACTTTTGTTCTTTCTCACCTGCTCCTTTTTTCTCTGGTGTGGTGGCCACGTGGGCAACTGGCCACACCATGACTCTGTCTGGCCCTGAAGCTGCCCCTCCTGCCTCAAAAACAGCCAATGTCAATCTGTCTTAGCATCTACTTTGAGATGACAGTGATCTCCTATTTGTCACATGCTCAAAAAAAAAAAAAACCAAAGCTCAGCAGTACTCATCCAGCCCTGAATGCTCCTCAGACCCTGCTCTGGGGGCAAGTGTGGTCTCTGGCTGTTCACACTGACGTCCCACTGTGATCAGGCCGATGGCCAGTCCCTTCTAGGAAATACAGCAGCCCGTGTGTGGTCAGCTTGATGGGGGATGGATTTGGGTGGGCATAGTTCTGAAGGCAGCAGATTCAATTCCTGATCAAGTGCTTGTTTTGGGTGCGCATATCCTGAGATTTAACATTCAGGAGTGGCACTGTGTATTTATTTCCAAGAGCTGCTGTATCAAAATGCCACAAACTGAGTGGCTTAAAAAGACATTGACTCCCCCACAGTTCTGGAAGCAGAAGTCTGAGGTCCAGGTGTGGCAGGGCTGTTGTCCCTTCAGAGGCTCCAGGGGAGGACCCTTCCTGTCCCTTCCAGCTCCTGGTGGCTCCAGGTGTCCCTAGGTTTGTGGCCGCATCACTCCAGTCTCTGCCTCTGTCTTCACGTGGCTTCTCTGTGTCTGTGTCTCTTCTTCTGTCTCTTATGAGGACACCTGTCACTGAATTTAGGACTACTTATATCTACAAAGACCCTATTTCCAAATAAGATCACATTCAGAGGTACAGGGGGTTAGGACTTCAACATATCTTTGTTTGCGGGGGCAAAGGGAATTCAACCCGTAAAAAGTTGTCCAATGAAATTCTCCGTGAGGATGTAAAACTTCTATTCTGTGCTGTCTGATATAACAGCTGTTGGCCATATGTAGTTACTGAGCATTTGAAATGTAGCTGGGACCACCAAGAACCTAAATTATAATTTAATTAACATAATTGGATTAAGTTTAAACAGCCACATGTGGCTACTGAGTGCTTGAAATGTGGCTGTGTCAATAGAGAAACTGAATGTTTAATTAAATTAATTAATTTAATTGATGTTTAATTAATTAATCTAATTTAATTAATTGAAATCAATTTACATTTAAACAGCCACAAATTTCCAGTGGCTGCTGTATTGGATGGCATCGCTCTGGAGAGTTTTTAATGATGTGGATATCAGAGATGATGATGATACAAATCCTTATCGTTCTTTGATTCAATCAGAAAGCATTTACTGAGTGCCTACTATGTGCCAGGCTCTGCAGCAGTGACCACCAATGTCCCCTTGGGGGTGACATTATCATGGTGTAGGTGGACTACAGACCAACATGTATTCTGTGTGGCATTAAGTGCCACAGAGGTAAACACAGCTGAGTGGGAGCGCTCCGGGGGTACATGGTGGGGTGGGCATGTTGCAACGCTACAGGGTCACTCAGCGCTGGTCCCACCAAAGTCACTCCTTGCTTACATTGAAGAAGGTGAGTGCCTCTTGAGAGGTAGTGTTGCCTAGTGGTTGGAAGTGCAGGATCTGAAGGGCCGGCCTGTGGCTCACGCGGGAGAGTGCGGTGCTGATAACACCAAGGCTGTGGGTTTGGATCCTATATAGGGATGTCTGGTTCGCTCACTGGCTGAGCGTGGTGCTGACAACACAGGGTCAAGGGTTGAGATCTCTTTACCGATCATCTTTAAAAAAAAAAAAAGTGCAGGATCTGAAGCCAAATACCAGCTCCAGAACTTCCTCCCATGTAACCATAGGCCAGGTACTCAATGCCTGTGTGCCTCAGTTTCTCTACCTGAAAAATGGGCTCATGACAGAACTTCTTATGACGGTTGCATGGGCTAATGCAAGCAAAGAAATTTGGGGAGTGGCTTAACCCAGGTAGTACCCAGTAAACACCAGCCATAGCCTTTCCTGGGAGTTCTTGTGTATCCTGGGTCCTTTTCAGGTGAAGGGCTGATTGGGTGGCTTTACCTTTCTTGCTGGTTTCTTGTTAATGGCCACACATAGAAAATGTGGGCTGCGGTGGCCAGAATGGTGTGTGGCTGTGGACCCTCAGATTGAGACTCTGGAGGATAGAAGAAACTGCTGAACTAAAGTTGGCTGGCATACTACTGGCAAGGGGAGCGTCACCATTTCCTACAAAGTCTTTACCAGGGGCAGTGTTAGGAGCCTGGGTCAGTGTGTTCATCATAAATGCATTGTTACAATCATGTTCCATTCACACAAAATTACTGTGGAGGGCAGATTAACACCTCCCAAAGATGGCCATCTCCTAATCCCCATGTGGTAGACAGAATAATGTCGCCAAAGATGTCCATATTCTTATCCCTGTGTGGTAGACACAATAATGGCCTCAAAGGTCACCACATCCTAATTTCACGGGGTAGACTGAATAATATTCCCCCATTCCTCAAAATGCTGCGTTCTAATTCCTGGAACCTGTGAATATGTGACCTCACATGGCAAAAGGGATTTTACAGATGTGATTTAGTTCAAAGTCTTGAGATGAAGGGATTATCCAGGATTATGTCGGTAGGTTGAATATAATCACATAGGTCCTTGTGATAGGGAGGCAGAAAGTCAGAGTCAGAGAGATTCACAGTGCTATGCTGATGGATTTGAAGACTACTGTGGTTTGAATGACCCCCCAAGCTCATGCTGGAACTTAGCCCCCAATACGGTGGTAGGAGGTAGGGCCTTTAAGAGATGATCAGTTAGTGAGAGGACCATGCCCTTATGAATGGATTGACCCATTCGTGGAGTAATGGGTTGATCCGTTCATGGAGTAGTAGTGGATTAATGGTTGAATGGGTGGTCACGGGTATGGTTCTGATGCTTTATAAGGTGAGTTAATGAGCAGGTCAGCTCTCTCTTGCTCAGCCCTTTCTTGCCATGTGACACCCTGGACTCCATACAGAGCTCTCACCCAGAACAAGGTCCTCACCAGATGCGCCCCCCAGACCTTGGACTTCGAAGCCTCTGAAACTGTAAGTAATAAATTTGATCTTCTTGTAAATTAGCCAGTTTCAGGTATTCTGTTATAAGCAACAGAAACAGACTAATACAAAGACAAAAAGAAAGGACCATGCACAAGCCAAGGAATGTCGTCGCCTCTAGGAGATGGAAGAGGAAAGAAAATAGGCTTTCCCCTAGAGACTCTCGAAGGAACCAGCCCTGCAGACAGTTTGGTTTTAGCCCAATAATACATATTTTGGACTTGGCCTCTAGGACTGTAAGACAATAGGTTTGTATTGTGTAAGCCACCGCACTAGTGGGCATTTGTCACAGTGTCCCAGGACACTCACACAATGACAGATGAACCCACAAACATAGATCTTGGAGGAAAGATTGTGGGGGCTTCCAAGTCCACCCCATGTCCTGCCTGCACTGCAATCCTGGCTGGAGGCTCAGCGGCCAGGGAACCCAGGACAATCTCCCTGGCTGACCTGTGCTTCTAACTCCCAACCCTGCACTGGGGTTATAACATAGACAAAACCTAAAATGTGCCCAGGACTGAGCACAAGGCAGAGGAGAGCATCAGGTCTCCTCTGTGTCTCCCATAAACTTGCTCGATATGGGGTGAAGACATGAGGGAATTGGGAGCTTGGTCTGCTCTCAAGGACTCTCTCTGCAGGATGGAAACTTCTGGATGGAAATGTCTTTGTTCACAGAACAAAGCAGCAAGCACACAGACCTGCTGAGCAAAGAGAGAGCTGACTGCGAGCTAAAGAGCAGATGCAAATTTGGGGAAAGCTGCCCAGGATCAATAGCTCCGGGGCTCCAGTTCTTAAATTCCAAGATTTTTTTTTTTTTTTTTGTCTTTTTCGTGACCGGCACTCAGCCAGTGAGTGCACCGGCCATTCCTATGTAGGATCCGAATCCGTGGCGGGAGCGTCGCCGCGCTCCCAGTGCCGCACTCTCCCGAGTGAGCCACGGGGTTAGCCCTTAAATTCCAAGATTTTGAAGGCATGAAAGAAACCACTGCAATAGGCAAGAAGAGGTCTTCTCTAGAGATACAGATACCCAGCTCCCATCCACTTAATCTGCCCTTTGTCAAAACACATCAACAACATGATTTGATAACAGTTTTCTTGAAGTAAATGGAGAGTCTAACAGGAATGCATTATTTTTAATTTTCTTCCCATTTTCTGGGACTCGGTGGCAGAGGCTGATTCCAAAAGAAGGGGACCGGTCTCCCTGCAAAGTCCGTGGTTTCCTCTGACTCCTTGTCCAGTGGCTCCAGAGGGGTGCCCAGTCCTGGGGAATTTGTCACCTAGAAGGGGAGGCCATAGTGGGATTTTCATGGTACCAATGAGATTTCCAGTTTCCTGGAACCCGGAAAAAGTCCCCTGCCTGGCCTGGTTCCTGCTCCCGGCATTTCCACCATGTGACCCAGGACAAGTTCCCCATCCAGTTAAGAAAAGAACAGGATTCCTCAGCCTGGCCCTCCTGCCAAGGTCCTGCATGGCCTGGGCCTCCCAATGCTGCCCTGTCCCCCTGTCCTCTGGGTCTGCTCTGCCCCTGCACCCATTTCACAAGCCTCCCCTCCTCCAACTCCATGCCCTGTCTGGGGAGGTCTCCCTGAACTCTTTCCTGGGGGCTAATCTCTTGCTTGAGGGCACTTGTGAAGGTGGGCAGGGGTCCTATGCACATGAGCTGATGTGGCTCTTGATCGCTATTTCTCCCCCCAACAGGGGAGTGGACACCTTGTCTGTCTGGCTCATCCTTAATCCTGCAGCACTTAGAATAGTTTCCCCTGCAATTCCCATTGTATGGATAAATCCATTCAATCCTTGATGTTTGAAAGGAGGAATGGAAAAGACCAGAAAGGCAAAGAGTGGACTGCTGGGAGGGTGGAACAGGAGTAGTCATCTCAAATACTATCCCACCTCTCGATAAGAGTTCTACAGTTGCTCAGGGATGTGGAAAAGGTCTGCAGACTTACCGTATTTACTCCAAGAACGCCTTGACCAGAGGACCCATAAGGTGCTATCCATACAGCAGTATGAACCTATAACGGATCTTGAGTGGACTTGTGAAGGCAGAAGTGGGCAAATGTTTTCTGCAAAGAAGCAGAGAGTCAATATTTCAGACTTTGTGGACCACATTCAACTCCATGATCACCATGGGAAAGCAACCACAGTCACTTTGCAAGTAAATGGACATGGGTGTGCCAATAAAACTTTATTTACAAAAACAGGCAGGGGGCCAGATTTGATCAGCAGAATAATGGACCCCTAAAGATGTCCACACCCTGACCCCTGGAACCTGTGGTGATGCTGCCATATGTGATGAGAGAGAAATCAGGTTGCAGGTGGAATGAAGCTGCTTCCAGCTGACTTTAGAATAAGGGGGTCGTCCTGGATTAGGCAGATGGGCCCAAGAGAATTGCACAGGTCCTTAAAAGTGAGAGAGGGATGCAGGAGAGGAGCTCAGAGAGATTCCAAGTGAGGAAGACTCAACCCACGTTTGCTGACTCTGCAGGTGGAGGAAGGGGCCACCGGCCGTGGAATGCAGGTGACCTCCAGAAACCAGGAAAGCCCATAAAAGAAATTCTCCCCTGGAGTGTGCTGAAGGGAGCAGCCCTGCCAACAACTCAGTTTTAGCCCCATAAAACTCATTTTGGACTTCTCATTTTGAACTCTTCTCCAGAGTTCTGAGATAATCAATTTCTGTTGTTTTAAGCCACTGCATTATGATAATTTGTTATAGCATCCATAAGAAACTAATATACACGGTAAAGTGTTTATAGATATCAGTTTTTTAAAAAGTGCATATTTTCACATGCAAAAAATGAGAAAATAATAATGCAGGCGTCATGTCTAGGGGTTTCTTTCTGGGGCCTCTGCTTTCTGATGCATGAGCTTCTTGCTTCTCCCAGAGACGTCTCGTCCACTTTCATCCACTGAACAGCTTTGCAGACAAGGTGGATGTGATTTCCACAACACAACAAGACACATCCTTCATTAGGTCCATGGCCCGACTCTCTCTGGGGTGTCTTTGAATGGAGGCAGACTATTCCATGCATGGAGAATTTGAGGGATCCAGGAGGAGGATTACTTCTGCGGTGGGTTCACGTCTTAACCTTGAGGCTGCGGTGGGCTTTGTAGGACTGAGCCCAGAGTCTCCAGAGGCCATGGGAACACAGGAGCCAGAAGACAGGGCTTCTGCCTTGGGGAAAATCAAATGTCACTGTGGACATAGAGTACAAGATGGGGACTCTGCATAAAATGAGGTCACCAGGGTTGGCCCTAATCCAACATGACCGGTGTCTTCATAAGAAGAGGAGATCAGGACACAGACACACACACAGGGACGACCATGTGAGGACACAGGAGAAGATGGTGTTTACAAGCCAAGGAGAGAGGCCTCAGGAGAAACCAGCCCTGCCACACCTTTATCTCAGACTTCTAGCCTCAGGACTATGAGTCATAAATGCTCAGTCTGTGGGACTTTGTTATGGCAGCCCAAGAAAAAAAGGAATACCTACCCTAGGGAGCTGAAATGAAGGGAAAAACCTCAAATGAGCATGAATATGGGAAACAAATATACACCAGCTGGGACGACAGGACGGCTTCTGTGGGTAGGTCTTCCCTCTGTGTGTTTTTGGGGTGGCCTTACCCGCCAGGTCCTTGCAGGGCTTAGTTGGAGTTACCACCCCTTCCCCAAAGAGGACCCCCCCCCCAAATCCCCCAAAGGCCACTCCGGGAGCCTATGTGGAGCATCTAAATGCATTCTTCCCTCCCTGTCACTGTTCCTGTCAAATGCATCTCACCTACAATTTACAAGTTTAAGGATAAAACATCTTAGAAATCCCAGCTCCACCACGGTTGACAATTCCTTCCCCCTCCCCCCCACCACCCCAGGAGCCAAGAGAGAAGTCCCATGTCTTCTTTTAGCTCTGTCATTAGGACTCAGGGCCACCTGGTGCCTCTTCTCAGCCCCTCCTGAGAAATGTCAGTCCCATGGTTGTTTAATCGGCAGCATGCAAAGAAAAACCCACAGCGGCATCCCAGTGAAAACTCTGGCAACACCAGCAACCAAGCAGAGTCTTGTCGGCAGCTGACAATTTAGCAAATGGCCCGTGTCAGGGCACTTTGATCCCACAAACGTCTGCAGAGATTTCAGCCTTGATGCAGAGCTGTGGGCCTGGCAGAGACCCCTTGTTCATAAGCCATCCTCTGCAGCTCTCACAATTACACCTGTCTCAAGTGCAGGACGGTGCACCTGCCGCATCTCAGATTAACGACTCCTCACAGAGATGCAAAGGTGTGTTGCGATTTCACTGTCTCCACACCACCTCTGCCCTGTGAGCAGCTGTGGCCTTTTCAAACATTACACTGACTTAAATTAATGCCGTCAAGATACGTGGCTGTCAGGTTCTGGGTTAATCATCACGTCCGCCTCAGATGGGAGGAAAAGCGTCTCATCGTGATGGAAAAGCTTGTGTCAGAGAAGCGCAGGCTAAAGAGGTCCTCTTTTTTTTTTTCTGTTTCAATCAAAGGTAAGTTGATAATCACTCCTTTGCATGCAAAGTGATGCTGAGGTCTTAGAAGTGGCATGTGGAGACATTTTTCTGTGGCCATAGACACGCAGACGGCTGTGGTTGCTGCAGACTCTCCCATTCGGAGAGGAGCAAGAGCTTAGGGGATTCAGTGCCCAGGTATGGGCAGGAGAACCCCCAAACTGTGGGGAGAAATGGAAGGATGAAGGAACCCACACTCCCCACACATCTTCACAGGACTCATTCTGAGGTTTAATCCCCAAGTCAGACTTCCTGAACAATGAGATATTTGGCTGCCAGACCCGTAGGACAAAGTCTCTTGTTAAGTGCCATGGTAGCTTCTGAGGCATATTTCAATGGTTACAGTGGTTCTATTTGTGGTATCCAAGAAGTTTGTTTCTAGGTTTATTGCCGTATCCCAAATGAATCACTACCTGCCAATAATCCCTCTGGGGGCTCAAAGCTGTTTGTGCATACTCTGGCCAGCTGTCCCTGGTCACCACGCTGGGCACACGGCTTGCCATTCAGCTAGGTGCAATGCCCCCCTGGGGTCCTCTGGAGAAAATATCCTGGGACAGGACTCTCCCGATGCTGGTTACAGCCCACCGGGGCTGCAGTTCAGGGGCTGTCCATTTCCCAGGTTGCTGTGGGTTGAATGTCCCCCAGGCTCATGTTGGAAACTAATCTCCAGTGAGGTGGGGCCTTTAAGAGGTGATTGGATCATGAGGACTAGGATTAGTCCATTCATGGAGTAATGGGTTAATGGGTTAATGGGTTGCCACAGGAGTAGACTGGGGGCTTTATAAGGGGAGCAAGCGAGCACATGAAAGAGTTCTTTCCCTCTTCACCGTGTGACACCCTGGGTCACCATGGGACTCTATAGAGAGTTGCCACCAAGAAGAAGACCCTCACCAGAGGTACTTCCTGTACCCTGGACTTCCCAGCCCTCAAAACAATAAGAAATAAATTCTGTTTATTTGTAAATTACCTGATTTCAAGTATTCTGTGACAAGCAACAGAAAACTGACTAATACACAGGTCCATGGATGAAAACTGTGTCCTTGACATATTTGTAGACAGAGAAGGTTTCATCTGGGTGGTCCCTAGGATAATGTAGTGGGTTGAACAATATCACCCAAAAAAGTAGTTCCATGTCCACCTGAAACCTCAGAAGGGGACCTAATTTGGAAATGGGATCTATGTAGAAGTAATTAAGATCTTTGAATGAGATCATCCTGAATTAGGGTGGCCCAAAGTCCAACGACAAGTGTCCTTATAAGAGACAGAAGAGGAGACACAGACACAGAGGAGAAGCCATGTGAAGACAGAGGCAGAGACTGGAGTGATGTGGCCACAAGCCCAAGGACACCTGGAGCCACCAGGAGCTGGAAGGTGCAGGAAGGATCCTCCCCTGGAGCCTCGGGGGCAGGAGGGGCACAGCTCTGTCACACCTCAGTCTCAGACTTCTGCCTCCAGAACTGGGAGATGATATATTTCTGTTGTTTTAAGCCTCCCAGTTCATGGTTATTTATTATGACAACTGCAGGTAACTCACACAGATGGGATACCCAGTGGGGCTGCAGTTGAAACACCAGCAGTCAAACCCCAAAGGAGCCTCACAGCCACGGTAGTGAAATGCAGGTGGAGGAGGTGATATTTTTAAATGCAAAGACAGACACATTCATCCAGAAATATCTCACCCACCAGAGAGATAATTTATTGGACAGGTCTGCAGCCAGGAACAGGGAAGTGGGTTACATGATGTTTAGGACTAAATGCACAGCAAGCCAGGAGAAAGGGTTTTCTGACTCCATTGCCCCTCTGTCCCCCATTAGCCAAGGTCAGTCTAGCATCAGTACACCCCTAATTCACTTTGGGGAGTGAGCCAATGTGGGTTACCAGACCTTGGCATATAGGATCTCTCCGGGACGCAGTTTCTCTTTCACTGCAGAATTACGGCAGGAGTCCTGGTCATTTATAACTATTCCCGGCAGGACCTAGCCTCTGATCTCATGTGGATCTATGCCCTGGTGAGCCACAGGCCTTCACAGGAGAGGAAACTCTTATGGGCAGCAAAATAAGGGTTGTCTTCATCAAAGAAGACCCATCACCAAGGACCTGGGCAAGGAACTGGCTTGGATAACACAGCCATGAAGAGGAATCAATGCTGTTTTTGCCAACTGTGGATGGAAGCAAGCCTGTGTCTACAACACCTCAAGTTACCCAAAAGAACAAAGTCATGTGGTTTCCTGTGTTCTGTGCCCCATTGCCCAGAACTTCTCTGAGGCCATTTGAGGAGCCACATCCTTGCAAAGGAAATGTCACCAGAGAGATGATGGAGACCAGGGTTGTTTCTTGTGAGCCAAAGAGGATTGTACTCACAGCAGTGTGCCCTGGAGTTACTTGTAGCTACCCAAAAAAGGAATCACCCCAACCCACAGGGTGCTAGAATTTCCCCAACTATGAGTCCTAGAATGTTCCCTGTTCTACCTCACCGGCTGTGCAAAATTTTGCAGAAGGTTCAATGTGGGGAAATTGATTGTGAAATTAATCTCTTTAGAGGACCCCTTTGAGCATCTCATTGGATGACCCCAAAATGGGAGAAGAGACTGGTGG
The DNA here is from genome assembly GCF_027409185.1 of Cynocephalus volans. NCBI lineage: Eukaryota > Metazoa > Chordata > Mammalia > Dermoptera > Cynocephalidae > Cynocephalus > Cynocephalus volans. Next base: position 952,851 of record NC_084478.1, read on the forward strand.
TAAAGGAGAGATCCAGAGTCATGGAGCTCCTTCATAGGAAAAATCCCATGATAGGACAATGTCACAAATACAATTCACAATGTATAGACACATGTCATCTCACTGAATAATTACCCTTAGAGACAAGATGATGGAGACGTGTCAACGTGAGGTGGACTCTGGAGGTTACACAAAGACCAAACCATGAGCCATGACACCAACCCCAAATGTGATGAACCCCAGAGTTGGTGGGATTAGGACTTGAGCATCTGATCCCAGCCGATGATGGAGTAGCCTCTGCTCCCACCTTCATCTCCTCTTTCATATCCTCTTTTTCATTTTTCTTGCCACCAGAGAAATTAGTCTTTGTGTCATGCCCATACTGGGTGGCAAGAGGGTCCTGAAAAACACGACTACCTTCTTTTCTCCATTGTGTATGTCTCTCTCCAGACTCCCTCCCCTGCCCCCACCTCATGGCTGTCAGGTCAAGAAGATCTCTGGGTCCCACAGGAGGGTGCCATTGGCTTGTTTGAATAATTGCATGTGCTAGCATGGAGGCAAAATCCATTAGGTTGAGAACTGGATGGGGCACAGCTGTTCAAGCTGATGGCAGAATTATGCAGGGAGAGAGCCTTTTTTGCTGAGTGGGGAAACATGATGAGAATAGGAGAACTCATGGTTAGGCTTCTGGGATCCTGTGCAGCTCCAAGGTGTCAAGCCAGCAGCACTCGAACATTTAGGTCTTACAATATAATAGCTCCTTTCTTGCAGCATTTGTGCTGCTCTAACAAAATACCTGAGACTGGATAATTTTCAAAGAACAGAAATTTGTTTCTTCCAGTTCTGAAGGTTGGCAAGTCCAAGATCAAGACATGGCAGATTTAGTGTCTGCTGAGGGCTGCTCTCTGCTTCCAAGACAAAGCCTTGTTTCTGCACCCTTTGGAGCAGAGGAACACTGTGTCCTCACATGGCAAAGGCAGAAATGCAAAAGAGCTGAACACTGCAGAAGCTTCATCGGTAAAGGCCTTAATCCCATTCATCAGGGAGGAGCCCTCATGACCCAATCACCTCTTTAAGGTCCCACTGCTTAATACCAACACATTAGCCATTAATTTGCAGCACCTGAATTTTGAAGGGGACACATTCAAACATAGCAGACAGGAACCACATGACCAGCTGATGGGTCTGTCTACTTATGCCAAACATCATCAATCCAAAAGAGTTTCTGACCTTATATAGGGATGAATGTGGGAAGGCATTCTAGAGAAGGTGAGCAGTTAGTGTATGTTTCTGCATCATCCTCAGCCCTGAGGCAGGAGATCCCACGAAGCAGTGACTGGTGTCTACTGTGACTGGGAGGCCATATGGTGGAGAACAGGCATAGAAGAAGTAGAGCTTAGTTCTGTGATTTGTGAGCTTGTACTGACGTTTGGTCTTCCAACAGCAATGGGGATCTCTTTCATGGTCTTCAACAGTGGGGAAACATGACAAGGAGCTTCTCCAACCTTCAAGTTGGACATCCTCCAAGCTGGACTTAACCTGCAATGTGGACTTCAACCTCCCAGTTGAACCAGCCTCCAAGTTGGTCTGAATATGGCTTGGAGAATAGATCAAAACTGAAGGAAGAGAGACCTGTTGAGAAGCTCTTGTGGCCACCTGGACATGATTGATGGACAGTGCTCACCTCTAGGGTTCTGTGTATGCAAATCCACTTACCCAACAGACCAGAGACCAATATGAAGTCAACAAAAGAGTAAGCTCCTTCCCAAGATAAGCCACCCTCAACGTCTCAACTTCTACAGTTGGATCTGATGCTGGTGCCCGGACGTAGGCGGCCATCTCTTCCCTATTTCAAATTGGTCCTGAGAATTCCAGAAGTTTTGAAACATGGACACCCACATGTGTTACCTTCTCACCTCTTTGCACACTAATCCCTTCTAGGGTCACCAAGTCAGAGAATCAGTATCGGGAAGAGCAAACCAGCTTAACTGTTTTCAGCTCCCTAGCAGCGTGAGTTGAGGGGACAGCCTTTGCTCTGATCCTTCAGAGTCTCTTGAACAAATAGAGTCAGCTGGCTTGAAGACCAGGGCACGTTTTATCCTTCTGTCTGTCCCTGTGCTGAGCATGAAGATGACCGTGCTGAAGAGGCTTCCCTATGATAAGACATGCCCACCCCCTGATTCCCCTTGCCCTGTGCTTGGCCATTTTCTGAACAATTCTCAAGCTGCTGCCTTATTCCCTGGACCCTTCTTGGATATCACTGAACTCTGTCCGGCCCGTCCACTAGAAATGGGTGGAGGTTCTTCTCCAGACTTTTCTTGGGCATCTCATCATACACATTTTTCTCTTGATGGTCTTGCATTTCAAATCTAGCTGATGAGGTGGCACAGGAATTGTGGCCTTTGTCCTCTTGACAATGCCTTTGCATGTGCCATAGGTGTTGTTTTTACAAGTAGTCAGGTCACCTCTGATCCTCTCCATCTCTATGTCTTGGGAAAGCTACGTGAATGCAACCTAATCAGTCCCCAAATGTGTTGTTCCCCGATTCTCCAAGCTCCTCTCTGTCCCTGTGGGGGCATTCCTAATTATCAGGACATTGGAATTAGCTCTATGTCTGATTACTCTGTGTCTTGTTTCTTTTTATATATACTAGCTCCTTTTCCATCCACCCCAAATACTTATCACATGAAAAAACAGAAACCAAGAACATGAGGAGGGAATGTGATGAGGAGAGAGGCTGGCAGGGAAATGAGAGAGGTGGGCTTGTCCTCACAAGGTGTGAGATGAAATGCAGGAGCCAAGTTACTGAGGGGTTTGGGCAACTCAGCCAAGCAAGCCGAGGCCCCTGCGGTTGTCCTGGGAGCATTCTGAGGCCAAGGTTGGACTTGGGAGGTCTAGAGAGAAACACTGCAGGCTCGTGTTTCACTTGCCTATTGGAGCGGTTAATCCCACAGCCGCTTGGCTCTTTGAAAAGATATCACACCTTTCCTGGAACCCAAACTCTGAGACCCTCCTGTGATCCAACCCCACCTCCCCAAAGATCTTTGTAAGTACAAGATGCGAGTCTCCCTGATCAACTCATTCTTGTGGAGTTGAGAACATATTAAACGGCAGAAAAATGTCAGGTGAAGGTGGGTGAACTACATATCAAAACAGGAGTTTGCGTCAAGTAGTTAAAGGTGGTAAATGCCTTCATGGGAAGCATTAGGCTAAGGTGGGGCCATGCCATGGGCCACAGAGATTCTACCTCTTGTGGACCACTGAGGGAGAAGTGGCCACGGATAAGACCAGAAACTAGAAACAGAACAGAATGGGCAAGACCAACATGGACATGGTGCAAAGAAACCAGGTGGCAGCTTTTCTACAGAGAATCAAACAGAACATTAAACCCCACTGGTATGCTTCCAGCGAGCCTGTGATGTTGGCACCCTGTAAGACAATCCTGTCATGGCAGACTTATCCTGATGAACGCCTCATAAAAACACGATTAAATCCAGGGACTGGAGTAGATGTCTGTGCACGTAAGAGCTCCCCAAACTCTCAGTTGCTCTTCCTGAGCAATTGGCCATCTCAATTTTGGCTAAGGCAGGCGTGAGTGAAGCTGACCGTGTAAAAGAGGTGGGATGGTTAATTGCATGTGTCAACTTGACTGGGCTAAGGGGTGCCCACATAGCCGGTCAAACATTCTCTCAGGGTGTGTCTGGGAGGGTGTTTCTGGAAGAGATGAGCATTTGAACCAGTGGGCTCAGTAAGAAAGACCCACCCTCACCAATGTGGGTGGGTCTCATCCAATCCATGAAGGACCCAAATAGAGCACAAAGGGAGCAGAAGGGAGAATCCGCTCTCTCTTTTCTGAAGCTGAGACATTCTCTTCTGTGGAGACATGTTAGTGTTGAAATCTCAGTTTTTGGTGCCCTGTTCAGCAGTCACAGGAGCCTAAGAAACCAACTTCCCTTCCACCCAGCATGCGTGGGAAAATGTGCTTTTTCCACTTTCTGGGAGCATTTGCTTTGCACAAGTCCGTTAAGCCAGTTTTAATTCTGTGGTTTGTATCTGGTATGACTTCCTGATTTTTTTTTTTTTATTTGTTTAAACAATTGATTACAAAGTGAGGTAAGCAAGATGCTCTCACCATGGTGGTAGATTTGTGAATTTTTTTTTTCTCTTTCTTCTGCAGGATTGTACTTTATGTGTTATGAGGCTCTGTTACTAAGTGGTGTACAGATGCAAAATTGTTTTATCTTTCTCATTAATTGAAACATTTATACATAAGTTGTGACTTTGTCTTTTGTCATCCATATTTTCTTTAAAAATCTATTTTGTCTTATATTAACAAAGCTACCGGGGAGTTTCAAGATGGCGGCGGCTGCGGCGGCTGGCGCGGAGTAGCTGAGGTGGAAAAGGTGGCCACTGGGCCTCAGGCAGCCGGGAAACTTGTGGACCTTCCTCTGGCCATCTCTTAAGGGAGGACTGCTGCTGCTGGCCGGTCGTGGGGGCTCAACGCCACTTTGCCCCCGGCAGGAGAGGCTGCCTCATTTACAGGCAACAGCTTTGAAGTGTGGAGCAGGAAAAGAACTGATTCTTAGCTGCAAAAGCGAGTCTTGAAACAGGGAACACGGCGCCAGGGCTGCTGTGGATGCAGCCAGGATCCCGGAGGCTGGGGCCGCACTGAAGGCGGCCAGCTGCCCTATTCAGGATTCGAGGTTTCAGGCCGGCATTAAAGAAGATTCCTGGGAGCGCCCGAGCGGCGCCGCGACTGAACAGCCCGAGGCGGCAGCGCCGAGAACACGGAAGGCAACAAACCAGAGACAGAGCGAGCGCCCGACCTGGCACAGCACTGTGAGTGATCCCTGGCACAGCTCTGTTCGGGGGGTGGATGCCCACGCGGCTCCTGCCTGCACCACCAGGCCACTCACTGCCCCGGTGCTGCCTCCATTTTCCCAGGTGCGGGCAGCTCCGCCCTGCTTGGCCATCACTGAGCCCATTTGCTTGGCCTGGCGTGGGGCTTTCCGGACCCTGCGGGCCGGCCTCCTCTCCCACTCCCTCCGCGGTTCTCTGGCGGGGCTGGGGGTGTGGGGCGTCCCGACCAGTGTTGGGAGGGCTAGGAAGTATGGGCGGGCCGACTGTCACTCCACCACACCCTGGACTCCGGCCCCGGTAAACTTCCTGTTACTGGGAGGCAGATACCATCTCTGCGACCACCAGTTTGGAAAAAAGCCTAACGAGTTTCTGGTTGGGAATAGTGTGGTAGGAGAGTTCCCAGGTCCGCTTGAACCTGCCGGAGAGCAGGCTGCAGGCGGGCACTAGACTTGGTTTATACCAGGGGGATACAAAGGTGAACAAGACCTGAGAAAGATCTACACAGTGCTACAAAGGCACCCAGAGAGACCGGTCTCTGTGCCTAGCAGAAACCTGGTAGACTTCCTGGGCGAGGCGGTGCTGAGCAGGGTCTTGAAGGCCCAGCTGATAGACGATGGTTGCAGAAGACATGCCCCAGCCCAGCACAGTGTGCACAGAGGGGGGAGACGTGCGGCCAGGGAGGCGGAGACTCGACAGAAACCACACACCCGGTGGGGCCGCCACTGCACGATCTAACAGCCTGGGCCAGAGCACACGGAACGGGGAGAAGTCCTGTACAGAAAGTGAAAGCTCAACAGAGATCACACACCCTGTGGTACGTGATCCACCAGCCCAGCAGAGTACAAGCTGACCAGAAAGGTGGATCCCCGGAGAAGCCCAAGACCCGAGGCAACCACACACACAAGACACTAGAGGCCAACTGAGCAGTCACGGCGGGAGCCATACCAAATTGGCAACCACAGCAACATCCTAGTTAGTCATTAGTCTCAAACCGGTGGACTGTGAAACCCCCTGCCACAATGAATAAACACCAAAAAAAAGACACCAGAAATACAAAAAATCAAGAAAGTACACCACCAAAAGTTAATAAATCTCATACTCTAGATCCTATAGAACAAGAAGCCCTTGAAATAACTGACAAGGAATTTCGAGTGATAATTCTAAGGAAACTGAATGAGATACAAGAAAACTCAGCTAGACATCATGATGAAATGAGGAAAAGTATACAGGATCTGAAAGAGGAAATATACAAGGAAATCAATGTCCTGAAAAAAAATGTAGCAGAACTTGCTGAACTGAAGAAGTTATTCAGCGAAATAAAAAACACAACGGAGAGTTTAACCAGCAGGCTTGTCGAAGTTGAAGAGAGAACCTCTGAACTTGAAGATGGGCTGTTTGAAATAACACAAGCAGACAAAAAGAAAGAAAAAAGAATCAAGGACATGGAAGAAAATCTGAGAGAGATATCAGACAACCTCAAGCGCTCAAATATCCGAGTCATGGGTATTCCAGAAGGGGAGGAAAATGGAGATTCCATTGAAAACATATTCAACAAAATAGTGGCAGAAAACTTCCCAGGTATAGGAAAAATCACAGATCTTCAGATCCAGGAAGCTCAACGATCTCCAAACGTATTCAACCCAAAAAGGCCTTCTCCAAGACATGTCATAGTCAAATTGGCAAAACTCAGAGACAAAGAGAGAATCTTAAAAGCTGCAAGAGAGAAGCGTCAAATCACCTATAAGGGAGCCCCAATCAGGTTAACATCAAACTTTTCATCACAAACCCTAAAAGCTAGAAAGGAATGGGATGATATTTTCAAAATACTAAAAGACAAAGATTGCCAGCCAAGAATACTCTACCCTGCAAGGCTATCCTTCCGAAATGAGGGGCAAATAGTATATTTCTCAGACAAACAAAAACTGCGGGAGTTCACTACCACAAGACCACCTTTACAAGAAATCCTCAAGGGAGTACTGGGTTTGGTTCCTGAAAAATAACTACCACTGCCATAAAAACCTAAGAAAAACCTAAACCCGCTAGTACAATAAAAATGGCATTCATGAAGAGAAAACAAGCTAACAAAAACACTATCTACAACCTAAGGAACCAACAAACAAAGAAACCAAACAGTAAATCAGAAAGCAAGGAACAAAAGACACCTAAGACAACCAAACAACCAATAAAATGCTAGGAATAAATCAACACCTTTCAATAACAACTCTTAATGTTAAAGGCTTAAATTCCCCAATTAAAAGACACAGACTGGCTGACTGGATCAAAAAGCAGGACCCAACTATATGCTGCCTACAAGAGACCCACCTCACCCATAAAGATTCACACAGACTAAGAGTGAAAGGATGGAAAAAGATTTACCATGCAAACAGAAAAGAAAAACGAGCTGGAGTGGCTATTCTTATATCTGACAAAATAGACTTTAAACTAAAAACCATAAAAAGAGACAATGAGGGACACTACTTAATGATAAAAGGACTGATCCATCAAGAAGACATAACAATCATAAATATGTACGCACCCAATGTTGGAGCAGCCAGATTTATAAAACAAACTCTATTAGACCTAAAGAAGGAAATAGACACTAATACCATAATAGCAGGGGACCTGAACACTCCACTGTCAATATTAGACAGATCATCTAGGCAAAGAATCAGTAGAGAAACACAAGATCTAAACAAGACTCTAGACCAATTGGAATTGGCAGATATCTACAGAACATTCCACCCAACAACCTCAGAATATTCATTCTTCTCATCAGCACATGGATCATTCTCCAGGATAGATCACATATTAGGTCACAAATCAAGTCTCAATAAATTCAAAAAAATTGGAATTATCCCATGTATCTTCTCAGACCACAATGGATTAAAACTAGAAATTAATAACAAACAAAACTCTGGAAACTATACAAACACATGGAAATTAAACAGCATTCTACTTAATGACATATGGGTCCAAGAAGAAATCAAGCAGGAAATCAAAAAATTTATTGAAACTAATGAAAACAATGATACATCATACCAAAACCTGTGGGATACTGCAAAAGCAGTATTGAGGGGAAAATTTATTGCATTAAATGCTCACTTCAGAAGAATGGAAAGATGGCAAGTGAACAACCTAACACTTCACCTTAAAGAACTAGAAATACAAGAACAATCCAATCCTAAAGTTAGCAGACGGAAAGAAATCATTAAGATCAGAGCAGAACTGAATGAAATTGAAAACCAAAAAACAATTCAAAAGATCAACGAATCAAAAAGTTGGTTTTTTGAAAAGATAAATAAAATTGACAAACCATTAGCATGGCTAACAAAAAAAAGAAGAGAGAAGACTCAAATAACAAAAATTAGAAATGAAAAAGGCGATATTACAACTGATTCATCTGAAATACAAGGAATCATTCGAGACTACTATAAACAACTATACGCCAACAAATTTGAAAATCTGGAGGAAATGGATAAATTTCTGGACACACACAAGCTCCCAAAACTGAACCGTGAAGACGTAGAAAATTTGAACAGACCAATAACAATAAAGGAGATTGAAGCTGTTATCAGAAGGCTCCCAACAAAGAAAAGCCCAGGACCAGATGGATTCACAGCAGAATTTTACCAAACATTCAAAGAGGAATTGACACCGATTCTTTACAAACTATTCCAAAAGATTGAAACAGACGCAAATCTCCCAAACTCATTCTATGAAGCAAACATCATCCTGATACCAAAACCAGGTAAAGATATAACCAAAAAAGAAAACTACAGGCCGATATCCTTGATGAATATAGATGCAAAAATCCTCACTAAAATACTAGCAAACAGAATACAGCAACACATACGAAAAATTATTCATCACGATCAAGTGGGATTCATCCCAGGGATGCAAGGTTGGTTCAACATACGCAAATCAATAAATGTGATACACCATATTAATAAACTCAAACACAAGGACCATATGATCATCTCTATAGATGCTGAAAAAGCATTTGATAAAGTTCAGCACTCATTCATGACAAAGACCCTCTATAAGTTAGGTATAGAGGGAAAGTATCTCAACATAATTAAAGCCATATATGACAAACCCACTGCCAATATCATCCTGAATGGGGAAAAGCTGAAAGCTTTTCCTTTAAGAACAGGCACTAGACAAGGATGCCCACTCTCACCACTCCTATTCAACATAGTGTTGGAAGTACTAGCCAGAGCAATCAGAGAAGAGAAGGAAATAAAGGGCATCCAGATTGGAAAAGATGAAGTCAAACTGTCCCTGTTTGCAGATGACATGATCCTATATATCGAACAGCCTAAAACCTCTACAAAAAAACTGTTGGAATTGATCAATGATTTCAGCACAGTAGCAGGATACAAAATCAACACACAAAAATCAGTAGCATTTCTTTTCTCCAATAGTGAACATGCAGAAGGAGAAATCAAGAAAGCCTGCCCATTTACAATAGCCACCAAAAAAATAAAATACTTAGGAATTGAGTTAACCAAGGAGGTGAAAAATCTCTATAATGAGAACTACAAACCACTGCTGAGAGAAATTAGAGAGAATACAAGAAGATGGAAAGATATTCCATGCTCTTGGATTGGAAGAATCAACATAGTGAAAATGTCCATACTACCCAAAGTGATATACAAATTCAATGCAATCCCCATCAAAATTCCAAAGACATTTTTCTCAGAAATGGAAAAAACTATTCAGACATTTATATGGAACAATAAAAGACCACGAATAGCCAAAGCAATGCTCAGCAAAAAAAATAAAGCTGGAGGCATAACACTACCTGACTTTAAGCTATACTACAAAGCTATAATAACCAAAACAGTATGGTACTGGCATAAAAACAGACACACTGACCAATGGAATAGAATAGAGAATCCAGAAATCAACCCACACACTTACTGCCATCTGATCTTTGACAAAGGCACCAAGCCTATTCACTGGGGAAGGGACTGCCTCTTCAGCAAGTGGTGCTGGGATAACTGGATATCGATATGCAGGAGAATGAAACTAGATCCATACCTCTCACCGTATACTAAAATCAACTCAAAATGGATTAAGGATTTAAATATACACCCTGAGACAATAAAACTTCTTAAAGAAAACATAGGGGAAACACTTCAGGAAATGGGACTGGGCACAGACTTCATGAATACGACCCCAAAAGCACGGGCAACCAAAGGAAAAATAAACAAATGGGATTATATCAAACTAAAAAGCTTCTGCACAGCAAAAGAAACAATTAAAAGAGTTAAAAGACAACCAACAGAGTGGGAGAAAATATTTGCAAAATATACATCTGACAAAGGATTAATATCCAGAATATGTAAGGAACTCAAACAACTTTACAAGAAGAAAACAAGCAACCCAATTAAAAAATGGGCAAAAGAGCTAAGTAGGCATTTCTCTAAGGAAGATATCCAAATGGCCAACAGACATATGAAAAAATGCTCAACATCACTCAGCATCCGGGAAATGCAAATCAAAACCACATTGAGATACCATCTAACCCCAGTTAGGATGGCTAAAATCCAAAAGACTATGAACGATAAATGCTGGCGAGGCTGCGGAGAAAAAGGAACTCTCATACATTGTTGGTGGGACTGCAAAATGGTGCAGCCTCTATGGAAAATGGTATGGAGGTTCCTTAAACAATTGCAAATAGATCTACCATACGATCCAGCCATCCCACTGTTGGGAATATACCCAGAGGAATGGAAATCATCAAGTCGAAGGTATACCTGTTCCCCAATGTTCATCGCAGCACTCTTTACAATAGCCAAGAGTTGGAACCAGCCCAAATGCCCATCATCAGATGAGTGGATATGGAAAATGTGGTACATCTACACAATGGAATACTACTCAGCTATAAAAACGAATGAAATACTGCCATTTGCAACAACATGGATGGACCTTGAGAGAATTATATTAAGTGAAACAAGTCAGGCACAGAAAGAGAAATACCACATGTTCTCACTTATTGGAGGGAGCTAAAAATTAATATATAAATTCACACACACACATACCCACATACACACACAAACCGGGGGGGGGGGGAAGAAGATATAACAACCACAATTGTTGGAAGTTGATGCAACAGACAAACAGAGGGGACATGGTTGGGGGGGAGGGGGGGAGGGAGAAGGGAGGGAGGTTTTGGTGATGGGGAGCATTAATCAGCTACAATGTATATCGACAAAATAAAATTTAAAAAAAAAATAAATAAATAAAATAAAATTTAAAAAAAAAAAAAAAAAAAGCTACCCCCAGATTTTTCTAGTTGATATTTCTTTGGTATTAACTTTTCCACCCTCGCATTCTCTATTTTTCTGTGTCTTTATGTTTTAGGTGAGACTCTTGAACAGAATCCACCTGGATTGTAGTTTTCTTATTTAGTCTGCATCAAAAAGGGCATTTAGTCCATTTATGTGGACATATTTTGATTTTTTTTTCTGCATCATCCCCTTTGCTACCTAACCTTTCTGCTTTTTTCTATTTTTCTCATTCCTTGCCATGTTTTAGTTTAATCGACTCTTTCCCCCTTGATAATTTGGAAACAATTCCCCCTCTCTGTCCTCTGTTAGTGGCTGCTCTAAGATTTCCAGCATGTGTACCTACCATCACAAGTTATAAAATGAATGACTTTCATCCTTGGCCTTCAGAACAATTTGTACCAATCTCCTGTCTCCTAACTTACATGCTGCTTTGAAGTGTAATAGGAGATCATGTGGGCAGCGAGAGAGTCACAAGTGTCACCGAAAATGAGATTTCAACACTAACATGTCTCCACAGGTCATCTGAAAGACGTCTTTGACACTTGAAGGTGTAGTCGTTTTTTTGGTTTTTTTTTAATTTATCAATATACAATGTAGTTGATTTTTATGTCCCTTTATCAATTCCTCCTTTTCTTTCCTTCATCTCCCCCCACCCCTTCCATCACTATCATATCTGTTCACTTGTCTTAACAAGTCCAAGGAATTGTGATTCTTGTGTCTTCTCACCCCACCACCCTATTTGTTTGTATATTTATTTATTTATTTTTAGCTCCCACAAAAAAGTGAGAATGTGCAGTATTTCTCTTTCTGTGCCTAACTTGTTTCACTTAATATAATTTTCCCTAGGTCCATCCATGTCCTTGCAAATGGCAGTATTTCATTCTTTTTTACAGCAGAGTAGTATTCCATTGTGTAGATATACCACAGTTTCCGTATCCACTCATCAGATGATGGACATTTGGGCTGGTTCCAACTCCTGGGTATTATAAATAGTGATGCAATAAACCTGGGTCCCTTCGACATGATGATTTCCATTCCTCTGGGTATATTCCCAGCAGTAGAATAGCTGGGTCATATGGTAGATCTACCTCTAGTTGTTTGAGGAAACTCCATACCATTTTCCATAAATTGCTTAAAATCTCTGCAGTGAACTATATTTTTTCTTGGAGGCTAAAGAAAATAATGATCAACTTAGTGTTTTCCTAGTAACTCAAACTTTAGTTTTATTTTGCTAATTTTATGCTCACAAAAGAGAAAGAAAGATGCAGATAATTTTTCAAAGTATAAGAAAATGACAACTTACATGAAAAAGTTCTGTTATGTCAATGGATGTAAGGGAGCTTATCTCACTGGTTAAAAGAAAAAGAACTGTCTGTCCGTATGCGCACGTATGTAGTGTATATGTGCGTGTGTGCACCTGTGTTTGTAGCGTGCAGTCACCTTTCTCTACTAAAAGGAAAACTTAAAAAAAAAAAAACGGAATAATTCTTAAAATATTACTGCTTCTTGATTTTAGCCTGAGGTTTGGGCCAGATTCTGAGGCTGAGAGAACAAACTGATAAGTCCACTGGAGGGTATGAACCACTTTTAGTTCTAAAGGCAGTAACAGAACCACGGTTGGATTTCCCCAAGAATGGAATTCAGAAAATTCACCATGATTTGGAAATTAGCTGGAAGATTCATGATTCCAAGAACTGGCTTAACGTTATGTTAGAAAGGAAAAAAAAAAAAAAATGCCTGTTTTATTATGTGAGTTGATGCAGGCCAAAAAAAAAAAAAAAAAAAAGATGAATCTGAAAACAAATAAATAAATAAAGTGAGACTCACAGTCTCTGGTAGAATCAAAACTAAAGGGGTTATCGCTGCATCAGGTTTAGTTTACTTTTTCATTAAAATAAAAAAAAGATACAGCCAAAAAAAATCAAAATAAAATGTATAAAAACAAAAAATTCACTTTTAATAACTAATTCACCAAATGTAAAATGAACTATTAGCTATTAACTCATTCTCCAAACAAAAAATGAACTTTTAATCATTTTAAGAAGAACTCAGTGGCATTTAGCGAATTTATCCTGTTGTGTGCAATCACCACGTCTATATATTTGCAGAACATTCTCATCACCCCAAAAGGAGACCCCAGACCCATTAAACACTTATTCCTTTTTTCCCTCCCCCCAGGAAACTCCTTTTGTTCTTTTCTCTTAGACAGCCGTTCCCCCCTCCTCCTTAGTAAGAACCTGATTTGATTTAGGTGGTTCTTTCCCAGACCAAGGGATGAACCAGGCAGGTCCATCTGTCCCCCATTCCTGGTGACTTGGGAAAGCATGTGGGAGAGACAAGGCAGGAGAGGCCCAGGGAGAAAACTCTTTTGTGGCTGTGCCCTTTCTTCCTGCCAGGAATGCAATCTTGAGGGCATGATGTCTGGGGCCGTGGCAGCTAGTTTGTGACTATGAGGCACACCTTAAGACCATGAGACATTCCCATGCAGGAGGATGGCATTGCCTGTGGTCACCCCTCAGATCTTTACTGAAGGATTCCCTGAATCTCTCTTCCTGCATCACTGCACCAAAAGCTCCATGAAAATTTGGAAGGAGAAAGTATTCACAGCCCAGGTCTCTGTAATTCCCCCCCAGCCATTTGTGCTGATGTGACAGTATACCCCTGGCCAGAAATATTACAGCAAGCAGTAGCAGGCACCTGAGATGGGGTCTGACTCGATCCACAGGGCTGGGCCCCAGACTATGCCACGGGCATTCCTCATAGAACACAGACCACTTTTAAAACTTAAAATCCTAAAGCCTCCCGCTAAAGAGCAACCTGACTCCTGCGTTCATTCCCTCCAGCACGATGCACAGTGAGGTACTGTTAAAATCCTACATTATTTCTCTTCCGCCAAAGAAGAGATGCTGGTCTTATGTTTTATTAAGTTGCTCGTAAATTACCGTTTCCTATGCAGGGGAAACACTGCAATCTTGCATGCATTTCTTTCTAGGCCAGTCCCTCTTTTCTTTCCCGTTTCTGTAGCATGGTTTCTTTTTCCCGTCATTCATCTGCCGGCTCCTCACTTAAGCAACTCCTTAGAAATCCTTTTAAGTGCTGAAGCGCCCGCTAATAGAATGCTCCGTTGTGGCAGCGTCTCTGGCAGTCGTGTAGATTGCTGCCATTTCCCCAGCGAGCTTCAATGTCCTTCTGCTCCCAGAACATGTGTTTATAATCATTTAAAACTCACGATCTGTTCCAGCAGCTCCCATTCTCTCTACATCCCAAAGCCGCCCTTCTACATTCTCTCCAACGTCATTTACGCCGGATTTTAAATTGCATTTGTCCTGTAGAATTCTTGGCTGCTTGATGATCCTTTTTCTTTCTTTCTTTCTTTCTTATACATTATTCTCTTCATTTTATGCATGTTGGAAACTCAGACCTTTTCGCAAGAATTCCATTTTACAAAGATGCAGACAGAAATAATAAAAGATGATGGTTCTTTCTGAATGAAAAAAAAAAAAAAAGAAAATAGAGACACATTCTCCAAGATTTACACACATCACTACTTATTTTTTAAGAGGCACTCTTCATGTTTTTAAAAACTGTAGCATTCTTATAAGTGCATTTAAACATTTAATAAATTGATATTTAAACTTTTGAGCTATCTTTTTATTCACTGTGATTGTTATATGTATTTTTTTCTGGGTTATGTGTTCAGTCTTCTCTGACCCTCAGTCTGTAACTTTAGGACTCTGTAATCAATGAATTTGTGGTCAATCACAATCAAATGTCAGTTACCCTGGTCATTCCTGTGGTGTTTAGCTGGAGGGGTGGTGCGCACCTGCTGTTTTCTGGCATTTCCTCTGTCCCATGCACATTATCCCAAATCAAAATGTCCAGTCTCAATGTTTGTGCTATGATCATTTTTCTTTATCATGCTGCTTTTTAATGTACTCTGTGGATTACAGTTTTGTAGGATAAACTGTCAAGTCTTATGAAGGCCGTTATTGCTCCCAGACTCATACAGCCAGACACATAACACACGCTCAAATGCACACACATGTGCACCCTTTTTCTTAAAGCATGAGAAAAAGCATTATGTGCTTATGCAAAGACTTTCTCCCTGGGAAGATGAGGTTTTGAGGCCATAATTACCATCAGTTGCACTAGACAAGCCCCTGCTGGATCAGAAATGGGAGAAGCAGAGAGAATCGCTGTTCAAAGCAAGGCCACTGGTGGACTGTGTTGGGTCAAGGTGTCGTGTTGGGAGACAGCTGCATAAAGGTAGAAATGCCCTTTCCCATGGGTAACCCTGAGGCCTGAGTTATGCTGTGCATGGCATTGAACAAGTGTTCATCATGGATGGATGGATAAACAGAATGCAGAATGCAGTCCATCCCAACAGTGGAATATTACTCAGCCATGAAAAGGAATGAGGCTCTGACACCTGCTACAATGTGGATGAATCTTGAATACATGGTGCTCAGAGACAGACGTCAGACACAAAAGGCCACATAGCACGTGATTCCATATGAAATGTCCAGAACAGGCAAATCCACAGAGACAGAAAGGGGATTAGTGGTTGCCAGGGGCTGGGGAGGGGGCATGAAGAGTGACTGCTAATGGGTCGGGGTCTCCTTTTGGGGTGATGAAAATGTTCTGGAATTAGATAGAGGCAGTGGTTGCATAGCATTGTGGATGCAGTGAATGCCCTGAATTGTTCACTTTAAATTGGTTAAAACGGCGAATTTTATGTCATGTAAATTTTATCATCATAAAGAAACAAAAAAGAATAACCGTGCCTTCTGAGTTTCTGCTTTTGTTGTAATTAGAGGGGGGAGGTTGCTAGGGAACCTTCCAGAATGCTCGAGCTCTGAGCATGCCTTATCGTGCTTGCTGGTTGACCTAGAATCCAGCTTTCTTTCTTATGCAATCCAAAATTACAAGCCCAAACTGGCCACAATTGCCCCCTTATAAAATGCAGTCAGCTTAATAGATTTGGACTTCAATTTTTATTTACTTATTTTTATGCCCAGAATGACTTATGTGGCCATGCATTTGAGCGTTAAAAGCACGCTGGAATTATAGTCCTTTGTGCTAAATTTTGTTATAATTTTGAGCAAGTGATCACAGAAGGGGTTAGCTGGCTCAGTCCACTCTCTAACCTAAAACACATTTTATTTTTTGTTTGAGTTGGGCTTCTCGAGAGCGCGGTTTCCTGTAAGGACATGCTCACAACGTCCTAATGAGATAAAATGAAACGAAACTCAGGGCTCTAATCAGAGGCTGGAATGCTGACTTCTTTGGGTCCAATTAAGACTCTGAGAAGTTTTGGGGGCCCTGACACTCATTTTCATGCCCTGGGGTTGCTTACAGAGAAGGCCGGAAGGGAGTGAGCAGGGAATATTTCTCATCAAGCATTTCTGCTGGAGATGAATGGAGCATTACAGAATGTTTGGGGATCACATGGTTTTGCCTGGATGACAGAGTTCACAGAACGTTCGAGAAAGGCGTAGCTTCTCCTGGTGGCCTTTTTCTCGGAGGCTGCTGTGCCAAAAGGGTGTTGACAAACCCTTCGGGGTGGAAAGGAACCAGCCCTCATCTCGTGTCAGCAGGAAATAAACCAGTCCCAGATTCAGCTCATCTATAGCTCTTTGCTCACAATACGAAGTGCGGCTCGACGTGCTCCTGGCCCCTGTGGGACGTGTGACCATCGTCCTCCTAGCCGGGCTCGCCACAGCAGCTCCTGTGTTCTTTGGAACTTTGGAAAAGGTGGCACTCAACTGTAAAATTGTCGAATCCACTTATTTTTATTTATTTTTTATTTTTTAGGATCAATGTGTCCTGGTTATGTGACGTAAGGCTGAGCAAGGAAAACCAACTTTTGACTCAAAAGCAACTTAAAAGCGGTGTTTTAAATAGTGTTTGGCGTGATGGGAAAAGTGACGTTTTCTGTGTACATGCCCCAGAGGACACAGAAAAAAACACTGTGCCAGACATTAGTCAATGTGTCAGTGTGTTTACTGAGCTACTGTGTGCAGGACCCCCAGATAAACTGCAGGTAGTAAAAAAAGAAAAAAGAAAAAGAAAGGTATAGCCCTTGTAAATTCATTTCCATTTTAATCTAATATGACATGAAAGATACAAAAAGGAGAAGATTAATAGTTCCAAGCCATATGTGTATCAGATGGTGGTAAAGGCAGAGGACACTGACACAGACGAAAGACATGGACATCTTTGGGGACATTATTCTGTCTACCATGTGGGGATTAGAAGGTGGACGTCTTTGGGGGCTGTTATTCTATCTACCACATGGGGATTAGGATATGGACATCTTTGTACATACACATTTTATTCTGTCCACCATAGACAGCAACCATCTCAGATGCTTCTTCTTGACCTGGAAGAAGGAAAAAAGAAAAATACCTTGCATCCCCCAAGTGCTGAAGCCTCCGCCAGGCTGGGAGTTCACCTGGAACTCAGGTTCAGGTAGAAGATGGATGCACTTGGAAAAGACAAGACAGTCTCTATAAATACCCCACAGGGCATGTAAGGTGAGGTGCCCACACAGACCCACCCCTCCCACAGTGGCTTTGCTGCGTGATGCCCAGCTCCGGTATGGTGCAGACCCAGCCCTGAGATACCTGCAAGTTCTCTGAGTTGGGCAAAGTCGGCTCACGACTCTGGGCCCGAGGCAACTTATTGTGGAAGGAAAGAGCCACATTTCCAGGGAAGGTAATGCTCAGGGATGGGCATCAGCACAAGGCACAACACAAAACACAGGAGGAAGAGTTCAGCCTGATTAATGCACGAAGGTCAATGGGAGTCAGGAGGGGTCGGGTGAGTGGGGTTTTGTAGGGTGAATAGGAGTTTGCCGAGCAGGCTTGGGGAGCAAAGTTCACACAGAGAGAGCAGCATTTGCAAATGTCTGGAGATGAGGGTGTGGGGATCTTTAATGGGAACAGCAGGATGGATACCAGGGGCTGCGTGTTCCGTGTTCGGGGAGGATCACGGCCCCAAAGCAAGGGGCTACGTGAAGACAGAATCAAAGGGAAGTGTTTTCATTTCTTCTAGCAAAGCAGGTGCCCCAGAAGCCAGGGCCCGTGTGATTGGTCTCCAGGGGCTCAGAACTGGAGTGAGAACCCTTGATTCTTAAGCTCTCTTATACGGTTGTGTATGTTTAGATTGTAGGTGCTTGGTTGCTCTTAATAGTTGAACACAGTTTTATAGTTAGATTTTCTGCTTTGGCAGAGGTGATTTTTAACGCTCGAATACAATCTGCCACCCCACCACCCACATAAAAACTAAGACGTCGGCAATATAAGAAGACTACCACGGCCCCTCCCCACAGTGGGCCCTGTGCATACCCTCTCCCCCACACCCCCCAAGGTGACCCCTGTGTGGACTTGGTTCCCCTTGTTTCTGTACTTTTATTGCATCTCCCTGTTTTAATCATCTCCAAGTTTATGAAGAGCGTATATCATGCCCTGTGTAATTTTTCGGGATTAACTTTTCCCGCTCAAAACATCATTGTGAAGACTCATGCATGCTGCGTCTCTGCAGTCTGCTCATTTTGGGGACTCTATCATATCCCAGTGGATCAATATTCCATACTTCTGGATGCATCCTCCTGCCTATGGGCATTAGATTAGTTCCAGAGTGTGACCACTTTGGAAGAGAGCTGCTATGAACACTTTTATACGTGTTTTCCGATGGGCAAATCTAAACCCTGGTGAGATACCCTTGTTGCACCGATTTGATTGGCATCAATAAAAATAATATAAAATAAAAAAGAATTCTGACACTTGCAAGTCTTGGAGTAGGAGGCACGAAAGGGTCTCCCAAATTTTTCAGGGAGAAGTTAAAGGTGCCACCATACTGAAAAAAGATTGGGGCTCATATTGTAGAGTTGAGCAGTATTTCTTCCCTGGTCCGGTGACTGTACTCTGGCTGTACCCCCATAAGGAATTCCAGCTTCCCCTTTAAGTGAGTTGAGATCTCCCGAACTTTCTGGAGGTTTTCTGAAACCACGTTAAATCGTTTTATCCATTCCTCACCTTTCTCCACCAAGCCTTCATTCATAGGCTATTTTCCAAGAGTTTTAAATTCTTTATTGAGGTCTTGTAAATGTTTTTATTTAATTGCCCTAAACGGTGAGAGTCCTATAAATGTGAGCTAGGAAAGATTTCACGGCATCGTAGGGTGTTGAGGGAAAGACAGACCACAGCATTTGTGGGGTCCGGCCCCTGCTCACAGAGGGCACGAGAAGTGAACCAGGGCACTTGATCCAAGTCCCTGGAAGGTGACTTGTCTGTTAAGGGCATTTTTTCTTTCTCATGCCCACCTTTAGGTGAGGTTGGGGAGAATTCAGTAAGGTGTTTAAAGAGCCCTGGTCAAATGATGCTGTATCCAGTAATGCCCTGTTCTCTTAGACACTGTGTTTTATCTTTAAGCTCCCTGATTTCCTCATCTCTGCTCTTTATTAATTCCTTCTTCAACATGCTCAGTTTCATTCATCCTTTAGAAATGATGTGTGTCACGTAGCTTCACATCAAAAAATGTCCTGCGCACCATCACAGTTTGCAGGCATATGTAGAGGGAGACAAACAGGTCAATAGAATCGGATTTTAGTCCGTTTTCCTTAAGTGGCTTTGGTTTTAAAAATGGGGTTCTTTTGTTTCCCAGGGGATCAAAGAAGGGGGCTTTGTCTCTAGTCACTTCTAGACACATTCCACGTTGTCTCGGTTCTCAGCCCTTTCTCTCAGGCACCTCTTCTGAAACTCTTTTAAACACAACACTTTATTTAAAAAACGCATGATTTCTGTGTGGAGTATACATGGAAATACAGGAATCTAATCAATGAAAAGGTGTGTTCCAAACTCAGCATCAAAGTTGTCTCTTACTAATCAATTTCTTGACTTCGAATCTCCATCACCGACCTCCCGAGAAGCTGACTTGGTTTCTGCCCCAATGTCTATCTTGAATATTCCAAACCTCTATCCTTTGCAGGGGCTGGTCCATTTGCTTGCAGGGCCCTGCCCATCACTGTGTCTCTGTGCACCATGACCATGTGTATAAAATTTTATCTTAAACCCAACACTTTTACCTAAACCTCTGGTCTGCCTTGCACTAAATGTAGGACCCAGAGCAAATTACAGAAATCCTTTGAATCCACTTTTTCTTTAATAATCAGTAAAATAAGACTTAAAAATGTACAACTTATGGGATATTTAGGAAACTTCAACGAAATGGTCTTTTCGGTCAATGGGGCTGGAACAACTGGATATTCAAAGCTGTCAAAAAGAAAAAAAAAAAAAAGAACCTCAAGATTTAATTCATCTATACCCACAGTGAACTCAAAATGGATCCAAGACCTAAACGTATAAACTAAAACCATATAACATTTCAAAGAAAGTATAAAAGGAAATATTTGTGACTTTTGGGATGGGCATAGTTTTCTAGATAGGATACAGAAGTATAAACCACTTTTTAAAAAGTGATAAAATTGACATCATCAAAAAATAAAAGGAGGGCCGAGCCCGTGGCACACTCGGGAGAGTGCGGTGCTGGGAGCGCGGCGACGCTCCCGCCGCGGGTTCGGATCCTATATAGGAATGGCCGGTGCGCTCACTGGCTGAGTACCGGTCACGAAAAAGACAAAAAAAATTAAAATTAAAAATAAATAAATAAAATAAAAGGAAATGAAAAACTGACCATAATCTGGGAGAAAATATTTGCAACATGTACGAGGGGTCTTCAAAAAGTTCACGGAAAGATTTGTGTTGTTTATTTTTTGTTTTCATTGTACATGTTTATCGGGTACAGTTTTTTTTGTTTAAACACATGCATGCATTGTATCATGATCTAATCAGAGTAGTTAGCATATCTATTAGCATTCAAGATCCTCTTTCCTGGTTGTCTTGAAATATACAATACAGTGCTACTAGAAATTGTCACCCTCGGGCACCAGAACCTACTCTTCTTATCTAATTGTAACTTTGTGATTTTGTACCAGTCTACCAACCTTTCCCGTCCCCTCCCCTTCCCTGCCTCTGGTAACCAATATTCTATCCTCTATTTCTCTTTAGATTCATATTATCTTTTAATTCCATTTTTCCATGAACTTTCTGAAATACCCTCATATATCTGGTGAAGGATTTATACCCGGGACTACAAGGTAATGTCAAAAAATCCAAAATTTTTTCTTAACCATTGGACAGTGGATTTGAGCAGAGTATTTATCAAAGGAGATTTGTAGATGGCAAATAAGTACATGAAAAGATGCTCAACATTATTCATCTTTAGGGAACTGCAAATTAAAACCACAAGGAAAGCCCAGCACACACCTTTACAAATGGCTAAAATTAAAGACACTGATAATACTAAGTGTTGACAAGGATGAGGAGTAATCGGAACACCTGTATGCTGCTGTATGGAGCTGCAAGATGATGCAGTCTGTTTGCAAAACAGTTGGACAGTTTCTCACAAGTTAAATATGCAGTTTTCTCAGGATCAAGCCATTCTCCAGCTGGGTATCCACCCAAGAGAGAAGGAAATGTACACCCACACAGTGATTTGTACATGAATATTCCCAGCAGCTTTATTTATCATGGTGAAAAACTAGAAACAGTCCAAATGTCCCTCAACAGCTGAATGGATTAACTACATTAAATTGGTACAACCAAATATCACTCAGCAGTAAACAGGAATATGTTATTCACACAAGCAGAGACATGGGTGAATCTCAGAACAAGTATGCAAAATGCAAGAAGCTGAACTAGAAATTAAGCATGCATAACATAGGATCCCATTTATATAAAATCTAGGACATACAAGCCAATGCATAGCGACAGATACCACATAGCTGGTTGCCTGGGTTGGGGGAATTGACTGCAAAGGGAAGTAAGAAAATTTTGTATGGTAGGATTGATGGAAGTGTGTCAGAGCATGGAGCCCATTGGAAAATGTGGTAAATGAAAGCTTTTCCATGCATAAGTTTTGTGTCTCCAAGTAGAACCTGTAGTTGCCTTAAACATGTGTGTCCCATATAACAAGTGCACTGTCTTCACAACAGCAAACCCTCAATAAACAGTTTTCTTATCTGCTGATTCCTGACAGGGATAACCTGCCCCTCCTTATACGAGCCTATAAAATTCAGGGGCCAAATATCACTGGAAAACCAGCATACCTCACTTCTATCCTTTTCTTTTTTGAGTTGCTTCTGATCCTGAAAACAGAACTTCCTTTGGCACATGCCCTTACACCTCCTGTCCCCACAGGGCATGCACCGTGACCTCCAGCCTGGGCCATTTGGACTAATGAGGTGGTGTTTTTCAGCCACGTACTTCCCTTCAGTATCATCCTTGGGTTACCAAACAAGCCCCAGGAATCCACACACGTAGAGAGAACAGAAAAGCAAATGAAGGGCTTGTTATTTTCTTTAAAGAATCTAAGCCAGCTGTATTCCACAACACCCCCTATGTCCCCACTTTGGCACATTTTGTATGATTTATTTCCATGTTGCATGTTCTTTCTGGGGGTCCCGTGGGTTCGTTAGGATGTATAACTCCTGTCACTAACAAACACATGGACCCAGGATATGAATCCTTGCTGAGATGCCTCTAGGTGTAGTTGGACGTATGAATGTGTGTTCAGTGGATGAAATAGGTACAAAGATGCTCATGGCATAAGTCAGAGATAGCAGGGAGGAGAGAGTGTGATAAATACAACTGCCATCCAGCATCTGTCAGGAACAAGGACAAAGCTGGGAATGTGGACACTGTCATAAGGTTTGGGTCTCTTGGATGGGGAGTCTCAAAAGTCTTGAATCACATTGTCTCCTGAACTTGGTTGTCCTGAGACAGAGGGATACACAGGTGGTGTTCCTCGTGCAGGGACGAGATTGATGCCTGCATCCAGGTCTGCTTGGAGAATGCCAGGACAAGGGCTGGAGCCACTAGTACAAGATGCAGCATGAAGCAGAAGAATGGTAGCAAATTTGACTGTGTCACCGTCTGGTGCCATGAGCACAGCATCCAAGACTGAGATCCAAGCATGCAATTTCATCCTATGCCTCGGGAGAGATGAGCACCAGTGTATTGACGGTGAGAAGAGGGAATGCACCATGCCCATGATCCAAATCGCTCCATTGCACAGACCCATGCAGTAGAGTGCAGACAATTGCTCATGCACACACATGTGTACACCCTCACACACGCACACACTCACACTTACCTGTACCAGGGTCATGTCCACACTCAGTGGCCACTATGGACACATCTCTTATGTCAGATATATTGTCCCTAATGTTGAATGTATTCTGAAGGGGGTGAGCAGAATTTCCATACAGACAGGATGTGGGGTATGAGAGAGAGAAAGAGGGTGTCCAGGGATTTCAGTATGAGCACCTGGGGGATGCTGCAATGATGTGCTGAAGTAGAGGGGTGGGACTCAGCTGGAAGATCAGGAATTCAGTGAGGGACAGGGGAGCTTTGAGATGCCCAGTGAACCACTAAGTGAACATGGATATAGGAAACCAGGGCAGGAGGGGAGGTTAAGGCTGGGGTAGAAATTTGGCATTTGTCAGTGTGGTAGACAGAATAATGGCCCCCAAAGGTGTCCATATCCTAATCTCCATGTGGTTGACAGAATAATGTCTTCTAAAGACGTCCATGACCTAATCCTCAGAACCCATGAGTATGTCAGTTTATATGACAAAGGGGATTTTGCAGATGTGGCTATGTTAAGAATCTTCAGATGGGGAGATTTTTTTTGTATTATATTAATGGGCCTAATGTCATCATGAGGTTCCTTACAAGAGGGCGTGGGAGGGTCAGGGTCAGAGGCAGAGATGTGAGAATGGAAGCAGAGGTTGGAGAAAGTGCCTAAGAGCCGAGGAACACAGTGGTCTCCAGGAGCTGGAAAAGAAAGAAACAGAACCTCTTCTGGAGCCTCCAGAAGGAACCAGCCCTTCTGACACCTTGATTGATGGCTCCTTAAAACCAATGTTTCATGCTGACCTCCAGAACTGTAAGGGAATAAATTTGTGTTGATTTTAAGACACTCCGTGAGTGGTCATTTGTTACAGCAGCAATAGGAGACTCATACTTGAGTCTTGTACAGTTATTACATTGAGATGTTTCAAAATCCCCAAAGTGTAACATCATCAAAGTGAAAATAAAAGTCCCCCTTCAATCTCTGTTCTCCATCTGACACTTTCCCACCTTCCCGACAGGTAACCATCGTTCTCACTAATTTCTCTTTCCGCACAAATACGACTGTCGTGGATTATTTTACTTTTTACATATTTTTTTAATTGTCACTCTATCTTGGGGATTTGGAGCGTCCATATGTAATGAGCTTACTCGTTTTTCTCAAGGTACGTAGGATTCGATGGCGTGTATGAAACCATGGTCCTTGCTACCACCAGTGTGTAATCCTAGAGGTTTGGAAGGTCGCCAATACTTTGTTTCTACAAACAAGGTTGCAACAAAAGGCCTTGGGCATGAGGCATTCTGCACACGAGAAAGGGTATTCTCGGTGGGCAGCGAATATTCTGGTGGGGTTGCTGGCCGAAGGGAGCTACCTTTGCCATTTTTGTCGGAGGTGTTCTGATTTGCAGTCTTTCCATATTACTTTGATGTTCTTCGACCATGTTGTCCTGAATTTTCAGAGGATGTTGGTCTCGATCACAGACAACATCTCCTACTCTCCTCTACGAACCCAGGGAGGAGAAAGTGGCTCAAACCACTGTGTGTTTTAAGACAAAACTCCAAGAACATAAAATTCACCACTTTAAACTTTTTAAAGTGAGGAATTCAGAGGCATTTAGTGCATTCACAGTGCCGTACGACCACCACCTCTGTCTAGTTCGGGAACATTCTCATCGCCCTGTCTCTGGTAGCAATCCCTCCCCAGCGCCTCCCCAGCCCCTGACAACCACTAATCTGCTTTCTGTCTCTGTGGATTTGCCTGCTCTGGACATTTCACGTAAATGTAATCACACAGCATGTGGTCTTCTGTGTCTGGCGTCCATCACTGAGCGTGATTTTTTCAAGGATCTTCCACGCTGTAGCAGGTGTCAGTGCCTCATTGCCTTTTCGTGGCTGAATAATATTAGACACATGAATAGAACACATTCTTTTTATCCGTTCATCCATCTATGGAACCTGGGATGCTTCCACATTTTGGCTATTGTGATTAATACTGCGGTGAACATTTGTGTATAAGTATGTGTTTGAACACCTGTTTCCAATTCTTTTGAGACTATACCTAGGAGTGGAATGGCTGGCTCTTTGTTTAACTTTTTGAAGAACCACCAAGCCACAAAACTATTTTAGAAAGAGGAGTGAGCATAAGTGATCTTGAAGAGTAAATTAAAAATGATGTTGATGGTGGTGGGTCTGTCTGTGTCATGGTTTCAAAAGAATTCGGGAAAACTCACCTTCTTGTAGAACAGGTGCAATCAGTCTTGTTTGTATTCTGGTTCATTCTCAGAGTGGCGTCCCTTTTTGGATTATTCATACCAACGCCCTTCCGACCCCTGGCATCCTCAAATCCTCTGTGCCTGAGATGCACTTTTCAGGTGTATAGAGACACTTTGATCCCCTAGTTGGGTGGCCTTAGGATACGGACTGTGTAGATTTGCTGAGCTCTTTTCCGTTGAGTTGAGGTGTGGAACACAGGATTGCCGTGTCATGTTAAAGGGAGAACGCCTGGACTCACAGCACCCTGACTTCAGCTCGAAGGGCTTCCTCTGCAAGGTTGACTCCCAAGAGGCAGCGTGGGGGTAGGGGAAAGAGGAGCCCCACAAGCCCTGTTCCAACCCTCCACTGCCTAACCTTGAACAAGCCACGCCTGCAGGCCCCCTCCCAGAAAATCCACCAAAAGGTCAGGAGCCTCTATGTCTGTCTACTCCCGGTGGCGGGAAAGCAGAGTATTACCTGGAAGGACCTCGAAAACATCATGCTCAGTGAAAGAAGCCATGTATTGTACTATTCCATTTGCATGAAATGGCCTCAGTAGGCAAATTCATGGAGACAGAAAGTAGATCAGTGGTTATCAAGGGCCACAGAGGGGAAAGGGGACTGTAGTGGGTTGAATTATGTCCCCCCAAACTCACTGAAGCTTGAATTATGTCCTCCAAGTTTTATGTATTAGAAATTCGGTCCCTGCTGTGACTGTTAAGAGAATGGGAAATCCTATTATGGAAACTGAAAGGTAGAGCCTTGAAGAGGTGATTGGATTGTAGGACTGTGCCGTAGTGAATGGATTAATAATGGTGGTCAGGGGCGTGGTTCTGAGGGCTTTAAAACAAGAGGAGAGTGTGTCTGTCTTTCTCTCTGCTCTCTCTGCTTCCACCGTCTTGCAATGTGAGACCCTTGGGTTACTGAAGTCACCACCAAAACCCTTACCAGCTGTGTCTCCTGGACTTTGGATTTCCTAGCCTTTGAAACTGTAAGCAATAAATTTCATTTTTCTTTATAAATCACCTAGTTTCTGGTATTTTGTTATAAGCAATAGAAATGGACTAATACAGGGAGTGATTGCTAATGGGTCTGGGGTCTCCTTTTGGGGTGATAAAAATGCTCTGGAACTAGATAGAGGTGGTGGTTCACAGCATGGTGAATGCAGTAAATATCCCTGAATTGTTCAATTAAAAAATATTAAATCTTATGCATATTTTACCTCAATAAAAGAAAAACAAAGCAGAGGGTGAACGTCCCTGTGGACTCATTCGTCACACCCCAGAACTTACTGAAGAGCAGCTAGGTCCTCTCCTAGTGAGCCAGAGCATGGCTAAGCCAGCCAAGAAGGAAGGAAGTCTGACTTCAATGTGACAGCAGAAGGCAAACCCAGTGTTTTTCCAGAGCGGAGCCATATCCAAAAGTCAGGACGCTTAAAAAAGACGAGGGAAGACAGAATTTTAAGATGAGAGCGCAGCTTCAGATGCCGGGAAATGAGAAATACTCTGAGGGGATGTCTATGCACCCACCGCAGTGTCAATAATTAAAAAGTGGGAAAAACAACTTCGAGCAGAAAAGAATGCAGAATAGAGGCTGCACAGGTTTGTCCTGGCTCAAACGCTGGTATCTGGATCTGACCCCCTGCTGCAGGAGAAAAAGGGCCCTGAAGAACCTGTTAGTAGTTTTGACACTCATCAAGCTGGGCTGGGCACCTTGACCCCAGAGAAGGGAAGGAGGGTCACCCTCAGACACTGTGCCGAGACCCTGTGTCCTTCTGAGAAATGGACATCAGCATGGGTAAGGAGGGTGTCCAAGATCTCAGCAGCTTTGAGACTGAGATTTACCCATTTCACTCCTTTTTAGGACACGTGGAAAATATGTTCAAAGACACAGGTGATGTGTGAGGGGGCCTCATTAGAGAGAGGTGGGGTCTGCAACTTGGGCGTGGTCTTTGGGTTGTAGGAGTGTCCTGGGGTTGCCGTAACAAGTGACCAGAAATCGGGGGGCTTAAACAACAGAAATGTGTCCTCCCCCAGCTCTGGAGGCAGAAGTCTGAGGTCCAGGTGTGGCAGGGCCGTGCTCTCTCCAGAGGCTCCAGGGAAGGATCCTTCCTGCCTCTTCCAGTTCCTGGTGGCTCCAGGCGTCCCTGGGCTTGTGGCCGCATCATTCCAGTCTCTGCCTCCGTCTTCACGTGGCTTCTCCTCTGTGTCTGTGTCTCCTCTTCTCTCTCTTATGAGGACACCTGTCATTGGATTTAGGGCCCACAGCAATCCAGGATGGTCTCCTCTCTACTTAAGCTTCTAACTTAACAACATCTGCAAAGACCCTATTTGCAAATAAGGTCCCATTCACAGGTTCTGGGTGGATGTGAATTTGGGGAGGGGGCACTGGTCAACCCAGGAAAGGGGTCCTGCAGGGGTACTTGCAGTATCTCCTGTGACCTCAGCCGGTCTCCTCTCCCAAAGACCCTGTGGGTGCCGACCAGGGCGGCCCCTCCCCCCCCGTCACCGGGGTCTTACCTTTCTGCAGGTGAACAGCCCAGCACGGACTCTGCTTCTCCTCCCCTGCCAAAGCCTCTCTCTCCCCCTGGTGCCTGCACTATCTCATCCAGCCGGGCAAACCTCCATCCTGACACTGTTCCCTGGAGGAAAACAAACTATTACTGTAGGAGCAGGCACAGATGGAAAAGACGGCCTCGATGCTTGGACAGACATGGGTGATATTTTGATCGAATGAAAGGAGCCCCTTGGTGGTCCCTCCTCCCTGTTGGCTGTTTTCACCTTGGCTTGGCTCCACCACCCAAGGCTTCTCACCCTTCCTCAGTGTGGCCAGTTTTGTCCTGCCCTGAGGCTGCTTGCTCTGCCGGGGATGCTCTCCCTCTAGATCTTTGCATGGCTGCCACCTTCTCCTCATTCTGCCCACACTTGTGGAGACCTGACACTGTCCCATTCACTCTTTTCGGTACAGCTGCCTCCTGATCAGGGACACGGCCTCTGCCACCTACCCCAAGACTACAATGTAAGCTGGAGAGGCAGCGAGACCAGGAGCCGGGAGCCCTGAGCTGCCCCCTGCCTCTTCCCAGTAGATGATGGTTTAGAATCATCCTTCTGCACGTGCCAGGGTGAGTAGAGCCCAAAAGCAAACAAATGAAGATAACAATTGTTGGCGAGGATGTGGAGAAATTGGAACCCTCCTGCACCGCCCTGGGAGCATAAATGTGTAGCCACAATGGAAAGCAGTCTGGCAGCTCCTCACAAAAGTAAAAGTGGGATTCCTATATGATCCAACAATTTCACTGCTTGTCATGGACCCAAAATAATTGAAAACAGACACTTGGACAGATGTTTGTACACCTATGTTTATAACAGCAATAGTTACAGTAGCCACAAGGTGGAAACCAGACAAATGTCCATGGATAAATGGATGGATAAACACAATGTGGTCCATCCACACAGTGGAATGTTACTCAGCCATGAAAAGGAACGATGCTCTGACTCCTGCTGCAACGTGGATGAACCTTGAACGCAGCATGCTCAGAGAAAGAAGCCAGACACAGAAGACCTCATTATATGATTCCATTTATGTGAAATGTCCAGAATGTGCAAATCCACAGAGACAGAAAGCAGGTTAGTGTTGCCAGGGGCCGGGGAGGGGGGATTGGGGACGGACTGCTATTGGGGATGGGGTCTCATTTGGGGTGATGAGAATGTGCTGGAACTAGATAGTGGTGGTGGTTTCATAGTATGCTGAATGCACTAAATGACCCCAAATTGCTCACTATGAAGTGTTTGGCTGCATGTTATGCTAATTCCACCTCCCTACAAAAGATGTCCCTGCTGCTAAGGGGCCCATGGCCTTGCTGAGCCCTGGCAGTGCCACGGTCCCCCTCGTGCTCGGGGCCCTCAGAGCACAGGTGGCTGTGTCACTGCAGGACACTGCTGGGGGCACCTCCTGCCCATCCTACATCAACAAGGTCCTGGAGCCGGCCCACCGTTCCCCACCCACCTGGGGGGCTCCGTGAGGAAAGCAAGGCTCGGGGCTTACCTTCCTTGGATTCCGGGTCCTGTCTGGTCTCAGCAAGTGGGTGGCAGACTTAGGCAGCACCCAGGGGTCTCCTTTTCGGAGACCACAAATCTCCACACCCCACTCTCCTCTTGCTGTCTCTGACCCCCACGGGGACCCTTCTCCAGCAGTCCCTTGAATGCCCAGCATCCCTTTTGGCATTTGGCTGCAGACTCCTTCCCGTTCTCCCTGAAGGCTCCCCTTTGGGAACTTGAAACCCAGGAAGGTTCTGTCTTTTCATCTTTGTTTCTTTTTCAGGCGATGCTGCCAAGCTGGGGGTTGGGGGTGAACAGAGTCATCACAGGGTGGGAATGGGGTGCGGGACAATAGGTAGGATTTAAAAATCCTCTTCCAGCAAGGATGACCTCAAGTTCAGATGGTGGAATGGAAAAGTGAGTCTCGGAGACATTTGTGTTTCCAAAGACCCCCCCGAGGCTCACAGAGAAGGGTCAGGATGAAATTACGTCCCCACGTCCTCCCAAAATGTTAATCTCTGCAAGACACACCGGCGAGCTGCCCTCGCCCCTTTTAGTGAACGCGTGTTTGGGGTTTCACATAGTAGAGCAGAGAGGGGGTGAGATGCAGTCCGTTTTTTTTGCTTTTTGTGTTTTCCATGATCTTTGAGGCAAGGGGAATGGGGGAAAAATTATTCCTGTTTTCTTGTAATCCTGGCTCTAAGCAGATTTAATGGCCCTGTTATTGCTGAGCCAAATTAAGTCCTTATGAAACAAGTTACAAAGTGTCTTTGTAGGTTCCATTTTTCAATAATCAGAAAAAGGGTCTGGGTCGCGTTGGGCCATGTGGTCTTCATTAGCACGTTGCCTGAGAGGGGCGGCCCCTCCGAGCATGGGGTTCTGTTTTCATTAAATGCCTGGTCTTCAGGGGCCTTTTTTTTTTTTTTTTAACATTCGAACTAAATCTATAACTCGAATTGCAAAGAACATCCAAGAGGAGACAGCAGAACCCAATGCCCCAAATCCTGTCTCTTACGATCCTGTTTATTAGCACCGTCATAGTCCCCGTGGAGACCGAGCTGGGTAAAGAGAGGTGAGACCATAGTTTAACATTTAGCCTGTCAGGTGCAGTGGGGACAGTCCAGTGGTAACTGCCACAGAGCTGCATGGTAAAACCAAAAACAGGGATCCAGGAAGCCAGAAGGAAAATGCAAAGAGAAGACACCCATTCTCAGAGGACAGCGGCTCATGAACATCTGGCTTCCCTTGCATGTGCACCTCACTGCAAATGAATATACATATATAGAGAGAGAGAGATAGAGAGATTGCTATATTAAAAAAACAGCAGCAAATCTAAATATAGCCTATGCTAAAAAACTACTGTGACATTATATCTTACCATAGTTGTATTTTTAATGATTAGCAAACTTTGGATGCTGGGGATGTGGTCATGAGCTGGTGTAAAGACTTCTCTCTCTCTCCTTCCTGCCATGCATGTGAAAGCTCTTAGCATTAAACGCTAAAACCCACTCATCTGTCACGGCTACCCCAGTGATGCACCTTTCTGGGCCCTGGACCTGGGTCCTCACGCACCTGCAGTTCTGACTGCCTGCACCGTACATCTAGACATCGTGCACCGTCTAGACTGCCTGCACCGCTGCTCTAGACCTCATGGAAATGGCAACGTCATTCAGAGGGCTTTGCTACCAATATTTCCTCATTTGCAAAACCTGAGAGTTGGAACATTTTGCATGTGAGAAATAGGGTTGACGTGGGAGACCGCTTTCCAGATACTTCGAACCTGATACCCTGGTCCCTGAAGATGCTCAGAGCTGTGTGTCTGCAGGCACAGAAGTCCTGCACTCACACGGGGACAGCGTGATTAATGCATGCTCGGCTGTTCCCAGATAGAGGAAAATCTCTGAGGCTCACGGCAAAGCCTCTGCTTCACCCTGAACTGCATTTTTGATTCTCTTTATGGTTTTGTTTTGTGATTGTCCCAGTGTAATTAATTTATGTGGGAGGTGATCATAGGAGGCTTGGTAGAGGACTGGGAAGAAGAGACTGGGAGGCAGAAATGACCATAAAAAGATGTGTTTGTGGGCAAGTTTCTACAGTGGGCATGGGGCTTGGTCCTTCTGGGCTGTCCAGGAAAGTGTGTGGAGCATCTCGGGGCATCAACATTGCTGTGCATTGATGTCCCCCCAAAACTTAGCTCCCACTGTGACAGTGTAAAGAGGGTGGGAAATCCTATTATGGCAATTGAAAGGTGGGGCCTTGAAGAGGTAATTAGACTGTAGGACCGTGCAGTAGTGAGTGGATTAATAATGGTGGTCAGGGATGTGGTTCTCAGAGCTTTAAAAGGAGAGTGCAGGAAAGTCTCTCTCTCTCTGCTCCACTATTTTCTGCCATGTGAGACCCCTCCCTGCATTGCTGTAAAGCCATCATCACCAAGACCCTCAGCAGATGTGTTCCCTGGACTTTGGACTTCCCAGCCTCTGAAACTGTAAACAGTAAATTTTGTTTTCTTACAAATTACCCAGTTTCAGGTATTTTGTTATAGCAGCAACAGAAATAGACTAATACGGACACTCTCCAGGGCTAGGGGCCGGGTGGCCTTCCTGCAACAGCTCCTCTAATTGAGAAGCAACCTCTGGTGTGGACTCTCAGCCCACGCGGTGACAGTGCCTTGCTCAGCACTTATCCAACATGACTGTATCCTTCCTTAGGTGCCGGGCATGTCCTGGGCTCTCTATGAGAGTCAACTCAACAGCAGCCCCATGACATCGGCACCACCTTGAGCTATAGATGTCCATTTCACAGTGGAGTGACCTGCCCTTTGTCTCAGTCTGCTTGTGATGCTACCTCAGAATACCCAAGACTGGGTCATGTATAAAGAACGGGCAGTTCTGGAGTCTGGGAAGTCCAAGATCAAAGTGCCAGCATTTGGTGTCGAGTGGGTCCCCTCTTGCTGTGTCCTCATGTGGCGGAAGGTGGGAGGGTGAGTTAGCCAGAAGCCACGGAAGCCTCTCTCATAAGGGTCTTTATCCCCTTCAGGAGGGGGAGCCCTACACACCTCTTTAAGGCCCCAACCTCTTAACACTGTCACACTCGCTATACCTGAACTTGGGGGGACACATTTAAACCATAGTGCCCAGGGCATCCTGAATTCCAAGAAAGCATTTAAAGCACCCTTCTCTGCATCCACGGGATGTGGTTTGAGCCTGTGGCTGGACTTATGCATGTGGGCACTGGGAAAGCAAGGCCCATGGGCCCTTCCGGAAAACATAGGACATGCCTAGAGGTGCAAGGTCTCGGCCCGTGCATGGCCCCCGAGGACAGGGACATTTGGCCTTATTGTTTCCAGCGTCTCTCTTCCTTCTTTCCCGTCCACTTCCCTGGTGGCCGGCTCCTCCCAGGCCAAGCTGAACTGGCTACTTTTGTTTGTCTAGAATGTTCTGAGACCTCTTTATTTTTCTCTGCCCGGGTCCCCTTCCCCACCGTGTCGTGGTCCCTGTTGATCCTGTCCCTTGATTTTCATGCCTGTCCCAGTCCTCTGGGCGGTGTGCATCAGAGGAGGAGAGAGAAAGAAAAAGAAGGTGCGGCCAGGCAGACTCTGTCCTCCAAGTGCTCAGGACACAAAACCGGAGAAAACACACAGGAGGAAAAAAGAGATGAAACAAATCCATCAGTGGAACCGTGACAAGATAAGAGGAGGGACATCATTCCGTGCATGTCTACCCCAGGCTCTCTGTGGGTCTGACTTATGCTACAGCAATGGACCGTCGTTGATCTGATCCTCAAATTTACCTGCGCATCCTGGATTTCACTTGGCCACCCCAGGAGGCAAGGAAGGAGACAGCCTCATGGAGATTTCTGCTCCCCTCGTGGGAGGCTGGGGACATGCACTCTGGTTTCCAGCAGGGCCTGGTCTGTCTTCGTAGGCTGGGGAAGCAGACTCTGAAGTAGGGTATTGCAAGAGCTGGGCCCACTTGACACCAAATGCTGGCACCTTAATCTTGAGTCCAGGACCGGGACTGTTTAAATAGGTCTCACTTAATCTGCACCTCCATGCATGCTGGGGACTCGTGAAAGCCCATCGTAGAGGTGAGGGGGTGCCTGGTGGATCAGGGACTGAGTCCTGGACTTTCTCTCTGGCCTAGACATTGATAACCAAAGAAGGGCAGAGAGAAGCAGGGCTTTACTACAGACTCACAGGGAGACTCCAGTCAATGTCCCGGGGAAGGCGGATGCCCTCTGCAATCATGGAGCTGGCTGCCCCTAGGATCCATGGCATTCACCCTGGCAAAGAGTCCCTGCTAGGTCACACATTTCTCAGGCTCCTGAATCTCCTCCTAGACCCAGCTGTGCACGTGCCTGTGAAATCCAGTTGTAGCTAGAACCCTGCTACGTCAGTTTAGATAGAATCTTCCACCTCGATGTTTGGGTTCCTCATCCTCCATGTGTCCCAGGTGACATCTGGTCACCCTGGCCTGTCTTCAGCTAG
Organism: Cynocephalus volans; assembly: GCF_027409185.1. NCBI lineage: Eukaryota > Metazoa > Chordata > Mammalia > Dermoptera > Cynocephalidae > Cynocephalus > Cynocephalus volans. The sequence continues at coordinate 986,956 of NC_084478.1, forward strand.
AATCCTGATTGGTTGGTTTATCCAGAATCCCCCTCACCTCCGATGTTTCCTGTCAGTAATTTTCCATGTGCTGCCCAGTCCCCCTGCTCCAGGCTGTAAATCCCCACTCGCCCGGCTGTGTTCAGAGTTGAGCCCAGTCTCTCTCCCCCACTGCAAGTCCCTGTTGCTGTGGTGCCCACTCCTATCACAATGGTCCTAAATGAAGTCTGCCTTACCGTGCTTTAGCAAGTGCCACAGACTGGATGCCCCCCAACCTCTCTGAAATTTAAATCCCCACTGTAACTCCTGAGGGTGGGAAATCCTACTATGGTAATTGAAAGGAGGGGGCCTTGAAGAAGTGATTGGGTTGTAGGACCGTGCTATAGTGAATGGATTAATAATGGTGGTCAGGGTGTGGCTCTGAGGGCTTTAAAAGAAGAGTGCATGAGAGGTTCTCTCTCTCTGCTCCACCGTTTTCTGCCATGTGAAACCCCTGGGTCACTGTGCCACCACTAAGACCCTCACCAGATGAGTTCCCTGGACTTTGTACTTCCAGCCTCTGAAACTGTAAGCAATAAATTTTGTTTTCTTTACAAATCACCCAGTTTCAGGTATCTTGTTATAACAACAGAAACAGATTAACACAACAAGTAATACAGAACGATATTTTTCTTTAACAAAGAAAGACCTCGAGGGGCTACAGGGATTCTGTTCAAGCAATCCCAGGGCCAGTGGGTGATTTTGGCAACCAAATGCAAATGGAGCCCGGCCCCCCACCATCTGCGGGTGTACAGAACTGCCCAAGCCTTCTGTTTACCAGCATACTCACCTGTGAATCAGGCAAACAGGGCAGCAGACTCTGCACCACGGACCTGCAAAGCCAGCAGAAGGAGGTCACCTCAGAGGAGACCCACTGAGACGGCTGCACTCCCAGCGGGCCAGTCGCGGGGTTCCTGGGATGAGGGAAGGCACAGGCCTTTCACTTTAAAGTTTGCCAAGTTTGAGGCTTTTGAAGTTTCCAATTGCCCTGTGGCTGCTTTCAAATCCCTTTTTAAAACGTGCAAACCCTTTAATCAAGTTATGTGAGTAATTTGAATTAAATTGTTAAATATTTGGGGAATTGGCATTTTGTTTCCAACCACACGGCCACATGTCCAGGTGGAGGGGACGACGGGGACGGGAGGAGTGGGCTGCACATGACAGGGCTGTGCTCAGTTCGAGAGTCACCGTCCCCATTTTTATTGTGTTCCTACCCTGGGTTTAAGGAGGGGCTGAGATTCAGTAAGTCACATAATATGTTTATGTTTGATGCTCTGACGCTGTCCAATTACTCACTGACACTTCAGTTTTACAGATGGGTAAACCGGCTAACAAAGACGTCTTATTCCCCTGAAGTGTCCTATATTTTCAGTAATTACCTAAAACAGTGACTTCTGCTGTGTGCCTGTGTGTAATCATATTTATGTGGCATTTAGGGAGATAATATGTACATATCTCAAGGTATACATCTTTATATCTTTACATATATCTCTCTATATATGTCTTTATATATATATGATATATGATCTAAGATATATATATACATACATATATTTATATATATATACATACATATATTTATATATATATATTATATATATGAGGGTCCTTCAAAAAGTTTGTGGAAAAATGGAATTAAAAGATAATACAAATCTTTGCACGGACTTTCTGACGTGCCCTGGCATAAACAGACATAAAGCCACATGTACACACCTAAGTTTATGTACACGTCTATTTAAAGACAGATTTCATTAAAGGCACTTCCTCCTTTCGGTGAGTGCATTCTACCTTTGAGTTACCTACAAATCTGTTTAATTCATCTGTTGGACTGACATCTGTGTCTTCAAGGTCCATCAAATCCTACCTAAGAAGTGTGGTTTATTAAATCACGTTCAGATTTCATACAGATCTATCAATATTTGTGTACAGTATGTGATGATCAAATCAACACTGTAAAATGTTCATCATTACAAATCGTCCTTGCTTTCTGTGTCTCTTACCCAGTTAAGCCCTATTCGCATTTCTCGTCCCCCTTTTGCATCTCTAGTATCCATAGGTCTGTTTTCTTCTGAAACTTCAACATTTAGTTATAGTCTTTCTTTTTTTCTTAGCTCCCACTTATGAGTGAGGACATGAAGGATTTCTCTTTCTGGCTTATAAATAAAAAAATAAATAAATAATAAATAAAAACAAATGTTCATCAAGTGGTAAATAAACAAAATGCGGTTTTAAAAAATTTCGTATAGATCACCTACCATGGGAGAACCACTGTCAACACTTGTCTAATACTCTGGACTAAAATTTGTTACAGGACCCATGTGTTACTGTCCTGGGACCACCATAACAAAGTCCCACAGACTGGGGGCTTAGACAGCAGACATTTATCTCTCACAACTCTGGAAGGTGGAAGTCCAAGATCAAGGCGTGGCTGGAAGTGTGAGATCAAGGTGTGGCTGGAGGTCCGAGATTGAGGCGTGGCTGGAGGTCTGAGGTCAAGGCGTGGCTGAAGGTCCGAGATCAAGGTGTGGCTGGAGGTCTGAGACCAAGGTGTGGCAGGAGGTCCGAGATCAAGGTGTGGCTGGAAGTGTGAGACCAAGGCGTGGCAGGGCTGGTTCCTCCTGAGTCCTCTCTCCTTGGCTTGTAGACACCGTCTTCTCTCTGAGTCCTCACATGGTTGTCCCTCTATGTATGTCCATGTCCTAACCTTCTCTTCTTATAAGGACACTAGTAATATTGGATCAGGGCCCACCCTAGTGACCTCATTTTACGTTAATCACCTCTGTAAAGACCCTGTCTCCAAACACAGCTGACTTCTGACTACCGGGGATTAGGGCTTCAACACATGAATTTTGTGGGGACACGATCCAGCCCCCAGCAGACCCATAAAGGGAAATGAAGAATGCGTTACGGTGCAACGTGAACAGGCTTGAGATGCTCACTTGCTCTTGTATTTCTTCACCATTGCTGGTGTTTAGCCTCAAACTGTTACAGAACGACACCCCATGCTCACGTCTATTAGGGATTTGTAACATTAAGTAGGGGTGTGGTGGGGAAATCAAATTAGGGAAGCCAGAAACCTCCCTGCACTGTTTGCAGCCACGTAAATGCCTTCTGCGCCCTTTGTGGCATGTTTATCGCAGACATGGCACCGAGTGCCACGATGGAAATTTTATGAAGAACTGGGTCTGCCGTGGTAGCAGCTGTAGTGCAATTGAACGTTCTGAGATTTGTGCCATTTGGGAACAAGTGAGACCATTGGAGGAGGATCTTCAAAACTAACAGGCAGAGTCATATTTGGGTCTATCCACAAAAACAGGGCGGAGTTGGGAGGAGGGTTCCTCCTGCAAGTTGCTTTTAGCGTATCGTTGAACAGGGTGAGGATTTGCTATCATAGAGAACCAGAGAGGCGCAGGTACAAATTGAGCTGTGGGAGGAAGGGACAGAGGCGGGGAGGGGTGGTCACGGAGGAGGGTATAAGGGACAGTATGGTGCTTCTCCCCCCATGGGGTAGGCAGACTCATAACATGGGGGCTCTGGGATACCAAAGGCATGCAAGCAGACGCTGCCAGGCCACCTCTAGGCTCAGACAGCAAAAGGACCGGGCACAGCTCCTGCCTTATTCTGTGGGTGACAGTGAATCTCAGGGAAGCTGGGAGGTGACTTCTCAGCCCCTGGAATGTCCTGCCTGTTAAGACTGTCTTTGTTTATCTGAGACCTTGGGCATGTCACAGAGTTGATGCTAATAACATGATGAGTGGTGGACGTCTTGGGCCCCGCAGTGTCAATGTGACATATGAAAAGGTGGAGCCTATGGAAGATCAGGTGTGGGGGCACTTCACGCTACCTGACTGGCCCCCAGTAAAAGTCTGGACACTGAGGCTTGGGTGGGCTTCCCTGGCTAGACTTCCACGTGTGTTGTCAGACATCATTGTGCAGAAAATTGGGGAGAGCACACCTGGAAACTCATGCCTGGTCTCTCACGGACCCTACTCTATGTATCTGTTTACTTTGCTGATTTTAATCTGTATTATTTCCCTATAACAAATGGTAAAACCATGAATATAACGACTTTTCTGAGTACTGTGAGTCCTTCCACTGAGTCATGGAACCAAAAGATGGTCTCAGAGACCTCCGACACATGAGACGAAAGGAGTTTTAACTAAGGAATTTCTCATATTATGTCTAGTGGGTCCCTGAGCCCACTCTGTGGTGATTTCCCCAATTCTGGAATGTGTCATTGGAACAGACATATGCCATCACCAGCAAAATCTCTTGAATAAGATCCTATGTGCTATGGATAAAAGTATGTTCCCCAACATTCACATGCTGAAGCCCTGACCTCCAGTGAGATGGTATTAGGATGGGAGGCTTTGGGGAGATAATTAAGTTTAGGAGAAGTCAAGAGAGGGATCCCCTACAATGGAATTAGTGTCCTAATAAGAAGAGGAAGACCTCACTCCTTGTCTTGACTCCTCGTCCTCAATGTGAGGACACAATGTGAGGACACAATGAGAAGGCACCATCTGTAAATCAGAAAGGGAGTCCTCAACAGATGTTGAATCTGCCATGCCTTGATCCTGGAATTCCAGCCTTCAGAACTGTGAGCAATAAATGTTATTTAAGCCACTCAGCCTTTGATATTTTGTTATCCCACCTGCAGGTGAAGTGATGCATGGTATGAAATCACACCAGGCTGGCCCTGAATGGTGACACTTGTCCCACCTTTGCCCTGCCAGGTACAGAGCTGTGAGAAAGTTTTTAGCAATGTCTGAAAGTAGAAAAACAGCATGCATGTGTGTGCACACACACACACACACAAAGGGCCGAAAAAGAAATGTAGAGATTGTCTAGCTATACCCTTCTGTTTACAAATGGTACAACCGAGGCACAGAGAGGGTGTGCCTGCTCAAGGTCACACAGACCCCTTTGGAGGTGGGGAGAACCTCTCTAGGGTCAGCCCTTTGCCCCCAACTCTCATCTTTCTACAACTCTCATTTACAACTACTGCACCAGGTCTCATTTGGTGACCTTGTTCTGAATCTGAGTCACCAATATTTTGGGTGGCCCAACTTGAATGAGGTTGAGCATGGTGTTTAAGTGTATTTCACCGGTGAGCATTAATGAGTTTGTGTCTAATGTCTTATTCTCCAGAAGTGCTAAGATGTCCCTGCAGAATGCCCAGGGTAACTGTATCAATTCCCAGGGCTGCTGCAACAATGTACCACAAACCAGGAGATTTAAAACACCAGAAATGCATTCTGTCCTCATTCTGGAGACTGGAAGTGTCACATCAAGATGTCAGTAGGACTGTGCTCTCTCCTACATCTCTAGGGGAGGATCCTCTCTCATATTTTGGTGGCAACTCCTGATATTCCTTGTCTTGAAGCTACATCACTCCAATCTCTGCCTGCATCTTCATATCACTTATTCTACTTTGTGTCCCTGTCTCTTCTGACAAGGACACCAGTCACTGGATTTAGAGCCAACCCTACTCCAGCATGGCCTCATCTTAACTAACTGCATCTACAATCACCCTATTTCAAAATAAGTTCCCATTCTGACATACCAGGGGTTAGGACTTCAGCATATCTTTTGGGAGACACAAACTAATCAATTTCTGAAATCCCTGCAATTGTCGACAGGAGTTATGCTCGGAAGATGCTAAGGCAGTGGGAGTTACAGGGTGGCCATGAGATCCTACTGGAGGCGGTGGTTTGAGTTCCCTTGCAACAGCGTTCCATGTCTGCATCACAGAGAGGTGGGTCAGAAGCTCACGGGGTGGAGTCCATGTGTGTCCTCGTCCTCTGGATGTACCTCCAGTACCCATCACAGTGGTCAGGGCATTGAATGCTGTGAAATGAGCTATGATGCTTGTATTGTCCCTAACACTTCCTAACTCTTGGTTGAGGCTCTCGGTAGGCTTTTGTAAGGGACAGTTGCACCTGCCCATGAGGAAAATGTACATAATTTGTATGTATGTGTTTTACCAAGTGCCTCCTGATGGCGAGGAATGCTAGATCCTTTCTGAGCAAGAGAATCCCCTTGCCTTCCTTTCCACCCTCTGTGGATTTGAAACGATTTCTCGTCCCCGCTGTTAACTTTGGCCAGTCTATACCCATCCTTACGGGCAATAGCCATGTGCATTTGGGCAATTATTCCTCTTGATGGGATTTCATCTGAGACTCTCTCGTCCTAAGTGTCTGTCCTCGTGCGTGATGGAAAATTCAGTCTGTGCAGTTAATATATGGAAACGCTATTTGTAGTTAATCATACTATGGGGAGTAGTTACAGTCACTAAGTGTATGCAGGCATTTTAAAATGCACGAGTGGTTCTCACAACCTGACTTGCCATGGGCGCTTTTCCCCATAGACTGCTGAAGTGCTGCATAACTAACACACTTTTCCACGGCATTTGACCGAATGTCTGTGTCACCCTTCCTGCGCTGTGAGGCGATTAACACCCTTCACAGGAGCTCCCATATGTATGCAGATGCAGGGCTAGGCTTTTGCAAACTCTCACCCTGACACACATTCACCCTGACACCTATTATATTTACCGACACAGAAATCTCCTTTTTCATCATAACAGAAGTTTGTAGGCAGTCGACTCCTTTGCTGTTGAATACTAAAAGATCAGAGTCAATGCGTGTGCAGGTGGGTGGGAGGGTGACAGTTTTCAGGGTGACTTCTATGGCTTTCTAAGATGCAGGGTAATTTGAGGGTCAGAGGGGTTGCTACTCTCTGGTTTGGGGACCCTAGTTTGGTGCAAATAGTCATGCTTCTCTTTTGGAAAATGTACAGTCTTTTAAATGGGCATTACTTCTTTTTATTTAAATTAAAAACATTTCAAAGTTAAAAGTAGAAGTGCTTTAAAACATACAGACTGGTGTGTCACAAAGGAGGACTGTGTTCTTTCCTGTATTTCTCTAATGATCTTTCTTTCCCGCCTCTACGATTTTAATTCTTCTGGCTAATCTTCCATGGACACACCCTATTTTTATAACCACGATTTAAAGTTTTATCTGGGGAGGTTTTCTATTTTCTGCTTGCTCCAGGAGCTCACTCTAACTCCTTCCTCCTTGTTTATTTTTTCCTTCTAAATTTACATCCATCTTTATTTCCTGACTAGTTCCCTCTGTAATTCCAGGTGCCATCTTTAAACGTGCCCCAATCTCAAGACACAGCAAGGGCCACACAGATGCATGTGCCTGTGGACCCAGCAAGGTATGTCTACTGCTCACCGCAGAGGACAGATCTCTAGAGACGGCATCCGCTAGTCCCCCCGACCCCCAGTGTCACCTTCCATGGTCTCAGTTATTCAGTCAGCCACAGTCCAAAAATATTAAACAAAAAAATCCAGAAGTAAACAATTCATAAGGTTTAATTCTCATGCTATTCTGAGTAGCGTGACATAATCTTGCAGCACCCTGCTCTCTTCCTCCCAGCATGTAGAATCGCCCCTTTGTCCAGCATATCCATGCTGTCTACACTGCCCACCCGTCTAGTAGCTGTTCTCAGTTATCAGATTGACTGTCACGGATTGCTGGGCTTGAGTTCAAGTCTCCCTTATTTTTCTTAATTACGGCTCCAAAGTGCAAGAGTAGTGATATTGTTATAATTGCTTGATATTGTTATTAGTTACTGATGTTTATCTAGTATTGCACCCAACTTATAAATTAAACTTTGTCGTAGGTATGTATGCATAGCAAAAAATCGTACTGTACATAGGGTTCAGTGCTGTCTGCAGGTTCAGGCATACACTGGGCATCTGGGAACGTATCCCCCACAGAGAAGGGGGGGAACACTGTATAAGTAAGTGTGATATCAAAAACATCAAAGGACCCAGATGCTTAGCCAGTGTTGATGGCCACATATCAGACATATATAGAATCACATTGATGAGCCACGAGAGAAGATTGTTGAAGAAATTATAAATGGCACAGAGTCTAACCAAAGGGTGTCAGGGGAGTGAGTCCAGAGAGAGTGGATTGAGGGGGCTTATTATGGGCTGGGGAGCAGACACCTGGATTCAAACCTTGCTCCTTCTGGAAATTGTTCAGACATTGCTGTGTCAACACAACGTGGAAATAAAAATAATGCCATTTTCACAGGGTTTTTGTGCGAGTTACATGAACACATAAAAGGTGCTTCTGATGGTGTCTGCTATGTAATAAAGCCTCAATAAGTGCTGCTTTTTAGTAATGTTGTGTAATATCTATAAACGAGATACTGGAAGCCATTAAAATTATGTTGTACAACAATTGTCAGAATAAGAAATTACCCAGCAATGATATAGCAGAGACAATAATGTCCCCCAAATATGTCCATGTCCTAATCTCCATGTGGTAGACAGAATAATGACCCAAAAGATGTCCTAATCCCTGTGTGGTACACAAAATAATGTCCCCAGACATGTCCACATCCTAATCTCCATGTGGTAGACAGAGCAATGTTCCCAAAGATGTCTATGTTCTAATTCCAGTGTGGTAGGTAAATTGTTTCCCCTAAAATGTCTAAATCCAAATCTCTGGAATCTGTAGATAGTTTACCTTCCATGGTAAAAGGGATTTTGCAGAAGTAATTCAGTTAAGGATCTTGAGATGAGGAGATTATCCTGGATTAACCAGCTGGGCCCTGGCTAATCACATGAGCTGTAAAAGCAGAAGAGTTTCTCTAGCTGAAATCAGAGAGATGAGTCAGAAGGATGGGTCAGGGAGATTTGAAACATGGGAAAAGTCAACACTCCATTGCTGGTTGGAAGATGGAAGGGGTCACATGACAAGGAATGCAGGTGGCTTTAGAGAGCTGAGAGAGGTCCCCAGCTGGAAGTCAGGAAGGAAAGGGGGACTTCAGTTTTCCAACCATATGAAACTGGATTCAGCCTACAATCTCAATGAGATTGGAAATGGATTCTTCCTTAAGTCTCCCAATCAGAGTCCGGCCTAGCTGTGGGCTTGATTCTGAATACGTGAGACCCTAAAGAGTGAACCCAGCACTGCCAATCTGGACTCTGACCCACAGACCAGGAGTAATGAATTTCTGTTGTTTTAAGCTGCTAATATCTGTGGCAATTTGCTCCAGCAGCATGGAAAAGTAGTCCACGTGATATGCATGAAAGTCACAAGATGGTGTTATAGCATAAGGCCATTTTTGAAAAGAGAGAAAAGCATATATTGGAGAGATGAAGTCAAGTGAGACTCAAAGTCCTTTATTTTTCTTTACTTTGATGTTTATTTCCCAAGTGGACTGCTTTGGTTACACATATTATCCTTTTGATGAGAGGTAGAGTCACTAGGGGAAAAAAAAAAAAAGGAAGATGAAGGAAAAACCAAATTGGACGTTGTGCTGATTGGAGGCATTAGTATCCTGGTTGCAGATAAGTAGACATTCTACTCTGGTTTGACTTGTTCTTGCTTCTTGGTAGACAGCCACAGGGGCCCCATTGCAGGTAACACACCCCAGACATGGTTTGCAGAATCTGCATGAGGGCTCCTCAAAAAGTAAAACACAGAATTACCGCTGACCCAGAATGCCACTCCTGGATGTATACCTGAGAGAACTGAAAACAGGTGCCCAAACAGATACTTGTACTGGCATGTACATTGCAGCATTATGCACTGCAATGGCTGGCCTTATGTGTCCACTTGACTGGGCCACGGGGTGCCCGGAGTTTTGATTAAACATTACTCTGGGGGTGTCTGTGAGGCTGTTTCTGGATGAGATCGACATTCGAATCAGTGGACTGAGTCAAGCAGATGGCCCTCCCCAATGTGGGTGGGTCCCTTTCTATCTGGTGAGGGCCTGAATTGAACAAACAGGTGGAGGGAGAGAGAATTCTCCCACTTGCCCCATTTCTCGACCAAAAATATCAGTCTTTTCCTGCTTGTGGACTGAAACTTGGGTCTTGGAAACATCAGGCTTTTCCTGCCCTTGGGCTGAAATTTGACTCTTATGTCCTTATAATAAACCTCATAGATGATATATATAGATAGATGACAGGTAAATAGATACATAAATGATAGATACATAGATATAGATAATAGATATGTATCTGCTATTGCTTCAGTTTCTCTGGAGACTCAACTAATACAGTCAAAACAGCTGAAAGGTGGAAACACCTGACTGTCCATCAACAGATAGGTAGATAAAGAGAATGTGGTCTGCCCATACGGTGGAATATTACTCAGCCATGAAAAGGAATGAATCTCTGACACCTGCTACGATGTGGATGAACCCTGAGGACACATGCTCAGTGACAGGAGGCAGACACACACACACACACACACACACACACACAGGGCCCCATATTGTATCACTCCATTTATATGGAGTGTCCAGAACAGGCACATCCATAGAGACAAAGTAGACTGGTGTTTCCTAGGAGTTGGGGACAGAGTGACTGCTAATGGGTACAGGGTCTCCTTTGGGGAGTAATGAGGATATCCTCGGACTACATAAGGGTGGTGGTTGCACAGCATTGTGATTGTAATAAATGCTAAAGTGAACTGAGTCATTACTTTAAAATGGTGAATTGTGTGCTATGTGGATTTGGTCTCAATAAAAATTAAAATAAAAGAGTATACTGACAAGGAAACAAAGGACTTAACACAAGATCCACTTCCCTTAGTCCTCAGAACTGGGGCTTATTTTCTCTGACATTCCCTGCTTTTTTTCCGTGAAGGTGAGGCTGTCGTGGAGAAGGTCATTCTCACCAAGTAAAACCCGTTAAGTGCCTTGAACAGAGACGTGTTCCCCTCTGTGACCTGCACGTGCAACTGCCCGTCGTGGGTTTCTGCCTTTTCTGCAGAGTCGAGGAGTATGGTGCTCTGGACTGGGTTCAGGGGAAGCTCAGCTTGGGTTGCAAAGATGATGTCAGCCTGGATATTCCTCACACTGAGTCTTTCGAAAACAGAGTGAGACCCTTACCTGCCTGGTGGCGATGGAATCTCTGCCGATCACCTCCTGGGCTCTTGTTCCCTCAAATGTTGGAGGTTTTCCTCATTAGCCAAGAGAGAAGGTGACGTTCCCAGTGGAAAAAGTCATTCTTTTACTTTTCTGTCCTCAAGTGGGCATTTCCGGCAGCCAGGGGCTTTGTATGAGTGAAATGAAGGCGTCTCTTTGCTCTCAGTGCCTGTGAAAAAGACTCAGAGAGAGAGAGAGAAAGTTTTCCAATTGATGTGGGAGCAGATCGGATCTCAGGGGCAGGCTTTGAAACGTTTCCTCAGTACACTGGCTTCATGGAGGCTCAGCGTTTGCTCAGACATGGCGTTTTGGAGAGTGGAGATCAAATAACTGGGAATGTTAAGGACTTCCCCTGCCAGATGCAGTCTCTGCAGAGAAAAGAGTTCTCAGACTCCACACCTCCAGGGATGACGGCTGGAGACAGCCTTTGAGTTGGGAGCTCCAGGGTAGCAAATGTGCTGCACGTCTGGGAGGATCAGACAAACCAGGAGGTATCTCGTTTTCGTCTTGGAGGATAAAGTCGATTCTACAAGGGCAGGGGACGGGGGTGCCCTTCAGCGTGAGTTCTCCCTTCTGTTCTAGCAAAAACGCAGCAGCAAGAAGTTCAAGGTGGTTTCTCACAATCCATCCAGACTTCCTAAATTCCTGGATTCAGAGAAAGGAGGTCTAGGTCTGCAGAACTGTCAATGTGCTGAGATGGACCATCTCACATTGACATAATTATCCCTGGGAACTGAGATCTCCTGGATGTTATGCATTGAGCTGAAAGCATCCCAGACAGGGTTAAAAAAAAATACTGAGTGATTTGGATCCTTCCCGAAGCAGCATTTAGCTTTCTTGTTCTACTAGATTTTAACCAAGAAGAGAAAAGCAATCATTATGTAAAACAAATACATTAGGTAAAAGTACAACTGAGAAAACCGGTGAGTGGGCATGGGTTTGGTGTAAGGGAACACATCTGCTGGTGGGAGGCTGCCGTTGGCGGCTTCTGTGTTCACTCTGAGAGTGGTTCTGTGATCCGGTGTAGATGTCGTCTGTTCTGGTTTGGAGTTAGCATGATGCTCATCTATTGTTCACTTGCTTCCTGCCTTCAACATCATCCCCATCGACACTGAAGGGATTGGGATGGAGCCTGGGTTTTAATGCCTCGCCCAGAGACCTTGCCCAAGCCCAAATGGGACCAGAAGTGGAGGGCTCTGGGTGTCTCAGGGCAGAAGGCAGTTCTCCAGGGAGAAGAAAATGATAGATGCTTCCCCATTATTACCCATTGCAGGTGCATGTTCTCACACAGCTAATGCATGTAGAATGCCTGCTTGTGACCCCCTAAAAAGAGAAGAAGCAGGTTAGTAAGTGAAGAATCACTAGGCATAGTCACTTGAGCTTCCTTTCTCCTAGCATCTAACTTGGAGCCTTCTGTTTAAGACCTTGGTGGAACGACTTGTGACAAGAATGAATGCCAAATGAGCTAGGGTGGCCACTAAAAAACCAAACCCACAATAACAAACAGAAACTAAAGAGTGTTGGGAAGTATGCGTAGAAATCAGAATACTGGTGCATTGGTGATACGGAGATTCCTCAGAAAAATTAAATATAGAATTACTGTATGAGCCATCATTCCCAGTTCTGGGTATATATTGAAAAGAATTGAAAGCAGGGTCTCAAAGAGATACTGGTACACCCATGTTTAGAGCAGCGTTATTCATGACAGCCAAGAGGTGGAAGCCACTCAAATGTCAAGCCATGGATAAGTAGATAAACAAAATGTGCTATGTACATACAACGGGATATTTTTCACCCTGAAAAAGAAGGAAATTCTGATGCATGCTCCAAATAGCTGAATCTTGAAGACATTATGCTCAGTGAAATTAGCTGATCACAAAAAGACAAATACAGTATGATTTCACTTACATGAAGTGCCAAGAGTCGTCAAATTCATAGAGACCAAAAATAGAATGGGGTCTGCCAGGAAGCAGGAGGAAGGCGAACAGGGTTGTTCTTTGGTGGGTACAGAGTTTCAGTATTGCAAGAATCATCTATAGATGCTGAAAAGCATTTGACAAAATTCAACACTCATTCATGATAAAGACTCTCTACAAGTTAGGTATAGATGGAAAGTATCTCAACACAATTAAAGCCATATATGATAAGCCCACACCAATATAATCCTGAACAGGATGAACAGGAACAGGAACTAGACAAGGATGCCCACTCTCACCACTCCTATTCAACACAGTGGTGGAAGTGCTAGCCAGAGCAATCAGAGAAGAGAAGGAAATAAAGGGCATCCAGATTGGAAAAGATGAAGTCAAACTGTCCCTCTTTGCAGATGACGTGGTCCTATACATCCAACAGCCTAAAGACTCTACAAAAAAACTCTTAGAGTTGATAAACGATTTCAGCAGAGTTTCAGGATACAAAATCAACACACAAAAATCAGCATTTCTATACTCCAACAGTGAACACGCAGATAAAGAAATCAAAAAAGCCTGCCCATTTACAATAGCCACCCCAAAAATAAAATACTTAGGAATAAAGTTAACCAAGGATGTGAAAAATCTCTATGAAAAGAACTACAAACCACTGTTGAGAGAAGTTAAAGAGGACACAAGAAGATGGAAAGATAACCCATGCTCTTCGATCAGAAGAATTAACATTGTGAAAACCTCCGTACTTCCCAAAGTATGATCTACAAATTCAATGCAATCCCCATCAAAATTCCAATGACATTTTTCTTAGAAATGAAAAAAACTATCTAGACAGTTATATGGAATAACAAAAGACCACACATAGCCAAAGCAACGCTGAGCAAAAAAAATAAAGCTGGAGGCTTAACACTACCTGACTTTAAACTATACTACAAAGCAATAATAACCAAAACAGTATGGTACTGGCATAAAAACAGACACATGGGTCAATGGAATAGAATAGAGAACCCAGAAATCAACCCATACACCTACAGCCATCTGATTTTTGACAAAGGCACCAAGTCTACACACTGGGGAAGAGACTGCCTTTTCAGCAAATTGTGCTGGGAAAACTGGATATTCACATGTAGGAGAATGAAACTAGACCCATACCTCCCGCCATATACTAAAATCAACTCAAAATGGATTAAATAATTAAGTATACATCCTGAAACAATAAAACTCCTTAAAGAAAACATAGGAGAAACACTCCAGGAAGTAGGAGTGGGTACAGACTTCATGAACATGACCCCCAAAGCACAGGAAACTAAAGGAAAAATAAACAAATGAGATTATATCAAACTAAAAAGCTTCTGTACAGCAAAAGAAACAATCAACAGAGTGAAAAGACAACCAACAGAGTGGGAGAAAACATTTGCAAAATATACACCTGACAAAGGATTAATACCTAGAATATACAAGGAACTCAAGCAACTTTACAGCAAAAAATCAAATAACCCAATTAAAAAATGGGCAAAGGAGCTGAATAGGCATTTCTCAAAGGAAAATATACAAATGGCCAACAGATACATGAAAAAATGCTCAATATCACTCAGCATCTGGGAAATGCAAATCAAAACAACTTTGAGATACCATCTCACTCCATTCAGGATGGCTCATATCCAAAATACTGAGAATGATAAATGCTGGAGAGGTTGTGGAGAAAAGGAACTCTCATACACTGTTGGTGGGACTGCAAAATGGTGCAGCCTCTATAGAAAATGATGTGGAGTTTCCTCAAACAATTGCAGATAGATCTACCATATGACTCAGATATTCCACTGCTGGGAATATACCCAGAGGAATGGAAATCATCATGGCAAAGAGATACCTGTACTCCAATATTCACAATGGCCAAGAGTTGGAACCAGTCCAAATGCCCATCATCAGATGAGTGGATATGGAAAATGTGGTACATCTGCACAGTGGAATATTACTCTGCTATAAAAAAATGAATGAAATACTACTATGGACTTAGAGAAAATTATATTAAGTGAAACAAGTCAGGCACAGAGAGAGAAATACCACATGTTCTCAGTTATTTGTGAGAGCTAAAAATAAATAAATAAATAAATAAACACAAATAAATGGTGATGGGGGGAAGAAGACGTAAAAATCACGACAATTCTTGAACTTATAAAGATAAGTGAAGAGATATGATACGGGGGGAAGGGAGAGAGGGAGGGAGGAAAAGGGAATGGGTAAAGGGTCACAAAAATCAACCACAATGTATATTGAGAAGTTAAAATTAATAATAATAATAATAATAGTAATAATAATAATAAAATCCAGAAATTCGTTGCACAACACAATGGAATATACTTAACCTCTGAACTGTCCACTTAAAATTAACTGTCTGATTAAAATTGTTTAAGACAGTAAATTGCATGTTATGAGTGTTTTTATTTTTACCCAAGTTAAACATTTTAAAAATAAAAGGGTCAAATGAAAGTCAAAGAGCACGGGGAGATTGTCACCTCTGTCTGCAGCTGGGCACGGTGCATTCTCAGCCCACTTTCTCTTGTCCTGCCTCGGACCCTCCCCACTTCTCTTTATCCCACCCCCAGTTGCTCATGTGGGATCATCCAGAAAGGAACATTTTCCCCTTTACGCAGGGATCACTACAGACTCACCCCCTGTCTTGGGACACTTTTTTTCCATAAGGCTATAAAATGTTTGGGAACTTTATTTCCAGTGTTTTTACAAGCGGTATTAGGGTTTTGTGAGAGTCCACATCCTTCCTGACAACAGCTCTCACAGGATTTCTTTCTGCTACAGAACCCATCCTCAGCTTCAACTTTTTTTTTTTTTAATGTTAATTGACTTGATATTCAAAAGTACGCCTCGTACTCAGGGTTGTTTCCAGTTTAATTTGAATTTTGCCTCAAGGTATCATGGGGGACCCAGGGCTGATCCTGGGGCACCCTGAATGCATGAGAGTCACAGCGCACACTGGAGCTAATATGGGGAGATAAATGAGCATCTTTTGCGAAGCCCTCTGGGTACATAAACCTCAGAGGAGCTGGAAAGGTGGTGGGCTTCATGGCACCCTTGAAGGAAGCTTTTGGGGGAGTGAGAGAGGGTCTGTGGATTTCTGTTCTACTCCAGTGAGTAGGTGACATTTTCGGGAGGGATTTGTGAGAGACCTAGAGGGCTGAGACCCATTGGTCTGGGGACTATAGGCTTAGATTCATAGGGGTGTAACCCACAGTGCTGTGACCCATAGGGTTCATTCCACACCATTGGGCCCCATAGGGTTGGGTTCTATAAGGTTGGGATCTGTATGGTTGGAACCATATGGATGGGCCCAGTAGGGGGTATAATCTATTGGGTTGAATTCATGAGGCTATGTGCTATAGGGTTTGGATCTGTATGGTTGGATCCAGAAGGCTGGGTCCCACAGGGCTGGGATTTGTAATGTCATGTTTATAGGATTGGGATTCATAGGATGGGTTCAGGAGGGCTGGGCCAATGTAAGGTTGATTCCATAAGGTTAGGTTCTATAAAGTCGGAACCCATAGGTCTAGGATCTACTGGACTGGAATCCATAGATTTGGGGTCCATAAAGTTAGGATATATAGGACTGGGCTGTATGAGATTGGGATCCATATTACTGGGACATATGTCGGTGGGACCCTACAGAAGGGTTTCACAGTACTGGGATTTGTAGTATTAGATTGTAGCCCTTGTGGTTTGGACCCATAAGAGTGAGACTTACAGTGTTGGATTCATAGTTTTCGGTCATAGGTTTATAGATTTATGGGGCTTTATAAAACTATTTTTTATATTTTTATATTTTTATGTATGTTTGTTTATTTTTTACATTTTTTAAATAATTTTCACTTGTAGATTGTTTAATAGACTTTTATAGGTCTATAGGGTTTGAGGGGGTTATAACTTGACAAATTTATGGAGTTGGGATTCAAAGGGTTTGGTGATGAAGTCAATACCATAAGAATGGGCAACTTAGAAAGGGTTTCCTCTGGAAGAAAATGATTAATGTATTTGCTGGGATCTACTTTTAGCCATTCTTCCCACACACTATGTCCCCAATCAGAATACTCTTCCTACGTCACCAATGACCTCTTTGTTGTCAAACACCAATGACCTTTTTGTGGTCATATCAAAAGGAGTAATGTCAGACCCTTTTTTTTTTTTTTCTTGACCTCTCCAGTCATAAAACCAACAAATAACTATTGATCAAGTTCAGTGGACCAGGCATCTTCTGTGTACCTAGGAGTGTCATGAGCAAATCAACAGTCCTGAAAGAACTTACATCTTGTCTGGGTTTAGAGAAATGAATAAGAAGATTGTACTGTAAAAATATTTATTGATCATCTTCTATGTATGGGGCATTGTTCTAGGTACTTGGGTGTATCTGTGAACTAATCAACATCCTTGCTCAGTTGACACTCCTGCAGGTGTGACAGAAATGAATGTGAAGACTATTCTAAGTTAGACAGCAATGTGGTCTATGGAGAAAATAAATTCAGGAGAGGCAGGTCACGGGTGGTGGGCAGGAAGTGGCTGAACACTTCAGGTGGGGTTAGACTCCATTAGGAAGGTAAATTTGAGCAAAGACCTGAAGGAGGTGGAGAAATGAGCTGGGGTAATGGTGCACCTGGCAGAAGGCACAGCCAGAGCAACAGAGGCTGGAGCAGCTGGGGCAGGTGGGGACGAGGTAGAGAAGTGGGAGATGAAGTCAGAGTAAGAGCAAAGGATCTAGCCATGGAGGTATTTCTAGCCAGGGAAAGAACTTTGTCTTTTACTCTGGGTGAGATGATCACCCATAGAAGGGCTTGGCCCAGAGTGGCATCCTTTTCAGTGTTGTAAAGGAGCAAAATAGTTGCTTTGTGGGGAGCATGCATGGGGACAGGAGGCAAATGTGGATGCAGGAAATCCAGACAGGGGTCTCCTATAGACACCTGTGGTAGCTCAGACCATGGACATGTACATGGAGGTGAAGAGTCACATCCCGTATCTGGGGAGGGAGACCAAGCGAGGAATCTCAGAAGACTCCAATCTCCTCCCGCCTGAGCATCTGGAAGGATGAAGTTACCATCAACCCAGATGGAGAGGACCGTGGGTTTAGGAGGTTTGGGGCAAAATATCGGGATTTCTGATTGGACATGTTAGGTGTGCGGTGTCTGTTGAACTAGATCTTGATGGTGGATTGGGGGAGAGTGGTCTGAGCCGAACGTGACTGGAGACAGAAAAGAGAAGAGGACAAAGGAGGGATTCCTGGGACCCTCCTTGGTTAAGAAGCTTGGGAGAAGAGTAGGACACAGGCTCGAAGACCGAGAAGATTCTAGAAGAGTGAAGGGGCCACAAGCCAAGAGAAGAAAGTGTTTTAGGGGTGAAGGAGGTACTCGAGAGTGCATGGAATGACTGAGAACTCATCACCTGACCGTGGGATGTAACAATGTGGGGGTCCCTGCTGACCGCAACAAGAGCTGTTCCAACAGAGTGCTGGAGGTAGAGACTTGGGTCGAGTCGATGTGAGACAGAAGAGCAGAGGACAATTGCAAACAGTGAATACTGATGAGGGTCTCCTTGCACAGGAGAGAAGAGAGACTGAGAGGAAACCCCAGGCAACGTGGGATCGAGAGAGAGATTTTGTAAGAAGTGGAGACCCTGTGTACACAGGGAAGAGCATTGTCTAGCAGACAGGGAACATCTGGTGATGGAGATAGTGAGGAAACAGTGCTGAGATGCTGTCTTTGAGAAGCGGGAAGAAAGCATCTGGTGCACAGGAGGAGGAAGGGGTCTTAGATGGGAGCACGTGTCATTTGGCTGTGGTGATGGAGGTGAGAGCCGGTAGGCACAAGGGTTGGTAGACGGGGACATTGGTTGGCCTTGTGGTCTGTGGGGGTCCTCTTCTGATGGCTTCAGCATTCTCAGTGCAACAGGTAGGAGGACAGCAGCTAAGGATGGAGGTGACGGGGGAGGTTGGGGAGAGAGCAGAAGATGCGTGACACTCCTTGAGGAAAGCAGAACGAATGGAAGGAAATGCAGCATGGCTGCTGGACAGCATGGAGCACCCCCTAGTGCAATGGGTTTGAAGTGGGGCTGGTCAGGGTGTTGATGGGATTTTCTCCAGCCATAGTGAGCTCTCACGGTAGAGGCAAGGAGTGTGTGGAGAATTGGGTTTTTCCAGATTAGCAAGTAAAAGAAAGCATGGGTAGATATGGGATTGAGAATGTGTGCCACGGAGGGATCATAGCTATTGTCCACATGAAAGACAAAGGGTTGGGACAGGCCATTAGGGAATGTGGCAGGAGATTTGGTCAAGGTATGAGTTTCCTACTGCTGCTGTAACAAGTGATCACAAAGGTAGTGGCTCAAAACAATGCACATCTATTATCTTGGACTATCAGAATGCAAAAGTCCTAAAATCAAGGTGTCAGCCGGGATGTGCTCCTTCTGGAGGACCTGGGGGAAAATCTGTTTTCTTAGTGTTTCCAGGTTCAGGAGGCTGCCACGTTGCTCACCTTATTGTCTCTTCCTCCGTCTTCAAAGCCAACAGCACAGCATCTTTGTTTTCTAACCCTGACGTCTGCTTCCATCCTCACGTCTTCCTTTGGCTCTGACCCTCCTGCCTGCCTCTTACAAAGACACTTGTGATGACATTGGGCCCTCCCGGATAACCTAGGATAATTGCCCCATCTCCAAATCCTGAATTTAATCACATTTGCAAAGTCCCTTTTGCTATGTTAGGTCACATATTCACAGGTTCTAGAGATTAGGACATGGACATCTTGGGGGGACATTGTTCTGTCTGCCATATGGGAACTGGAATATGAACATCTTTGAGGATCATTGTTTTGCCTACTATATTCAAAGTTCCTTTAATGCCATCTTGTAACTGTAGCATCCAAGGGTGTCTTTATAAAGAACCAGGAGCCCCTGAACTTGCATTTAGAAACTGATAACATCCTCACTTAGAATAGAGAGGATCCACAGCTTTCATCAGATCCTTAAAGAGCCTTATCAAACCACAGCTGTCATAGACTACCTGGCTCTCCTTACTATAACCTCAGGTGGATAAACATGAAAAATGAACTCTGCTCTAAGAAACACCAAAGACCAACTTCCAGCAATGAGATTAAATGCGGCCAATCATCTTACAGAGAGAGAAGGATGCTCTGAGCAGGGTATTATTATTAAATTTAAATAACAGCCACAGAGAAGGTGGTCTCCACCACTCAGATCCCTTCCCTCATTACCTGAAGAGTTGGAGTTAGACAATTTGCCAGACAGCTCCAGACAGAAAACATTTTGGATAAATGGCACTGATCTTTCAGGAAATCTTTTTGGGTGAGTTTTGTGCAGTAGTTGTTGAAGTCCTCACATCCCTTGCTGCAGACTTACTCAGGAGCAATGAACGTCCTTGCAGAATGGAACTCTAGGCGATCTCTGTAAGACCACATTCCTGGACATTCAGAATAGACATCCTTCCTCCAAGGGGCCAGCTCCTCAGCCATGCATGTGTAGGCACCATCACTGATGGACCTGGGTTGGTGCCTTGCTCGCTGGATTTTTCTTGATATTGAACTCCAGACCATGTCTGTCTCAAATGTTCTGCTTCTGTGGGTGTTCATTTTGATATATTTTGGGGGGGTCCCACAAATTCATGCTTTGCTTTATCTCTTGATGTTGTTGACAGAATTCGAACTTGAAATATCTGTTTTTAGCATAAAGGGAGGCATTGCTAGCCAAAGGGGAGCTTGAGACTCAGGGGGAGTAAGACAGAACAGAAAAGAAATTTTAGCCATAGACAACTGGGTTTGGTCTCTATGCTACGGACTGAAAATTCGTGTACCCCCCACTGAAATCCATATGTTGAAGCCCTAATCTGCAATGGGATGGTACTTGAAGATGAGTCTTTGAGAGGTGATTAGGTTGAGATGAGGTCAGGACCATGAAGCTCCCATGATGGGATGAGTGTCCTTATTTAAAAAACAAAACAAAACAAAACAAGCAAACAAAAAACCCCCTCAACTCAATCTCTCTGCCATGTGAGGACCCAGCAAGGAGGTGGCCGTCTGCAAACCAGGAAGAGAGCCCTCCCCAGGGAAGGAATCTACCAGCTCCTTGATCTTGGACTTCCAGGATCCAGAACTGTGAGTAATGAATGTCTGTTGTTGAAGCCCCCCAGTCTATGATATTTTGTCATAACAACCCAATATGATGAAGGCACTCAGCTTGCATAAGATTAGTCAGCCAACATTCTTCCCAGCATGGTGCCTGGCATGAAAGTTGGATTATGCCAAATCCTTTCCCACAATCAAAAATTTAGACCAGTTTCCCATGTCTGGGAGCCTTTAGATACTATTGTGCAAATGCATCCCAAATTATAGGAGGTACAGAGAAGAAGTGTAGCTTGAGTGACAGGATCAGCTTTGTAATACCCTTAGGCATTCATTTATTGATTTGGACATGTATTCATTCATTCTCTTATTCATTTATTCATCATTTAGGACAATTGACATTTGCCCCCTGAAAAGCAGACAGTGCTAGAAAGGCAACATCCCCTGGTAACCCTTCTGAACGAATACATTGTGCAGCATCCCTCTGTTGTCCTCTAGGTGAGCTCTTCCTCCCCTTGGCTTTCTCTGAAAGCAGAGAGCTCAATGTGAGCAATTACATGGACCAGCAGGCCATGATGCTGAAGAGAAGTATCTCTTAGAATAGGGGGAGAGGAGAGAACAGGGGCCTGTGTCTATCAGAGCCTGGATGATAAAGACAGCTTCTCCCCTGCCAGTCTGGGTTAACGAGGCATGAAGCATCAAGTTACAGCGTGACAGTGGTGTGCTCCCAGACAGAAAGGGAGAGATTGTCTGTCTCAGAAAAATCGAGACATAATAAATTGACCTCCACATTGAAATGTTTCCAGTGGGTGTTCAGTCCACGTTTCCAACCAGCAGAGTTGTTTAAAAAATAGAATGTTCAAACAACAGAAGAGAGGTGCTTCCATCCGAATCCACAAAACTGTCTGTGGTCAGTCACCACCTGCCTGGGGACCACTGACCCCATCTTAGGGCAGGAATGCTGGCTCTGATCCGGGGTGACCTCGAAGTCCACTGCCTTCATCCCAGTGTGCTCCAGGAGTCTGATGGAGACGACGGGTTTGCCGGTGGTGATGCAGAGGTCGGCAGGTAGAGTTGGCTCCGTGGAGAGACGCTACCTGAACTGGGCTTCCTGACTTCGTTTTGTTAGTCCCCTTGGAGACTCGGGGAGCACGTGGCTCCCCAGCGGAGCTCCCGAGCAGACTTAATGCTCATAAATGCCAGCTTGTCAGCCTCATCAGGCGCAAGCAACTGGAGTAGAAGGTTCTTCTTCTTCTTTTTTTTTTTTTTTTAATGCTACCCCAGAGTCAATTAAAATACAGTAGGGCTGACATCTGCAGAATACAGAATGATCAAAGCCAGAAATGCCCACACAGCTTCTGACATAAAAACAGTGTGTTTGGCGGCAGACTGACACGCTGTAACAGGTCAGGTAATTATGAGGAAATCTATGATATATCTGTTGCAATTGCTAAGTTTGTTCCCATTATCACAGCCATCAAACACAACAGCTTGCTCACTTCTCCTGATGGATCCTAAAGCCGGTGACACCCTCTCGTGATGCTGATACAGATTGCTTCTGCAGAGCGACTGAATTAATTTGACAGTAAATAGGTGGTAGCAGTTACTGGCTTTTTAAAATATATATATTTTTAATTGCACCAGGACAGGTTTTATTTTATTTTTATTTATTTATTTATTTTTGCACTTCTGGGAATAGCTGGGAATGTGTTCCGTGGTCTCATTAACCATGCACTCTCCTCCCATTTCACGGCACAGCTCTGAGTCCGTACACACACACACACACACACACACACGTGTGCGTGCATTGAACTTATTTTATGCTATGCATAGTAATTGCACATGAACACAGACACTCTGCTGCTGTTTTATCATTTGCATGGTAATTGCTGTGCCGGCAACACATTTTTTTTCTCTCCTCCCAACTCTCCCTCCTCCCCATGCTGCATCTCCAACACCCAAAGCAGAGCACATGCGTTCATTATAATGATTAAGGAATTCTCTCTACTTTTGCCTTGATGTGTTTATTAAATTAATGAAGGCTGAGACAGATGAATCTGTGTGCTTAGGGTACAGTCGGGCTAAAGCCACGGGTGTATTTTACACGGCTGGATATGCCCTGCCATGCTCGCACTGTAATTGCCTTAATGGATTCTCCATTCTGAGAGCTGGCTGCTTCAGCCGTCTCAAGCAAACTAATTACAGCTTTTTACATTAAATTCTAATAGATTTCAATTTATCTCCTCTAAATTATAACAATAATTACAGTAATAAATTAGGCACATCAACACCATTCATCAAAACACATGGAGTCGGGCATTGTAGCAGCATGACACGGCATGTGCTGACTAAATGTGTGTTTGTGGCCAGGTTACATGTTTGCCAGGACAGCACTGAGTGTGTGCATGCATGCATGCGTGTGTGTGTGTGTGTGTGTGTGTGTGTGTGTGTATAAATAAATATATGATTTATTCTGAAAATCTGCAAATATTCTGAAAGTCTGCACAGAACAGGGCTCCAATCAAGGTTACAGAGATATTTAGAGATAATGGTGCTGTCCTCTTCTAAGTCCCTGTTTGTTTGCTTTTCTTTCTTTTCGCCCAGTGCCTATCTGTACATGGAAGCTTGCCCACGCAAATATGCATCACAAATGTCCTCTTTGCTGAGCAAAGCAAGCATCGGGTTCCATTTATATTACCAGAGCCTTCTGTTCCATTTTAATGGCTTCCCATTATGCCAGCAGAGCAGGAGAAAGCTGGTCTTCAGCACCCTTAATCAGAGCTCTTGTCCCCCGACTCCAGCTCCCATGGCCCTGTGGACGTCAAACCCCAGGCATACTTCAATAGCCCGGTGAAACCTCTTGACTTTGTCACTCTGAGCTGAAGCAAGGTGTCATGCGTGGGCAGCCTGTGAAGTGTATGGCTGATCCCGGCATAAATGGTAACAGGGCAGATGGCCCTGGATTTTCAGAGATTTAGACAGGCTATTTTTTTCTTTCTTTTTTTTTTTTTTAAGTAACTAGACCAAACTTTCAGACTTGCTCTCAAAACTCCAGAGGTGAAAGCTCTAATGTGCTTCATATCGCATGAAAGCTTATTTGTGCAGAAAACAGCAAAAGAGGAAAATGTAAGGCAAAGTTCAGCTTATTATTTTAATTCAATTTCCTTCCAAGAGGACGAGTCTCTGTCTTGTTTTCCTTAGCTTGTTGGAACTGCAACACATTTTTTTAAATAACATTTTTTTTTGAATTTTGTTCTTTTACTTCTTGTGCTTGTAAAAATTTCAAAGCAATTACTTTTATGCACATGGCTATGGAAAGCATTGTGATAATTGTACAAGCTCTATTAAAAATTACCCCTTAAAATGCAAGCAATTTACATTTAGACTGATTGTTTAGTCAGGGGATATGCAAACTTTTTCTGTAAAGGGGTCAGAGAGTAATTTAGGCTTTCTGGGCTGTATGCTCTCTGTAGTGACTACAAAACTCTGCTGCTATGCAGTGAAGGCAGCCATAGAAAATATATAAAGCGATGAACACGCCTATGTGCCAATAAACTTTATTTACAAAAGCAGGTGGTAGGCCAGATTTGGCTTTCAGGTCCCATTTGGTTTAATGACTCAAGTAGCTTAAAGAAAGTGACTTATCTCTCCTTGCATATTTCAGGAGACATTTGGTTACTTCAACTTTCATTCCACATACGTTTTTAGAGGAAACCAGATCAGCTAAACTGGAAGGTAGGGCTCCTGTTTGCTCATAAGGTCACTGCTCCAAAATAAATGAGCACTGCACAGTCGTCCCTTGGTATCCATGGAGGATTGTTTCCAGGAGACTCCATGGATACCAAAATCCAGGGACACTCAAATTCTTTATATATATGGTGTAGTGTTTGCATATAACCTATGCACATCCTCCCACTTTAAATCATCTCTAGATTTCTTATAATACCTAATGCAATGTAAATACTATACAAATAGTTGTTGCAATGTATTGGTTTTTTTAAAAATTTTTACTGTTGTAGTGTTAATTTTATTGTTGCTGTTTTGAAATAATTTAATTCTGAAGTTAACTGAAGCTGAGGATGTGGAACCTGCCGATATGGAGGGTCAACTCCAATTTGCATGCAAGTGTGATCTAAACCAAGAATTTATCCTCAGCATCCCTTTTAACACAGCTCACCAGGAAGTCTCTGACCAGTGATTCCAGGGAAATGCAAGACACAAATTGTTTACTGCCCTGATCTGCACTGAACCTTAAAGATTCCATGACCAAATCTTCAAATATCTATTTCTTCTTTCCAAGAACATGTCCTTACATGAAACACAAAACCAGTCTCTGAAATGCATGTTTAGCCTACACATCCATGCAAATACAGACAAACTTTGAATTCAATCTGAGTCAGCAGCCCGTGGTTCTGCACAGCTTGTGTCTGTCATCCTAGAAAACGTTAACTGGCTGCAGAACCATAACTTCATGCACATTACCTGGAATTTTTACCAGAAACCTCCATTCTGAGACAAAAAGCAAGTACAGTTATCTGATCTCTGAGGTACAAAGCTATTTGGTGGCATTATCAAAGAGTAAGAATATAATGTGTTTGCAGAGGCTCACCAAATATATGAGTTCCTGCACAAAACCAGAAAGTTTCCAGTTGCATATAGATGAGGGACAGCCATTACCACGTCGCCCCTGAGCTGGGTGGACGGGGTGGAATTGAGTGGAATTCTGTGTGCAAACAACAAACCTGTAGTAGACAGAAACTAGAGTCGAGTGAATATTAGAAGCACACAGATCTGTGAGACTCCACCAAGAATACATGACCCTCCTCTTAAAGAAATGGGGGGAGCTCAAATCTGTTACTTGTCTTTGTCGAAGGACGTCACAAAGTGATTCAGATGCACAGAACTACTTACCAAGAAAGTCCCCTTTCCTTGGATCTTAAATTCTCTACCTCTTGAAACTCTCATGGGACTCTCTCACAGTGCCTCATAAAGATGTGTCCCCAGAATGGCAGGCTCTGACCACTCCAAGCTCCCAGAGGGCAATGCTGGAGCTGATGTCTTGGCTGGAGACCACGAGACCCAACTGCAAATTGAATCTCACCAGAGCACGCAAGTGCGCTGTTCATCTGGTATTATGGATTGAATGTCACATCCCCCCAAAACCCACGTGTTGAAGCCCTCACCCCCAATGGGATGGTGTTAGGAGGTGGGGCCTTTGGGAGGTGATGAAGTCATGAGGGTGGAGCCTCATAAATGGCATTAGTGTCCTTATAAAAGAGGCCCCCAGAAGCTGCCTCACCCCTTCCACCATGTGAGGACACACAGAGAAGGAGCTGTCTATGAACCAGGAAGCGGGTCCTCACCAGACAAAGAATCTGCCACGTCTTGATCTTGGACTTCCAGCCTCTAGACTGTGAGAAATAAATATCTGTTGTTTATAAGCCACATAGTCTACAGGATTTTTTTTTATGGCAGCCTGAGCCAACTATTACAACCAGACACAGCATTTATGACAACCGGCTATTCTGGTCATTTAGGAGCAGGTCTGAGGCATATGACTTTTTAATGAGTTCCATCAGAGATATGATACAGGGGTATGTTCATGTGACCCGACCTTGTCATTTGCTACCCACACAATGAACCTGCAAGCCTGTCAGGTGACACTTCATAAAGCCTAAAAACCCTAAAAAGATTTATCCTAAGAAAGCTGCCCAGATTGCCACCATGCCTCTGATGCAGCTCACTGAGTATTCCTCCCCTGGGGACCATGAGAGCTGCTGGGAAGGGTGGCATGACACATGGATCCCTCCCCACTTCTTGGTTCCTGTGCCCTGAACATATAACTGGACAGGAGGCCTCCTAGAATTAAGGCTTGGTTTTCGAGACTTCCTGCAGCTGCCTGTGGTCAAGTTCTAGCAAGTAATGAATGAGACAAAGAGTGTATGACTTCTGTAAAATGTCCTTAACTGAGGGAGCCTGCCATTCTCCACCACTTTCTGCTTCTTGCTGGGTGAAAGGTGGTTGTGATGTCTGGAGCCACAGCAGTCATCTTGGACTCTGAGGTGATGCCAGAAGTGGAAGCTACATATGGAGGAGACTAGATTCTTGGCAGATCACACCAGCCTTGGACTGGCTACCACCAGCCCACTTAGTATGAGGTGGAATTGTTCTGGTTTTAGCCCTGGGCTTTTTTGTTTCTATCATTTATAGCTTAGTACAATGCCTACTAATGGAAAGGCTGAGTCAAACAGAAATGCTGCTCATGGTAGGTTTGGTTTTGTGTAGGGGTAGGC
Organism: Cynocephalus volans; assembly: GCF_027409185.1. Lineage (NCBI taxonomy): Eukaryota > Metazoa > Chordata > Mammalia > Dermoptera > Cynocephalidae > Cynocephalus > Cynocephalus volans. Next base: position 1,014,283 of record NC_084478.1, read on the forward strand.
TCTTTCCCTTCATGAAGACAACACAACACTGTCCCCTCTGTCTGTCCAGGATGTGTGTGCGTGTGTGTGTGTGTGTGTGTGTGTGTGTGTGTGTGCATGTGTGTATGTGATAGAAAGCCCCTCCACACACACTCACACACCAAGCAAGAAAGAAAATAAAATCACCTGAGGGTGACACATACACATTGTATTAGTCTGCTCAGGCTGCTATAACAAAATACAAACTCTAAATCTCTTACAAAACAGAGATTTATGCTCTCACAGCTCTGGAGCCTGGACATCTGAGGTCAAGGCGTGGCTGGAATTCTGAGATCAAGGTGTGGCTGGAGGTCTGAGATCAAGGCATGGCAGGGCTGGTTCCTCCTGAGGCATCTCTCCCTGGCTTATAGATGCCGTCTTCTCCTTATGTTCTCACATGGTCATCCCTCTGTGTGTGTCTGTGTCCCAATGTCTTCTTACAAGGACACCAGTCCTATTGGATTAAGGCCCACCCTAGCGGCCTCCTTTCCCCTCTATCACTTCTTTAAAGACCCTGTCTCCAAATACAGTCACGTTCAGAGGTCCTGATGGTTAGCATTTCAACTTATAAATTTTGGGGGACACTATTTGGCCCATAACACTCACATGCACTGTCTGTCTGGTCTTAGCAAAGTTAAACCCTAGAAGCCTCAACTCTTCCTTTGGTCAAAGAATCCCAGGAAAACCTTTCTCATGGGATGGTGGTGAGGATTTCAGAAGAGAGTATCTTTGTGAGCCATGAATCCAAAGTGGATGTTTCACAAAATGCATGTTCCTTCTGCACTTCCTGTTTCCCACCCCGTAAAACGTTAGGCTGCCAGAGCATCTTTAACAAAAGCTGGACACAAACACATTATTTCTAAGTTGTGATGTTTACGATCTTTGGTGTTGGATACACACAGCTCTTTTTTGGTGTTGTTACTTTTCAGGTTTGGGGATAGGTAAAATTTCCTAGTGGTCCCCAAGAATGTCCCACCCTAAAGCCCAGGACCTGTGACTGTAATGAGACACCCCTCCCATAACTGTTTATGTTAAGCAGAATGGTTGACTTTAAGGTAGGGGGATTTCCTGGGTGTGCTTGACCTAGTCACAGGAACCCTTTGTAAAAGCTGAGAGCTTTCTCTGGCTGGTGGCAGAAAAGGCAGTCATGAAGACCAGATGCAGGAGAGGGATTCTATACTCAGTGAATGCCTTGTAGAAGAAGGGGACACATGACAAGGGATTGGAGGGGCTTTGAGAAGCTCAGAGCAGCCCCTGCCAGGAAACAGGGACCTCAGTCCTACAACCATAGAACTGCATTCTGCCAGCACCTCGAATTAGGCTGGAAGCAGATTCTTACCCAAATCCCCCAGACAAAAGCCCAGCCAGCCAACCCTTGACCTCAGCTTCAAGAGACCCTAAGCAAAGACCCCGAGCTGAGTCATGCCAGATTTCTGATCAGCAGAAACGCGAGCTAATAAACGTACGCTGATTTAAGCTGCTGCATTTGTGACCACTTGGTACAGATCAACAGAAAATGAATATTCTGCTGAGCTGTTTTAGGAATGGACACCCATGAAGGAGACTGCATTTGTCAGGCCAAAAGTAGTTGAGCCCAGCCCGACCCTCTCTGCCCTGCCAGCTGCCATCCCCACCCTGAGTGGGGCACACACGGGCCTTAGAGCTGCCTGGCGAGGCTAGGCTGGGGCAAAACCTACATGGTGGGAGCTGGAGAAAGTAAAGGGGAACATGAAATGGTGACTCTCAGATCAGATCTTTGATGATTCTTTGCTGAGGTATTCTGATTGATTGATTGATTGATTGATTGATTGATTGATTGATTGATCGATCTAGGCAGTTGTCAGTCACTGGAAGCCCCTGCTTTGATAGCCAGTCACACCAATGCCAAGAGGTAAACTGAGGTAACCCCTCCTCTGTCCTCCCTTTTATTAAGGGAAAGAAAGCCCCCCACACCCCAAGCTGGTCAGCATTCCACTGGAACTCACATCTCCCAAGAAACTGCATGATCCTTGGTGCAGATACACTGGCAGCCAGGAGGATCCGGGGCTCAGCTGCACCCACAGCACTTGGGCTGCTCCTTGGGGAAGGCAACCTCACCTCTCAGCAGCAAAGGAACCTGGGCTCTTTAATCTCGTGCAGCCCCTGAGGTGGTGAGTGAGGTGGCGAAGAAACCCCACCAGTGCAGGGTGAGAGGCCAGGTCTGCTGGTGCTCCCTAGGGCCACATAACAGATTAGCACAATGCAGGGGCTTGCAACAGAAATCTATGCTCTCATAATTCTGGAAGCAGAAGTCTGAGATCGAGGTGTGACAGGGCCGTGCCCCCTCCAGGGGAGGGTCCTTCCTGCCTCTTCCAGCTCCTGGTGACGCCAGGTGTCCCTGGGCTTGTGGCCACATCACTCCAGTCTCTGCCTCTGTCTCCATGTGGCTTCTCTTCTGTGTCTATGTCTCCTCTTCTGTCTCTCATGAGGACACTTGTCATTGGATTGAGGGCCCACCTAGATAATTCAGGATGACTTCATCTCGAGATTTTTATGTAAATACTTCTGCAAAGAACTTTTTTACAAATAAGCTCACATGCACAGTTTCCATGATGAGGACATGTTTTGGGAAGCCACTGGCTACCTACTAAGTGTGCGTGCAGCTGGACCCGAGGCATAGTAAGAGGAAGAATGAATGTGATTACTCAAAACACACTGGCTCATGTAACTGATTGTCGTCTTCTGTAACTTTTGAAATACTCTCCAATGAGCAAGCATTACGACTGCAGGGAAGAAAAACAAAGCAAAATCATTGTTTCTTTTAGGAACACTAATAAAAGTAAATAGGCTCTTGAGAATGAAATAAAACCCTACAAGTATGAAAACTTCTTAGGCATTAAAATTGGGGGAAACAGAATTGGGCTGGGTCTCTTGGTCACCCGTGTAGGCATCGGCTGAGGATTCGTGACTGTGAGCTCATGACTCTCGGGTCTTTCTTCTGACGCGTGGTGTGTTTGGGGTGCCTGTGCCCCTTCCCAGGAGTGTGCAAAGTTTTTCAGGGATGACGGTTCTCAACGTTTGGTGCCTGTGCCACACTTGGGAGTTGGGCAGTGATTTGGGGGGGAGTCCTGTTGCTTTCTCTGAGGAGGCTGCTGTGGACTGTGACTTTCTGCAGCATTTTGCAAGAATCTCAACTAGACCAGGAGCAGAGCTGCCCTTGCGGGGTGTGTAGGTCTGTCTCCACTGTTCCACATAGAATAGGAGGAGCTTGTTACTGAGTGGGCTGGGGGGCAGGTGGGTTTGAAGAAAAAACTCAAAGAAAGGCAGGCCAAGAGGTCAAACATTCACACACACTGTTAGAAACTCAACACGGCGTGAACTCACGGCGAAGCAGCTCGCACCCGTGGAATTTGGGGATGCTCCAAAAACTGTCTCAGGGGCCGAGTTCTCCTGAGTCTCTGGGCAAGCAGCCCTCACAGGGTGCGGCACCTCATCGTTGGAGATTTGAAAGTGCACATCATCCTCAAGCGGCAGGGTGTCCACTCGCATTCTGTCACATGCCACTGAAACAAAGGAGACGATCTCTCTCCCGTGATAGGAGCCAGCAGCTGGTGAGAGGCCCGGAATGAATGTGGAGAGACAATAGGCCTGGAGACGGCACACGGGGAACGAGCCTGTCAGCTGGCATCTGCCATCTCCTGAGGCAGGGTTGCCCCGGTCGGCCCCAGCTCAGCCTCGCTGGACAGCTCTGTGACCTGTGTGTGACCGGCTCAGGGCAGGGACAGCAGCCGGCGGGGCAGAGAGGGTCAGGCTGGGATTAGCTCTCTTTAACCGGACGAACACAGGCCCCGTGGCCCAGGCCTTGGTGCCGGGAGGTGCAGGCAGAGCACGGACAAAGAGGGTGAATGGGAGAGATTTGGGGTGCGAGGAGGGGTTGAGGGGCCACTCTTGCATTTGTAGGAAGCAAATGAGACCCTCCCCAAGAATTTTCCACCTTTATCCTCTCTGCTGGAAGCAGATGGTTATACAGTCATTTGATTGTTGGAAAAAAATATATGTGTTTGTGCATGTATGTGTGTGTTATATATACATACGTGTGCATAGGGAGCATTTTATACACACAAGTGTACTTCAAAAAGTTAGTGGGAAAATAGAGTTAAAAGATAATACAGATCTTTCCATGAACTTTTTGAAGTACCCTCACATACATGTACTCGTACACATAGTTGGTTGCTTGTGTATGTTTATGTACAGGTAGAGAGGGAGAGAGGTTTATATAATAGGTTGTATGTATAGAGTGTGTTATATGTGTGTGTCTGTTCTGTATATATTTATCTAAGTTGTGTTTAAACACGATGCATATTTAACATATGTGTGCCTGTGTGTATAGAGTGGTATCGTTACATATATAACATGCATGCACGTGTGCATGGAGTTTTACATATGTGCTGTATAAGCATGTATGACACATATATGAGTGTGTAGAGGATGTTTTATAGAGTCATGCATTGCTTAACGACGGGGATACGTTCTGAGAAATGCGTCACTAGGCGACTTCATCAATGTGTGATCGTGTATGACAAAAGGGAACAGCAATACATTTTCCTGTTAGGTACACCTGCAGCTAGTCGCGTGAGTGTGGGCCTCAGTTATTTGCTACGTCTCTCTGTGCCTCACTTTCCTCATCTGTTAAGTGGGGATTAGAGTAACAGCACCCCGCAAAGTTATGAAAACTAAATTTCAGGTAGAGGATGTGCCTGGCACTCTGGAAGTGTTAGCTAACTGGAATTCTCCATTATCTTGCTGCAGGGATGGGTGGGAACCATTTAAAACGCAAGAAATCCAAAGTAGACAACAACCCTCTCACTAGAGGTCAGACCGAATGTGTCCAGTGCCTGAGTTTCTGTCTTAAAGATCTGAGCTGCCTTCAGGGGAAGGTCACCCCATGGTCCACCTATTGACCAAAACGTTGCTAAGTGGCACCTATCTGTATGTTATATATAATTTATAACATATATGTGTGTAGAGGAAAAAATTGTACATATGTTATATATACATCTATCTGTTTATATGTTTTATGTATATGTTCGTGTATAATGCATGAATGTACATGTGCACATATATGATACATAACATTCATATACATGCATACGTGTAAATTCATATGCACTTGTGAGTTTATATGTGTGTATAGTATGATATATGTTTGAGATTCCCATATTGTACATATATAACATAAGTGTGGGAGAGGGGTTTGGACAGAGAGCAACTCTTCAGAGGCGTCCCTCCCCCACGCACACATTCTGATATCTAGGTCTGAGTACGGGTTCACGCCAGCCATCTTTTTGCACAAACGCTTGGCTGCAGCCTGTGGAAGGTCTCATGTCCTTATCAGGAGGGTCCAGGGGTCTGTGGTTAAGAGACAGGATCTCCCCTGCCCATCTCTGCCTTCTGTTTCCTGTCGTTCACAGTGAGGGCCAGACAAAGGGTGGAGCCTCCTCGAACCCTCAACCTCTGCCCCAGAGCTCTGGAGGGCCCTGAGGCTGGAAGACCAGTTTCTAGTGTAATTTGGAAGGTGAGGAGGACCTTGCTCTGTGGGACATGGGGAAACTCTGCATGCACGGTGGGGAGGCTGGGCTCCGGTGTCCTGAAGAACTAACCAGAAGACAAAGGCTCAGCCACTGCACAATGAGAGTCAAGGTCATATTTCCACATGGGTGAATGTTAGGAAACAAGGAAAAGGACAGGGAGTGGTGGGGACTGTCGGTACCCAGGTGGATGGCAAAAAGCAGAAGCCAGCAATGGCTCTTGGCTCCTGGGAACTGGGATGGGTGGCAACCACATAACAGAAGATGGGCGGGGCTTGCAGCAGCTGGTCCAAGTTTCCAACTCTGACCTAGTACTTCCTCCTCTGAGACTCTATCTTGCCATCCCCATCTGGTGTATGATTTATCACTCTTTACTTTTATTCTAACCAAATTTTAGCAACACACGCTAATGTGAGTATCGTGTAAAGGTACGATAAGCATCCATATCTGAGAAACTAAATCTGTAATAAAAATAAATAAAAAGTGATCCCAAAGGGTAGGTGTCACATCAAAGTGTTGGGATTTCATTAGACAGCAGAACTGATAACCAAATTTAAGCCACACATACCAAAAAGAATGATGAAGAAAATTTTTTAAAAAATATCTTCCAAAGGTAGAATAATAAACAACAAATAATCAGCTGTCCATCATATCGAGTCAGTTAATCAATTATGACAGTAATTTTTACTTCTGTTGCAATGTACATGGTGTGAGATGCGCTCACCTGGTGTGGACAGAGGATGACGTGGTGTGACATGCTCACCTGGTGTGGACAGAGGATGACGTGGTGCGACATGCTCACCTGGTGTGGACAGAGGATGACGTGGTGTGAGATGCTCACCTGGTGTGGACAGAGGATGACGTGGTGTGACATGCTCACCTGGTGTGGACAGAGGATGACGTGGTGTGACATGCTCACCTGGTGTGGACAGAGGATGACGTGGTGTGAGATGCTCACCTGGTGTGGACAGAGGATGACGTGGTGTGACATGCTCACCTGGTGTGGAGAGAGTAGGGTCACGGTCTCTGAAGGTCACCTGCTGCTGGAACAGATCCTTTCAGGTAATTCTCTAGACAAAGCTAGGCCAGGGCAAGTCACTGGATCTCTAAGTCATGGACAAGAACAGAGGCAGATGAGAACATTATGAGGGAGGACAGAGAAGGAGTTTTATACATACATTCTTTGAATATGGCCTCAGGTGAGAAATAGAAACCAGGTAAAATTAAATGTGTGCATATGATTACCTTCTTGCACTGGCTAATTGCCTAGGCCCAAATGATTACACTGTGAAAAGTAACTCCAGCCCATCTCACCTTATGGAAACAAAATTACCTTTTTCACCACAGAACATATGCATGGATTATACCCATTAACTTGTTTTTCTCTATTGTTACATAATGGTAGGTTCTAGAAAAATGAGGTGAAGGAAACCTCCAGGCCTCACTCCTGGTTTAAAATTAAGTGCATTCTATTCATTACAACCAATTTTTTCTAAATTACAAGGCCCAGTGGTGCATCGGCATTAGGATTAACTTTAACCTCCTGTTGTGGTTTCATAGATACCTGCTGTGGTCACGCAGCGGAACAGGCTGGACAGAAAGGCTGAAGGAATGAATCAGGGCTCTCTTTGATTTTGTTCCTGTGAGTCTGGCCAGCCTGGAAATTGCTCTGTGCCTCAGTTTCCATGTTAGTAAAGCTGAAAGAAAAGCAGATCTACCTCCCAAGATCATAGTAAAAATTCCATCTATCAATTCACCTAAAATATTTAGAACATGCTGGCACATGCCAGACACCCAATACACGTCTTATATTATTGTGATCTGACATTATAATAAATTGCTAAGTAAATTCCATTGTTTGAAAAGGGAACCATTTTCCCTACAGGTGCTCGTGTTACAGTGATTTACTTAGAAGGTGTATTTCTTTTACTGTATTTTTTGTATTCTTTTAAAAATATTATATTGCTCTAATTTTTTCTGAATATTTTCAATCTGTGGTTGGTTGAATCCTCGATGCAGAACTTTTGGATATGCAGGAGTGACTATATTTCAAAATAACTAAGAGAGTGAATTTTAAATGTCTCATCATAGAAAGAATATTAGATTAGCAAGTTGATAGATATGTTAATTAGCTTGATTTAATTATTCCACATTGTACACATATATCAAATTATCACATTGTGCCCATAAATGCATAGAACTATGATTTGTCAATCAAAAATATTAATAAATTTTAGGTCCGGCCCGTGGCTCACTTGGGAGAGTGTGGTGCTGATAATACCAAGGCCATGGTTCAAATCCCTATATAGGGATGGCCCATGGCTCACTTGGGAGAGCGTGGTGCTGACAACACTAAGTCAAGGGTTAAGACCCCCTTACTGGTCATCTTTTTAAAAAAATTAATAAATTTTAAAATCCAACAAAAAACATGTCTTTATCATGCATGCTATAGCAGGAATTATACTCACGTCAGATGGTAGGGAAATAAATGAGGAATTTCCCCTGCCCACAACAGGCTTATGTCTGGGAAGCTGGAACCCAGCATGGTGAGCAGAGAGGTGGGTATTTCCTGAGAGAGGGAGAAACAGATCTCAGCTCTCGGACTATGGCTATGTGTTTCCTTTGTTACTAGTCCATTTCTGTCACTTGCAACAGAATGCCTAAAGCTGGGTAATTCATAAAGAAATGGAATTTGTTTCTTACAGTTTTGGAGGCTGGAAACCCAAGGTCCAGGGAGCACATCTACTGAGGGATGTGTTCTTCATGGGAGCCTTTACAGGGTCCTGTGGTGACCAGGGTGTCACATGGTGAGAATGCACTGAGCAAGAGAGAGCTAACCAGCTCACTTGCTGTCCTTGTAAAGCCATCAGAACCTGAGGGCACAGTCCTCACAATCGAATCACCTCTAAAGGCCCCACCTTTCAAATACCATAATAAGATTTCCCAGCCTCTTAACACTGTCACAATGGAGGTCAAGTTTCCAACACATGAACTTTTAGGGGATGCATTCAATCCATAGGATGTTTTTCCTAGGCCTAGGTCAATTCTGTCCGGTCAGAAGCAGACGGTAGATCCAGAACTTCATTCGACCTGATTTGGTTCTGCTCAACTTCTGTGAGTCAAACCTCTAATGTTTACCATTGAAAATCCCTCTGCAAGAAAGTCTATCGGGACTGCTGGGGGAGGGGCTGGGGGGTCACCGGGCATCAGAGGGAACGCTCTAGAAAGAATTCTCTTTTATGGTCTGTGGGGTGTCACGTTGGTAAGAAACCATCGAGTTGTACACTTAAGGTGGTGAAGTGTGTGGAGTGTAAATAATACTGCAATAGAGATGATTTCCAAAAATGTTGTATGGCTAGTGAGCTAGCCTTCTCTCTCTCTCTCTCTCTCTCTCTCTCTCTCTCTCTCTCTCTCTCTCTTTCTCTCTGTGTGTGTGTGTGTGTGTGTGTCTCTTCTGTGTCTTTCTCTCCTCTCTCCCCCATCTCTCTTTCTCTGTCTTTCTCTTCCATGTGAGTGAATCCAGGTGCTACCCTTCAGAGAGAAACCCCAGAAGTTTGCACGATTCTTTGCAAACAACAGGAAATTTGGAGCTGGTGGCTTAGCCTGTCACCCCAGTCCTAACTTGAGTGCTTATCTTGATAAACCACTTGTCTCCCTCCCTCATCAAAACCTTCAGTTTCTGTCGAAAGGGAGTAATGGGGCCTAGGGTACAGGTGTGTTGTCGGGGGTGGGGGTTAGGACTAGTGGGGTCACGTGGCGGTGCTCAGTGCAGCATCTGCTAAGGGGGACTTTGCACATGTGTTAGGTCAACCAATTCTCACTTGTAAGTAGCCATGAGTAAGTGTCCATGTTCTTCCCTCTCCAGTTGTGTTACCCGCCTGTTACTCTATCACACGACCATGCCTAGGACAGGTATGCAGTGAGTATGTGCCAATACATAGATGCAGGCAGACGTAGAGTTATACAAAAGGGGTATAAACATATAGGTATAGGTAGAGGTACATATACAAGAGTACTTCAAAAAATTGGTGGAAAAATAGAGTTAAAAGATAATTTGAATCTTTCCATAAACTTTTTGAAATACCCTTGTATGTATACATGTATAAATATGTATGTCGGTATACAAAATACAGATAAATAAAGATACAAAAATATAGAGATGTAGACATAGACAGACACAGATAGGTAAACCAAGATATAGATAAAGGTATACATATACATATAGGGTATACACATATATGCACATATATATACATATAGTTATATGTAGACATACAAGGGATCTTGAAAAACTTTATGTAAAGATTTGTATTATCTTTTAATTCTACTGTTGAACCAACTTTTTGAAGGACCCTCGTATACAGGTACCAAGGCTCCCCGACTTACCGTATCTTGATGGGTTACGTCTGACAAACCCATCGTAAGTTGAAAATATTGTAAGTGGAAGTTGCATGTAATGCACCTGACCTACCCAACTCATAATATAGCCCAGCCTACCTTAAGCACGCTGAGATCACTTACATTAGCCTACAAAGTCATCTAATACAAAGCTGTTCTATACTAAAGCGTTGAGTGTCTCATGTTGTGTATTGAATGATCGTATGGGTACTCAAAATGTGGTTTCTACTGACTGGATCATTTTTGCACCATTGGAAACTGGAAAAATTGTAAGCCAAACTATTGGAAGTCAGGGACTGTCTGTATAAATAGATACAGACATAGAGATACTTAGATATAGAAATACATAGGCAGAAATAGGTACAGGTATAGATGTAGATATACATATACATACATAATTTCATAAACCTCATTGGTCAGCATCCACAATGAAAACAGCACAAAACTTTTCCTGCTGATCTGCTCTGGTTAGAATGCACTTTGCAATGATGCTGCCAGGATGTTCCAGCCTCTTAGGGGCAGGGTGCAGGAGGTGGATTTGCAGGTGATGAAAGGTCTCACAGATTTCATTTTAAAAGCCCCACACTCAGTTGTAAATGTGCACCTGCCCATCTCTGAGGTTGGACCTGGGAAACAACCTTTGTCTGTTGTTTGGTTATGCATCATTGACTTCACATATGAACTGGGGAGGCTGTGTGTGTGTGTGTGTGTGTGTGCATGTGCGTGTGTGTGTGTGTGTGTGTGTGTGTGTTTTGGGCTATGGGGTCACTTACTCTTTAATATCTGAATGTAGGGAGGTGTGTGTGTGTTTGGGTGTGTTGTTTTTTTGTGTCAGAGATGACTAAGACGTCTTTGATTATTTTGCTTGCATATGAATTGGATGAGAGACATCAGGAAATTAGCTGCAGGCAGCTGTTCCTGTATCTGGTTAGGTAATCACCACTCATGAAGAATCTCCACAAGAGACTAAAGAGATTCATTTTTTTACTCACTCATTCACTGAGGGGCTAACAGAGCATCTACTGAACAGCATGAGCTATACAGAAGCATTTCTTCCCCTGAGGGGCTTACAGAAGAGAAGCACATCAGACATTCATGCAAAGAAATAAGCGCAGGTCAGTGGGGTTGAGAGGGGAACCCAAGGAATGGCAAAGAGAAAGTCACACCTGGGAGACTCATCATAAGTGGGTTCCTTTCACATTCCTGCACCGAGCTCCAACTGGTCCCCACTCTATGACAGACTGAGGAACTCCAAGGTATGTGAGATGGGGTCCCCACTTTAACGGGTGTCATTACACTCTGTAACCCAGCACATGGTGATTCAAGTTTTTGTCACCTCCCAGTTGAATCTGCTTCCAGACTTGCAATTACTGTGTTAAATGGGTTGGGGGGAGGGGAAGAAGGGAGTTGGTTCTCAAAGAGTCCACTAGCAATGACCCTGAGAATCTCTTTCTACCTACCAAAGAGATTTTGCCCAATACTTTGCTAAAACTCAAACAGTGTGGTCCCAGTTCTGTCCTGACCCATCTGTCTACCCACCTTATTTAAAAGGTGAGATTGCTTTGCTCAGCCCCACATAATTTCACTTCTTAAAGCCAGGTGCTTCTCTTTGAACGTAGACCAGCCACTGAGAGCCAGAGAATTAAAATGGTCCTCTCCCCACCAGATTCTTCTAAGATCCCACTAAATGACCTCATGTCCTCTACAGTTTTGGCTTTCTATGTACTTGAGAGCCCACAGAATGCCACCATGAATGTTCTCTGAATAAGAATCTGTGTCTGGTTTTCTTACTCATTAGAAATTTTCCCTGCTTGTCAGATTTAGGAGAGTAATGAATCACTGTGTGCTACTGTTCAGAAGACATAAAACCATGTGGGATAAACAAACATTTCTTAAACATGATATAACATGCACTTTCCCTAAAAGAAAAGATTGATAAATTTGGCTTAATTGGAATTACAAATATCTACTCAGGATCAGAAGCTACTCAGAGAGTAAAAAGAGTCATCACAGAAGGAGATGATATTCACCATGCACATGTAGGCAAAGGACAAGTATACAGGATACATAAAGAATGCCTACAAAGCTAAAAGAGCAACATAGGCAACCCAAGAGAAAATGAGCAATGGCCAACAGGCACATGAAAAAATGCTCCGCATCACTAATCATCAGGGAAATACAAATCAAAACCACAACGAGATATCACCTCACTCCTGTTAGAATGGCTATCCTCAAAAGGACAAAAGATGACACTTGGTAAAGAACTAGAGAAAAGGGAGTCCTTGTACACTGGTGGTGAGAATGTAAATTAGTACAGCCATTACAAAAAAAATAGTATGGCGTTTCCTCAAAATATTAAAAACAGGATCACCATATGATCCAGCCATCCCACTACTGGATATATATATCCAAAGAAAATGAAATCAGCACGTTGAAGAGATATCTGAATTGTCATACTTTTTGCAGCATTATTCACAATGTCCAAGATGTGGAATTAACCTAAGTGTCCATCCATGGATGTACAGATAAAGAAAATGTGGTATATGTATGCAGCCCAAAACTACTCAACCTTAAAGAAGAATGGAATCCCATCATTTGTTACAATATGGATGAACCTGTTGGACATTATGCTCTGTGAAATAAGCCAGGTACAGAAAGACAAATACCTCATGTCCTCACTCATATGTGGAATCTAAAATAGTTGAGCTCATAGAAGAACAGAGTAGAATGGTGGTTACCAGAGACTGAGGTGGTGAGGTTGGAAGAATATATAATTCTAGTTAGAATAGGCAAATACATAGAGACAGAAAGCTGCAGACACAGGAGAAGCTCTGAGAAGTTTCCCTTTTGTAAGAGAAATTTACATCCATAAAGGGAATCTCGATTTGTAAGGGTATCTCCACTGTACCAAAAAGAGGACTCTTACCAGTGGAGAAGGCACAGACTTAAATCTGTATCACAAACCTCACCCTTGTTTTATTTAATGGATTTTCCCAACACTCTGTCTTTGTTTCAGAGAACAGTGGAGTTCAAGACTGAAGTCTAAGACAACGCCTTGAGATCCTCATTCCTCCGGGTTATCTCCCATAAATATAGGAGGTATACATGTTATTAGACTAGCGTTTGCTTTTCTCTTGTTAATCTGTCTGTTGTTACAGGGACTCCCAGCTAAGGACTCATGAAGGGATAAGGGAAAATCGTTTTTCCTTACCTACATTGTCCACCAGAATGGCTAAAATTGACCACATGAAGGATCTCCTAGAATGAAGCTCTGCCCTTTTTGCAGTTTACCTACAATCCACGTAGATAAGGATGCAGAGCCACCAGGCTGTCGTGGTTAGGGACAATGCAAGCATCATAGCTCAATTCACAGCATTTGATGCCCTGACCTCTGTGATGGGCACTGGAGGTACATCCAGAGGACCAGGACACACACGGACTCCACCCCGTGAGCTTCTGACCCACCTCTCTGTGATGCAGACATGGAACGCTGGTGCAGGGAAACTCAAACCACCGCCTCCAATAGGATCTCAGGCCGCCCTGTAACTCACACTGCCTTAGCATCTTCCGAGCATAACTCCTGTTGACAATTGCAGGGAGAGGCTATGATAATGCTGTGGGCCAGAGGACTTCACACCAACATGGGTCTTTGCAAAAGTGGGAGAGGGGCAGTCCAGGTGCCTTCCTGGACCAGCTATCAGAATTCAGTGGGTTTTTACGCTCTTTAGTATTGAAACGTGTGAGATTTCTAGAGCTGCCATATGAATTACTGCAAGTTGAGTGGCTTAAATAATAAAAATTTATTCCTCGCAGTTCTAGGGACTACAAGTCTGAGATCAAGATGTTGGGCAGGGCTGTGCTCACTCTGCAGGCCCTGAAGTATCAGTTTCCGGTCTCTCTGTCAGTGTCTGATAGTTCCCCAGCTGTGGTGAGCCCACCCTACTCTAGTATGACCTCATCTTAAGCCAGCACCGATTTAAGGCAGGAATGACAGAGCTGAGATGCAAACAATTCCTCTTTGGTTGGAAGGACCCAGGGATTCCTTTTCCATTTCCTTTTATAACCATGACTATCAGCCTCTTTGTATTGGGCTGGTTGATTAAACATGAACCAAGTGCCAAGTGCGGCTAAGACTTTGGTTGAACACCAGGTGTGTGCCAGGCAGGGCTAAGAGCATTTCCCCATGCAATCTCCATTTTGACCCAAGGTAGGAGATGCCACCCTCATTTAAATAGATCTGCAATGACCCTATTTCCAAATAAGGCCATATTCTGAGATCCTGGTGGCTGGGACTTCAATGTATAAATTTTGGGGGGATTGCATCTATTTGGGGGACAACCCATCACAGAACACTTGCCTGGAGTCCCAGGATGGATTTTGCATGAAGATAGAGATGCCATGCAAAGCAGGTGATCTCAGTGGGAGGAGCTTGGAGCTTCCTACCTTCCTGGGTCCCTTAGGGGTCGCTGAAGAAGGGGCTCTGAGATCCCAGCTGTGCCAAAGCTCTCCCTTCCCTAGGATTTGTCCCTGACCTGTCATGCCAGGATCCTCTGGAAATAATGATCTTTTAAAAGCTGAATGGACTTTGAGAAGCTGTTTCCTTTTGGCTTTTGTTTGGGGTGCCAAACAAAGGGGCTGTCTGTTTGGGACCTGGGGAGGAGGGGCCACTAAATTCACAGCATTCCAAGTCATTTTTAGAGAAATCCCTTGTTTGACAGTCGAAACCAAAGCCTCTTGCCTGTTAAATAAACACGTGGAAACTAGTGATGTTGGGTCTGTCCAAATTAAGGCGTCAGTAAATTTTGTTTGTACAATTGGTTGAACAAATAGGGCTGAATCTGTTGAATAAATGAATCAACACGAGCTTTCAAAACGATGTCTGAAGGCATCCTGTTCGTGTCTATTTGCATAAGTGGCTAAGCTGTAAAAGCAAGTCTCAGAATGCTGGAATGGAAAAATTTTTTTTTAAATAGCCACCAGCCCAGCTGTTTTCAAACTGTGCCCCCAAGGAGTCTCCAGAAAACAAGTCATTTTACTCAGTCCTGGAAGTTATAAGTTTCCAGGGGGCCCATTCTTAGTTTACAGGTATGTTACAGGTTGGGGTTCCAAGAAGATTTTGTCTGATTGTAGATTCCTACCGAAGAAAGCGCCTGTACCAACAACATGAACTACAGACCTCGTCAAGCTCTTTGCTTTACAGCCCAGAGAGAAGGTGCCTTGACCAAATATTTGAAATTAACAGAAGCACCAAGTTTTCATTCTGCATTCTGCATTCTTCCCATTTATTAAGGGTGCCCCTTTAAACTGGCATACTGGGGGGTGGACTCGAGCTTTTAAAGTCACCATTGCATCATAGGTTGGGTTATTTAAATGCATTTTGAGCTGAGGTAGGCCAGCACTGATTTAAGGGAGGATTAATAGACCGGATGATGCAAAAAGTTTCTCCTCGTGTTAGAGGAGCCAGGGATTCCTTTTCTATTCTGCTTCATGACCTGCAACCTCCTTGTACTGGGGCCATTGATGAAACACCAGCCAAGTGCCAGGTGGGCCTAAGAACACTTCCTCACTTAATCCTCATTTTGACCCCACAAGGAAGACATTGCCACCCCCATGTTACAAATGATGAAATTCAGGATAATGGGTGTTGGGTCGAAGCTTGGCAGGCTGGCATAGGTGGGGCGTGACAGGGTGGGGCCAGAGCTGGCACATTCCATGGATAGTTGGTAAGTGTCCGTTTCAGGAGGGCAGCTGGGGAGATCCTGGGTGCCTGGGCTTCCTGGAAGCAGCCGTCTATACCTGGGTTATCCACACAGTGAGGGGACATTGAGGTCTCCCAGGCTGCCCAGGACACACCATCAGGGCCCTCTGGATAGAGAAGTCTTTGTCCTCAGAGGCAAAGTTTCCTTTTTCAGGAAGAGGCGTGACAGCAACACGTACCCACCCCCAAATGCAGCGTCCCATCGCTGATGGGTGCATTATAGCTGCTCTGTGTAGAAAGCAAAAAATCTCTGTTTCCTTTGGTAGGAAATAAACCCGACTCCTGGTACACACAGAAAATGCATATTTAAACATTTCCGAAGGGCTGTCTTCCCTGCCTCTGTCTGGACGGCTGCCAGGGTGTCCTGACGAACAGCTGGGTAAGGGCGGCGGGCAGGGCTCTGACAGGCTGACCTGCCCCAGGAGGGGGTACTGAGGGGATGACTGTGGAATAGGAGGACCCCAGGAGAGCTGGAGAAGCTTCTGTGGGTCCAGGGAAACAAGTGGGCATGAGCGTGTGTGCATACTCGTGTGTGTGTGTGTGTGTGGTGTGTGTGTGTGCACGTGTGTGTGCGTTATTTTCTCCTCCATAACAGAAGGTAGAGGGAAGAGGTCAGATTAGAAAACTTCAATTAAGCCTCGAAAAAGACCATCTGCTGAACGGTGACTGAGGTTCCGTGTAAACAAAATGCCTGTGCTGGTTACAAACAAATGATCTTATCTATGGTATTGTGTTACAAATTAAAATTAGATTAAGCCACCTACGTGGTACCTCAGGACTGACTTCAATTTCTCACGGAGGCTGAGCATTTGCGGAGCATATTCATCGCTGCTGATGAACCCTCATTATCTCTGTAGCAGCGGCACACACTGTGCAAGGCATAATCAAAGCCTGGGGGTACGTATTAATTATCCTTTTGAATAGTGATGAAATTTTAAAAAGATCTCCTTTAGGCTCACATCATCAGCAGATGAAACAAAGGCGCACACAGCTTGTGCGCAGAGGTTCACATGTGTTTTTACATCTGTTCGGGATATTTCAATTGGAAACTCAACAAGCACAGGCTGGGATGAAAGAAGAGGACGAAGGGAGAGAAAAGAAAAGTTCTGCAAAAACAAACAGGCCCCACCCTCGCCCGTCGAGCAGGGAGGAAAATTAGCTTCCTTTCTCCGTAATGCACCCATAATGCACCCGTGGCTTAGGGTGTCTGTAGAACAGTTAGGATTTAAATGCGAGACTCGGTGCATGCAACACGTAGGACGTTGAGATCACGGGGTCCACCTGTTATCTCCAAAGACGCCAGCTCTAGTGCATGGAGATTCGATGGATTCTGCACCCCTCACTACGGCTTCCGGAGCTTTCTGACCCCTCTTGTGTATCCTGTTGAGGTCTCCAAAGTGAGCTGCCAGGTTTGTAAAGGTGCAGTCTTTGTTATCAAACTTGAATCAGAATGCAGCTAGGGGAGGGTGTCTAGGGGGAGCAGAAGGAAAGGGTCCCATGCATGGCAGTAGGAGGAGTCTTTGGAAGTTGACAAGCTGTTTCACAGGACTCTCTCCCCTGGAGTGAATGTGGTAGTGCTGTAACCAAAGCGTGGAAGACAGACCTTGTGAGTTTTAGGTTTAAAATATCCCTCCTGTTTGCATGTATGGCCTTGAATTAAACCCTGGATGCTTGCAAATACCAATTTGCTTTTAACTCTCTGTTTAAAGTGATGCAGAGGAGGTTGTAAAACACCCACACTAGAAAGGTTCCTTTGAACGATCTTTCAGAAATCAAAATGTGATCCAAAAGCCATTTGGACTGTGCAACCGCTGTATAATTGAAAGGGTGTTTGAAACGTTGTGTAACTCGATGTGCATTACAGCCATAGGCACTGTCATAACACAGCCCCAAAATTTAGTTTAAAATATTCTATCATCCTAAAATATATGCATCTATTTTGCTGGACAATTGGAAATGAAAGGGTTTCTCAATCTGTAGGGTGACCATGAATTACAATAGGGCAAACAGGATCAAATAAGGCGAACTGAATTAAACGAAAAAAATATTGATTGACTGATGAACAGATTTTGCAAAATGAATATGCATATCAGCAGAACCACGTAGTTCAGAAAAGTGAGGTGGTCACCACCCAGGAGCTCCTGCTCTGAGCTGCCAATCAAGTAGCATTTTGTCCACTTTGGGTAAACACTAACTGGGGTGTCCTCATGGAGGAGTCTGTTGGCCAGTATGGCTCCATGTCCATAAGCTTTTCCAGCCTGTCCTTACACCTAGCACCCAGTGTCCAACACCCCACAATTTGTCCTTCCCTCGTTCTTCCAATGAGAAGAATCCATAGTGCTGATTTCTAGTTGGGGTTGGCCTCTGTCTCCACGTGCCTGGGCTTCCTCGAGAGAGGACATTATGCCTCTTATAACCAAACTAGGAGGATGATTCATATTAAGACAAGTCTTAAGATATTATGGACTATGTTGCTATCATGGGTTGAGTTGTACCCACCCAAAAGATAAGCCAAGTCCTAATCCCAAGCATCTCAGAAAGTGACCTTCTTTGAAAACGGGATCTATGCAGATATAAACAAGTTAAGATGAGGCCATTAGGGTGGGCACTAATCCAATGACCAGTGCACTTATAAGACAGAGAAGACACAGGCACAGAGGAGAAGCCACGTGAAGATGGAGACAAAGTCTAGAGTGATGCGGCCACAAGCCCAGGGACGCCTGAGCTGGAAGAGGCAGGAAGGATCCTCCCCTGGAGCGTCTGGAGGCAGCACGGCCCTGCGTCACCTGGATCTCAGACTTCTGCCTCCAGAGCTGGGAGAGGATCAATTTCTGTTGCTCTATGACACTCAGTTGAGTGTCATAGACAGTTGCCTTCCCAGGAACCTAATACAGTTTCTCCAACAGACTTTGAGGGAGAGAAGACAGGAATGTGGGTCAACTCTAGATTGTTTGACCCCTGGGAATTTGCAGCACAGTGAATGTTCTGTCCACCTCAGCATCTGTGTTGATTTGAAATTCCTTCGTTGGCTCCTGGCCCCACCAAGGCAACCCAGCTGATGGAGGTCTAACTAAAGCAACAGGACCAGCTGAGGAACCAAAGTGACAACACGGAACGATGACTATCCATCAACCAAGAGCCAGAGTAGTAAAGAGTGATTGTGACCTTGGAAATCTGGGGAGTCTGTTTTCCAAACCCTAACCTGAACTTGCAATTGGAAAACATGGGTCAGAGTACATGTGCCTTAAAATCTTTGTAGACAAGGAAAATAGAATGAGAGAGAGGTAGGGTTTCAGTAAGGAGGAACAGATTTATAATTAGCCTACAGGTTTTGAAGACAGTCCCTGATTATAAGATTTATGTTGTCAAGTCTTTGGACTCTAACCAGCTTATTTTACTCCTGTAACTCAGTAGACTGCATTAAAAAACAGAGAATAACATGGAGTGTATCCATTCCTCTTGAATCTACACACATTTGTTTATCTTTGGATAAGTTCCTGATTCAATATATTTGTTTGCTGGTTCATCATACCCACAAACATGGCTTCATTACATTTTTTAAGCATTTGCACATATGATCTGGATTGTTTTTTACCCTCCTCCAATTATGTAGACTTTGTCCCATTAGATACTATAAATTTTCTAAACAACTTCATGTTTATTTGTAATGATTTCTGCTTTCCCCAGTTTGTGGAGTCTCCACCAGAGCTTGGACCGTGCCCAAGTTTGCTTTACAGATGTAACCCACACCTAGCACCCACCTGGAGGAATAAATGGAGGGATGTGTCATTGTCATGACTGGAAAGGCTGTGGAGAGTGGGGCATACATGTGTGTTCTGCAGCATCGTCTATCTGAGATGGTCCATGGTGTTCTGTGGGTAATGAGTCGAGGACTGGTTATGGGAAAGCATCAGGAGAAGGCGGGCACTGGGCAGAAACAAGTGGACCATGCTGAGACAAAGGATAAGCTGGTGGTATTGGTCAATCTCCATCCCTTGGGTTCACAATTGTCCTCACATATCTGAATTGGATGAAATTATCGTAGGGCTAATGGTTTTAGATGCAAGAGACAATCAGGTTCAACATTGCTCTACTTCCACCACCAAGGGCTCAGTCTACCAGGATGACCTGAGGACTGACTCCAGCCAGGAAGACAGAATAGAAACAGCCTCACACAGTGGACTCAAAACTGATCCAACCAACTGGGCACAGCCTTCCACAATAGTCCCAGGATGGACCCAAACCCAGATACACCCAATGGACACAGTTCCTCGGTGTGGCCCCAGATCCAATTCTACTGCCCACGTGTCATTTAGTTGCAATGCTCTGTGGCTAGGGCGGCTTGTCCAAGGAATCCCTCAGACTTGGGAGTGTTAACCTGGGTCTGAAGTTCTACAGAAATTTTCACGGGTGTTTTTCTAAGGGGAGATCCGTAGCTTTCAAACAAGTCTTAGAAGGCGCTTACCTAATAAAGGTGGAGATGTGTTACCATTGGAAGTTAAGGGAATTCAGAAAAAGGGACTCCCACCCCAATGGAGAAAGAAAGTCATTTTGCCTCTAACCCCATATGCTTGCAAATTCAGAGAGACAGTGGTCTGGCCATTTTAGTGCTTCCCGTCCATTTCCATGGGCCTCCAGACACACAGTATTCCTACTTAATAACCCAGGGCACAGAATACAAGACAACGGTGTCCTCTTTAGTCATGCAAAATGGGGGCCCCCAGGGGAAGACATTCTCTGTTCCCAGACCATGAATATCAACCTCTCCCATTTGAAAAGCCATTGAAATTCACTCTGATTAAGTGGCCAAGTTTATTTTCCTGTGCTGCCTTGATTTTTTTTTTTTTTTACATTTCGTCTTTTGCTTCCAGGCTGAGATTTTATGTCTACTTCCAGCCTAAAGCGAATTTTAACAGCTGAGTTATAAGCCCCTAAAAATAGGGCTTTTGCAGTCAAAGTGCTGACACCACTTTATCTACCAAAGAACGGAGGTGGAACGGCTATAATTAAAAGGACGTGGCGTACTTTGTCTTTGACTAACCTAAATAGCTATCAGGTTAACTTAAAATAAAGTTTCTCTGCATTAGGTAGGTCTACAGGACATAGGGAGTTTGCTCTTCCGTGCCACAAAAATGGATTATCCAATTCCAATGATAGGTGAAGAAAAGTGAGGTTGTCTATGGCTTTAGAAATGACACTAATAAAATATTTCTTGAAAATGCAGTGTGACTGGTCAACAGACACAGGAGCACGCTTTGCAGAACTTGGGCGAAAATGGCTGTTTTGATTTTCTCGGCTCCATTGAAAGATACTTTAGTCTTTAAAGAGGTTTCAGCGGCACGATTTGATGGCAAGTGTAGCTCTTAATACTTAAATTGGATATTAGGTAATAAAAATAAACATTTTCCCTTCTCTGCCTCTTTTTTAAGCATCTTAGCTATTTTTTTTTTTTTTCTTCTTCTTCTCTGGGTCCAATCTTGGGTTTATTTCTTCAGCGTGTGAGAATGAGCACATCTGGTACGATTTTTCATTTTCATTTTTGCCTAATAACATTTCCTTCTCGGATTTCGTTGAATGCCTTGATAAAAGTCCTCCTGCTTTATAACTTAGCTTTTATTACTTGCCTCGCTATTGTTACCGCCTCGGCCCTGAGTGTTTTTCTTTTTCTTCTCTTTTTTTCTTTTTTCTTTGGTCATGTTTCTCTCTTCGCTACTTATTTCCTGCACACTAAGAGGTTTTCTGGTTTTTTTTTTTTTTTTTTTTTTTTTTTTTTTTTTTAAGCTGGTAAAATTAAATAGTGTTTCTCTCTCTCTCTTTTTTTTTTTTTTTTCTTTTTTCTTTGCAAGGGTAAATTTATCCACAGAGAGTTCCCATCTCGGCAGATGTTTTTCCTCTGACTATAAAGGATGGATAATCTGTAAAAAGGATTATTGAGAGATGAAGGAGAGAGAGCTAGATGGAAGTTATGCCATTAACTTCAAGGAAGAGAAACAAGCGACAGAAGTATTATAAATTGATGGGGCTGCTTTTGGAGAGACAAGTTTTCTGAATAACGTTAACAGTACTACGACCACGTACGTGCCGCTTGAACAGATAAATTCCTGGGCGGCTTCTTACGAGTTTTAAAGCTGAGAACCCCGAGACCCCCTTCCTACTACTCAAAGCCAAGCCTCTGGTGCTGGAAACTACACACCCAAGAACCCCTCTGTTTTCTGCCACTGGTCGTCATGCAGAACCACTCCTGCCATCTGAGACTGGGGTCCTGGCAAAGTATCCCTTGTCTACAAAATAACACATTTGGGAGGATTTTTTGACTCTTTTACAGGTTTTGGATATGGGAATCTCAGAACTTCGGGAAATTCGTGACCTGACGGGTTCTGGTTCTTGGAGATGGAGACAATGCCTCAATTCTTTTGATTTCAGTATAGAAAACATGGTCCCGTTGCTTTCGGGTAGTGGCTGGTAGACCTTGGAAGTGCTTGCATAGCCCAGGCAGCACCAGCCTCTGCAGGCCAGCTTTCCGGCTGGTCCGAAACTGGATTTGCGTTTGCCTAATGCCCTCTGCTGGGGAAATCTGTGGCTTCTCTTCTCTTACTGTCAGATTCCTACACACTGGAGCCTTTGGGAGGGATGGTTGCAAAAATCCAGTGAGTTCTGTCTAGAGGGCTGAGAAAACTCAGATACCGATTAACTTTGAAATTCCACCTGCGGTCAGGAAATGCAAAGATAAAGTGTAGGGGCTCTTGGTTCCAGTCCAGTAACGTTACTCAGCTTAAAGGGCCCTGAAAAAGAGAAGGGGTCCATGCAAACCCCGTATCTCCTAGCCACAGAGACCCTCAGCCCAGTGCTCCCAATCCTTATCAATAAATGGATGGTCACACTATGGGCTTCCTACTGCTGCTGCAAAACATCTTATGGAATTTGTAGCAACTTTGTAATCAGTGCACATTCATTATCTTACAGTTTTAAAGGTGAGAAGTCTCCTTGGGATGAAAGACAGGTGTCTGCAATGCCGCATCTTTCTGGAGGCTCCAGAAAAGAGTCTGTCTCCTGGCCTTTCCCAGCTTCCAGAGGCTGCTCATGTTTCTCAGCCTGTGGCTTCTTCCTGCAGTGCCAGATCACATCAATCCAGTCACAGCTCTGGTCCTCTCATCTCCTTCGCTGACTCATACCTTCCTGATTTCCTCTTGGAAAGATGCCTGTGATCACACAAAAGGCCAACCCAGATAATCCAAGATAATCTCCTCTTCCCAAGATCCTTAATTTAACCACATCTGCAAAGTTCCTCTGCCACGTGAGGTCCCATATTCACAATCCACATGTGGATTGGGATGTGGTCATCTTTGGGGTGAATATTCTATCACATGGGGGTTAGAACATGAACAGCTTAGGGGTCGTTCTTTTGTCTACCACATGGGGATTAGGACGTGGACATCTTTGGGGACATTATTCTGTCTGCCACATAGGGCTTAGGACATGGACCTCTTAGGGAGAAGTTCTTACCACTACATCCACCTCTGATTGGAAAGCGGATATCAGGTGGAATACACCAGACTGCTTGTCAGGGTGATGACCACTCTGTCATCCTCCGGGGGTTTTGAGGCACCAGGTATACAAAGCAGACACATCAGAGAAGTGGCTGTACCAAAGAGAGCTGTGTGGGACTACTTGAAGGTGCAGTCGTGATGGCAGGAGGGTGACAATTGTCCTGATGGACCGAGCTGGCATAGACCAAGACTGTCACCACAGCCAGAGTGAGTCTCCAGAAGGTCACAGGATTTCTTTCTTCCCCTAATGAGTTTCCCCAACCCCTGCTTCACTCCTAAAATAACTTCCCAAGAGGCTAACACCCCAAGGGCATGAGCATCCTGGTTTGTTCACACATGCACGTGTGTGTGTGCTTTAACATGCTTAGGTCTGATGGGAAAAGCTCTGTGCCAGGTGGACGGTCAGACACAACCTAAAGGAGACTCATGATCCCCTCCTGAGCCAAGCAGATTCTCCCCATAGAACAGACTGGACCCCAAAACAACTCAGACATCAAAGCATGCCAACAAGCAAACACAGATGATTCTGGGACCACCTGGGTCTATGATGCTGTGGGTGGAGAATTCTTCCCAGGCCGGCAGCTCACCTAAACTGTTGCAAAAGAGGGACAGTTAAATTGTATGAAATCACACCAGAATGCCATGCCAAATAACCAGCAGAGGTCTTCCTTCTTGGGCAGAGCACTCCATCCTCAGCACTGTGGGGTTAGCCCTGAAAGACAAGAGACCCTGGAAAAAATATATAAAAAGCCCTTGTTTCTGATTTGGATCATTTTTATGAGCTTCAGTCGATTTAATGCTCTGGGCTGGAGAGAAGGGGGAAAGGTTATGGTTTAATTTCCTTTTCTTTTGTGCATTTGTAATTAAAAATCCGGAGTTTGTAGGAGGACAAAGGAAAGAAACCTAATACAGACTCTGCTTGAAATAACTGCAGAGGAAGGTGACTTTTCTTTTCTGGGATGTATCAAGTTTAAGTGATATCAGCACTTAACAGTGGAGGGGACCCCATTTTTCCTGCAGAGGCGGAGGGCTTTCTAGGGTCTAACACACATGGCGAGCACACGCTGGAGACAATTTGAAAGCATGGGCACTAGGGGCCTGGTTTTTCCTGCTGTGGTATGACATCCATCTATTTAGAATGCTGGACCACTAGAAAGAAAAGACACACACATACACTGTTCAGATCTCATATTATATATCAAACACAGGTCTTCATGCTTTAAAAGGTCATAAAAATATCAGTAATATCATACACTCAGAAGATTTTCCATTCTCTTTAAAATCTGGAAGGCTCAGGTTCTCTTGAAATGATTGTATGCAGACAACCACTCTCATGTGGAAAATAACAGTTCTCCAGATGGTGGCAAACACAGGGGCCTTTGTTGACAAGACCATCAAGAGGAGGTTTGGCCAAGCCGCGTGGAGACCTCACAAGTCATGGTAGACCAGGGTGGCTGACAATGGATGGTTTGACTTTGCATCTGATTGTGGGTCTGTTGTTCTTGGGTTTATTTAAATCTTTGGAACTTGGATAGATAGACAACAAGTTGGTAGATACATAAATAAATAGATACATAATACGTAGATGACAGATACATGATAGATAGGTAACAGATTGATGACTGACAGATGATAGAAAAATGATAGATACATTTAGATAGAAAGTTTAGTACGTGTATATGGGTTACAAAGTTAACTATGTGTATATTCATGATACACATACATTATTCATATACTAAACTTTATCATGCTTAAGTTTAGTATATATGTAAGTACATATATATATGTATATAAAGTCTAGTATACATGTGCATATTGTATACATATATACTAAAATTTAAAATGTGTACATGCGTATAAGTGTCACATATACGTATATAAGACACACATATAATGTACTTAATGTATACTATAATTAAACCATATTAAACCTTATTTTATCACAGTTTTAGACTTACAGAAAAATTGCCAAGATAGTACAGAGAGTCCCCCTGTACCCACACCCAGTTCCCCCTATTATTGACATCTTGCATCCATAGGGTGCATTTGTTACAGCTGAGGAACCAATACCGATCCATTATTATTATGGAGTGGTTGCCAGAGAAAAGCCATTCGGGCTGAGATTTGGAGTGGAGGTCTCCTAATGCATGCATGAGAAGTTCACTGAGGCAGAAGTGGGGGGTGGCATTGGAGAGGATATGAGACACATGGGATAGCGAAATTATTGGGACTTTGGCATTCATCCAGAATCATGACGTTTCATTCCTCAGTCTGTGAGGAACGCTACCCACACACACACATGCGCATTCACACACACACACACACACTCCAAGTTGCCCCAGACTCAGACTTCAAATTACAGCACAGACATCCTTTTCCTGGAATGCTTTCGGAGTGGGTAAAGCTATTTGTCAATGACAACCAAGCCACCTGCCCCCTTTTCTGTAGTTCAGCTTATTAGACTGTTTCTGTTTCTTATAACAGAACACCTGAAACTGGGTAATTTATAAAGAAACGAAATTTATTTCTTATGCTTTGGAGGCTGGGAAGTCCACAGTCCAGGAAACACATCTGGTGAGGGGTGGTGACTCTACAGCAGCGCAGAGTGTCACCTGGCAAATGGCTGAGCAGGAGAGAGCTGACCTGCTCACTCGCTCTCCTTATGAAGCCATCAGAACCACACCCATGACTCCATGAATGGGTCAGTCCATGCACAAGGCACAGTCCTCACAATCTAATCACCTCTCAAAGACCCCACCTTTCAAATACCATAATTGGATTTCCCACCCTCTTAACACTGTTAAGGTGGGGATTGATACGTGAACCTTTGGAGGACATAATTCAACCCGCAGCAAGTGCAAATGTCTCAGCGTCTTGGTTTGCAGTTCCATCTAATCCTATAGAACAACATGAATCAGAGAACTCACACCCCTCCTGTTTCTTTAAGCCAGCCAACAGACAATCCGTAATTTCCAGCTGCCACGCTCCTCCCCATCAGGTCCTAAATATGTGTATTGCAGCCTGGACACAGCAGTCCCGGTGCCAGAGAGGAAAGTTGTAGAAGAGAATAATAGCATGGAATTCTCTAGAAACAAAGAGAGAAAGACACAAAAAGCACCGTGAGTTTGCAGGGAGAGTCCCTGAGAACTTGCCTCCTTCAGGAAACTTCAGTAATAAAAGACGTAAAATAAAAAACAGAAATAGTAAAGCGAGCATCAATAACAAAAACATAAAAATAGAATAATAAAACATAAACGAAAAGTAATTGACACAAATAATAATAAGTAAAAAAAATCATAATCTTTACCTTTCTGTCTGTCCTTTTCTTCTTTTTCTTTATTTTATTTTTTTATTGTACATGTTTGTGGTTTCAATGCATGCATCCATTGCGCCATGATCCAATGAGAATTGTTAACATGTGTATCAGAGACCGGACCTTGAGATTTTAGGGTAATGTTACACCCAGAATTCTCCAGGTGTAGTTCCTGGTGGAGATGAACCTCAGAGACCTGCTTCTGAGATATTGGAGTGATATTGTACACAGAATTCTGTATTTAGGGTGCTACAGGAGTGGTCCCTGGTGAGATGGACATTATAGACCTGCTCCTGAGACGTCAGGGTGGTATTGCACCCAGATTGTGTATTGAGGATCTCCCAGTGGTGTGTGATCTGCAATCAAGACACAGCTCTGAATCTTTCTATTTGTGTGACTCTGACTTAAAAAATAATTTAACCTTTCTTCTTTCATGCAATAGAAATAACACTAATTCCCTTTGCCTCTCCATGTTGTAGGGACTGTTCAGTCCTATTAAATCAAAATCATTTGTGCATTACAGATTCGCAAATTGTTCTGATCTATTGTGACTTACTTTATGCAATTCTATTTATTTGCTCTATTAGAACACATGCACATAAAAATAAAACTGGTCCTGAGCCCTAAAACCAACAGCATTTTGCATTAACGTAGCCTTTTACATGAAAGCCCTCAACTACTCCATCGACTTTTAAAATCTGGAATTCCTTTAGAAGGCAAAGCCAACAATTATCTGCATTTCATAAATATGAAATTACCCTTTAATACTCCTGGTTATTAACTGGGATATGTCTTTTTAATTTAAGTGCTAGTCATTGAAATCCCTTGCTGAAAAAAATTAAATTCGTTTCTAGAAGGTGGGAACATCTCTTTGATGTCTTTACTGTGCAGAACCACATGCAGTGAATACCCCTTTTGTTTATAGTTGGAAAAGGTTTGGAAAGATGTGAGGCCATTTTGGTTTTTTTCTTCCCCCTTCTGCTTGCTGTGTGGATTTAGTGGGGGAAATAAAATCTTTACTGATGACATAAGAAAAAAAAAAATAGAGGGGAAAATATCCAAATCTAATAGAAAGATGGATAAATCTTTCTACTGCCCCTTCAGAGGATGGGTAACCCAGGGGGCTCCGTGGGATTGACATTGAGGTTGTCATGCTGGATTACTGTGCTTCAGGAACACACGGTAAACAGCCTGTCTTCTATTCTTGGACATGTAAAGAAAATTGGCCTCTGTGGCTAGCTGAATAATGTCCTCTAAAGATGTCCACATACTAATCCCCATGTTGTAGACAGAATAATGGCCCCACAAATGTTCACATTTCTAATCTCCATGTGGTGAACAGAATTACGGCCCCCAAAGACATCCATTTGTGAATATGTTACTTTACGTGGCAAAAGAGACTTTGTGACTAAGTTAGGACTCTTGAGTTGGAAAGATTATTCTGGACTAACTAGGTGGACCCAGTGTCATTACAGGGGTTCTTACACAAGGGAAGCAGAAAGGTCAGAATCAGAGAAGGAGATGTAAGGGTGAGCTATAGTTTGAATATCCCCCCCAAACTCATACGGCAGCTTTATGCTCTTTGAAGCAGTGCTAAGAGGGTAGGAAATCCAACTACAGTATTCGAAAGATGGGGCCTTTGGGAGGTGGTTGGATCTGCCCTCATGAATGAATAAATCCAGTCATGGATTAATGGATTAATGGATTAATGCATTAATGTCACTATCTTGGGAGTGACACTAATGGCTTTATAAGGAGAGCAAGTGACCATATTAATACACTTAACCCTCTCAACGTGTGATACCCTGAGTCACCTCAGGACTCTGCAGAATTCCCCACCAACAAGAAATCCCTCGTCAGATGCACCCTCTGGACACTGGACTTCCCAACCTCCAGAATTTTGAGAAATAAACTTAGGAAATAAATAAATTCTAAAAAATAAATTTAATAAATAAATAAATTTTGAGATACATTTTAATAAGTAAGTTATAAATTATACAGTTTCAGGTATTCTGTCATAAGCAACAGAAAATAGACTAAGACAGGACAACAGCAGAGGAAGGAGATGTGAAGGTAGAAACAGAGGTCAACGTTACTCCTGAAGGGGGCCACATGCTAAGGAATGCGGGTGGCCTCTAGAAATTAGATTTTTTTTAAAAAAGCATAAACTTTAATTCTCCTCCAGAGCCTCCAAAGGATCACAGCCCTGCTGACACCTTGATTTTAGCCCTAAGACTAATTTTGCCCTCCAACCTCCAGTACCATAAGATAATAACCCTGTGTGGTTTCAAGCCACTACATTTTTGGTCACTTGTTACAGCAGCCATGGAAGACCCCTATGGTGTCTTTATTCTTTTCATTGATGATTCTTGGCTCATAGTCCACTCTTCCCCTCCAAGTGGTCAGGAAAACCACTGATTCTAGACCAACCTACGGAACCTCCTCTTCCCAGACCTGATCCATGTGCTGAAGGATGATGTCTTTGAGGTGAAATCTGGTTCTCAGGAGTTATCTCCCCATACCTTCCAGCTCTGGAGAGGCTGGGGACACAATCCCACCTCCTCAGGTGCTAGCAGAATTCACACATGCAAACAAACCTGGTTCTAAGCCTTGAGCATCGGCAGCATTTTGCATGAAAAGAGCATTTTACCTGGAAGTACTCAAAGACTTCATAGACTCTTGGAATCTGGGGTTCCTTCTGAAGGGAGTGTCAACCACCATAGGCATTTCATAAACATGGGATTAGCCTCTGTGTTCATCCATTTCTGCTGCTTATAACAGAAGACCGGAAACAGGGTAATGGACAGGGAAACAAAATTTATTTCTTACAGTTTGAGAGGCTGGTAAGTCCACGGTCCAAGCAACTCATCTGGTGAGGGCTGTCTTGGTGGGGTGACCCTCTACAGCAACACAAGGTGTCACATGGCGAAAATGCACTGAACAAGAGAGCTAACCTTCTCACTTGCAGTTCTTTGAAAACCGTCAGAACCACACCCGTGACCACCCATTAAAGCATCAATGGTTTAATCCATTCATAGGGCACAGTCCTCACAGTCTTATCACTTCTTCAAGGTCCCACCTTTCAATCACCCTAATTGGGTTTCCCATGCTCTTGACACTGCTACAATAGGAATCAAGTCTACAGCACATGAACCTTTGGAGGACACGTTCAACCTCTAAGACATTTAGTTACTACCCAGCATGCTAATATGCTCAGCCCAGCTTGGAGAGAGCACTAACATTTATAAAGCAAATGCATTTCACAAGGCCTAGCCTCCAAAATCCTGTAGTTTCAGGTTTAGCCTAACTTTTTAAAATTACACATAGAAATGTTAAGCTTGCAAAACAGAGAAAACTTTCCCCGGGCTAAAGTCTCTGTTGTAGATAAAGAATTGTAACACAGCAAAATTGCTGACTCAAGGACAGACGCCCTTGGTGCAGGTTAACCTATGGATTGATATGTTAAGAAAGTTGCTTGATTGTTATGTAAATATGCTAAGGAAATTGCTGTAGGGAAAAAAGTGTTTGCTAAGAACAAGCTTTTGTTGGTGGATCAACTCAACTTTTTACAAATTAATGAGTGTTGCCATGACAATTATCTTACTGTTCTTTTTGTAACCACCTATGTTCCTTTTCTGGAATCTCCTGCCCTGGAAAATAAATACTGGGAAAAGACCCCAGTCTGGTGTTAATTTTCAGAGAAGGAACGCCTCTCTCTTGAGGGTTCCTGGAAAATTAACCCCTTTGGGGCTTCTCACTGCTCAGAAGAAATGGGCTTTGAGTGATCCTTTGTGTCTCTGTCACCCTGGGAGAGAAATGACACCAGCTGGCCCAGCTGAGGTATCTCCTCAGAAACCATGGGAGTAATTTCCATCATGAGCACCAGGAGCTTTGACTGACCCTGAATGCTGCTGGTGGCCACAGCTCAGGCCAGACCTTCCTCCCCGGGGGACTCAGCTTCTTTCTGGCCCTGCTAATCCTCAAACCTGCCTGAGTCTCCGTGTTCTCCATCCTGGCCCCAGCCTCAGCCTTTCTTTACAAGCCCAGTCCTCAGTTGTGATAAGCCCATGACTTTGGGGGGAAATTATAACCCAACCATGTCACTCTTACTCGACATTATCCCTTGACTTTAGAATGCTATGATATTGTGAAATAGATATTTGGTCTTCTCCTGGCATGCAACCTCTAAAATCCTTAGAATCTCCAATGTGCTGTCTTTTTGTATGCTGATGAGTTGACGGATGGCTGGAAGCTACTAGGTGGCTTCAGGATGGGGGATGGTCCCAGGAAAGACCAAGATGGGAATTTCAGCTCTATACCCCAGACTCAAAGGATGGAAGAGGGATGGAAGGTTAAGCTGGTCACCAGTGGCCAACAATTTAATCAATCATGCCTATCTTATGAAGTGTCCATAGAAAACCCAAGAGCACAGGGTTTGGAGAGCTTCCAGACAGTTGGACAGGTAGAGGTTCCTGGAGGGTGGTACACCTGGGTAGAGCGTGGAAGTTCTGTGCTCTTTACTCCATACCTGGCCATATGCATCTCTTGTCTGTATCCGCTGTAATATTCTTAATAATAAACTAGTCAATGTAACAGCTTCCCTGAGTTTTGTGAGCCACTCAAGCAAACTAATCAAACCCAAGCAAGAGGTCATGGGAACTCTGATTTATGGCTGGTCAGTTAGAAACACAGGCATAGCAACCTGGGCCTTGCAACTGGCATTAGAAGTGGTGGTGGTGGGGGGCGGTCTTGGGGACTGAGCCTTCAGTCTGTGAGATGTGATGCCACTATGTCTCGGCATTGAATTGGAGGGCACCCAGCTGGTGCCTGCTGTGGAACTGGTTGCTGGCTGGTGGAGGAGAAAAATCTCCACACATTGGGTCACAGAAGTTGTTCTTGTGTGTTGATGATTGTCACTGAGTAAAACATAGCAAAGAACCACTTGGGCTATTTGTGGTTTTCGAAAAAGATGCCCAGAACAGCACAAGGTTCTAACGTCTCTTGGCAGCTTACCCGGCGATTATAACTCTCTATAGGGTAGATGCTGGACTGAGGTCTATTCCACCTCCCTGTGCCCACCAGGGTCCCCTCTCCCTCCTGGGAAACTACCCCTGGCCAAGGCGGTTAACCAAGGAAAGGCACATCCCCTTTAAGACAAACAGAAGACTGGAGGAAGCAGGGACCCTGAGTAAATGAATTAGCACATAAATGAATTAGCATGCTGATGTTAAAGGACTCTAGCGCCAGGAGAGTGGCAAGCAGGTTAACTTATACTCCGCCAGACCCCCAGCACTCTGAGTTGGGTGAGGGTCTACTCATAAGCATGCAAATGATTTACACCTCTGCTTTGATCCATTCACTACATAACTGTACAGGGTACATAATTGTATGTAACCTGTGGTGGTGAGGATATCTAGCTGGCCGGCCACTGCCAGCACCTCCCATAAGCCTAATAAACCAGTGTCTCTACCTATTGGCCCCAGGTGAGTTCTTTGGAATAGGCAAATACTATGCAAGCACCCTCTCAGATTTGAGGCTCCCATGACGCACCCTCCCAGTCTGGGAAGCCCTCCCTCATGATCCTGGTGGCATCTGCTCCAGGGCCAGCTTTCTGCAGATCCCAGCCAGCTCCTAGTGTCCTACTCTGTTCCCAACATCCCTCTCAGATGAATTCTTCCATGATTTTCATTTGTGAAGATGCCCTGAATGTGTCTGTCTTTTGCGTCGCTATGAAATATCAAGTCAGGGAGACCTCATGTGGAAATCCCAGGTAATCATTTAGGGAGTCAGACTTAACAATTGGAATTGGATCAAAATCGAGACGGATGTGGCACATTTGTAAGAGCTGTCATTTACTTTTCCTCCCTCCCCCCAGCTCCTTCTGCACTGGCAATTGGGCTCATTATTGGCGGTGGATGGATTGCTTTTTATTAGTTTCATATTTTTCATTCTTCATTATCCATTTGTTTGCATGCCTCATGCTGGCGTTCTAAATCACGCTGCTAAATAAACTTGAACGCAAGTGGCAACGTGATGAACACATGCTTTGGTTTTTCTTCTCCGTATTTGAATATAGAATTAGAAAACTTTATAAAAAGTCGGTAGCTAGGAAAGAAAAGTACCTCAGCATGCCCATGTGGGGTGAGACTTTTGTTCCTGCTGTGGGTCCCTGCCATTGATGAACCAGGAGCGAATGACCGTGGTGTTCCCCGGCTGGCCACAGTACAATATTCCACCTCGCCCTGCAGAGAATCCCACGAGGGACATATTCCTATTCGTATCCTGCAGATAAGGAAACCTGGCTGAGTGACCCAGCATGGGAGGGCAGTGTCCAGCCCAGGTGCCATCTGGGAACCATGACCGTACAAAACCACATGCAAAGGAGATCTGAGCTCTCAGGATCTTGAGGGCTTTGCAGATAAGCATGTGTAACTGTGTGGCTGAGTTATAAGAACTATATATATAGATGCTGCTCTTACCAACTATTTTGCTGCAAAGATGGACAGCACTTAATTATTTCTCTACACTCTTGGAAGATTATTTATCCCTAAAGTAGACATAAGATAAGCCTGGATCTGATGGTGACTTCTGAGGTGGTAAAAGAAAAGAAAGAGAGAGAAAGATAAGCCTGGAGTTTTATCTTACACTTTGAATGGACATTAGCAGAGGTTTGTTGTTGTTACTGTAAGGTTTGTGTTCGGTTCTTTTGTTGTTGTTGTAATTGGAGAATGACCAGCATGTTCATCTGCTCAGGATACCATAACAGTATATCACAGACTGAGACTTAGACAGCAGACATTTATCTCTCACAATCCTGGAGGCTGGAAGTCTGAGATCAAGGCGTGGCAGGGCTGGTTCCTCCTGAGTCCTCTCTCCTTGGCTTGTAAACACCGTCTTCTTCCTGTGTCCTCACATGGTCGCCCCTCTGTGTGTGTCTGTGTCCTAATCTCCTCTTCTCATGAGGACACAAGTCCTATTGGATTAGGGCCCACCCTAGTGACTTCATTTTACCTTATTCACCTCTTTAAAGGCCCCATCTCCAAACACAGTCACATTCTGAGGTCTTGGGGATTAGGTCTTTGACTTCCAAATTTTTGTGGGAGACACAATTCAGCCCATAAGAACCTGGAATCTGTGTCTCCTGCATAATTCCCTGTCTCAGCACCGCCTCCAATTCTGCAAATGTACCACTGCAAGGACCCCAATGCAACAACTCCTTAACCCCACTAGAAACTTTCCTCCAGCGCTCTAGTCCTTTTCCTGAGTCCTGACCCGCTTTCCATGTGGCTGAAATTCTGTACTCATAGAAAACCCCTCTCTCACCCCTCCCTCACCCCATTCATCCCTTTTTTGGCAAAACCTCAACCCCAGATACGTTCAAGCCACTCCCACATGGGTGGGACCAACAGCATCGGAAGAGACAAAACACAGTCTGGTCAACTGGTCTCCTGTGGAATTTGTACCAGCAAGTCTGAAGGGAGTCCTCCTTGGGTATCTCTGTTCTCAGTCCTACCCCTCTTCTCGATCCCCACGACATCCCCCCAACCTCACTCATGGCTGTGCTTTGTCTTCACTGAGAAATCTGAAGCCGTGAGAGCTGATGGGCCCACCACGTGCTTCTGACCCCACCCATGCTGCCTTCCCTCCCTGAACCCTGGATAAACCACCTACTGCATTTTGTCCACTGCCCACCCTCCCCTTGGGGACCACACCCTCCCCTGTCCCCCTCAGAAGAAAGTCCCCTGTATTAGTCTGGGTTATCAAGAGAAATGGAACCAAGAATTTAGAAATAGAAGATAGTTACATAGACACATACATAGATAGACAGGTAGACGTATAAAATAGATACATTATAAATAGAAAAGATAAATAAAATAGATGAGAGATACATATGATAAATAAATAGATAAGAAACAGAATAGATAGATGGATAAAATAGATGATAGATGACAAATGATGATAAATAGAATAGACAGATGATAGATAAATAGATTATAGATAGATATAATAAATAAATAGATCATAAATAGAAGAGATAAATGATAGATAGAGATAATAAATAAACAGATGATACAATAGATGCATAAATAGATGGTAGATAGATAAATAGATGGTAAATAGAATTGACAGATGATAGATAAATAGATGTAGATAATAGATAAATAGATGATAAATGCAATAGGTAGATGATAGATAAATACATAGATAAGTAGACAGATAGAACAGATAAAATGGATGATAGATAAATATCATAAACAGATAGACAATAAATAGAATAGACGGACAAAATAGGTGATAGAAAGATTGAAAGAGAAAGTGGGGAGAGAGAGAGATTTCCTATAAAACGTTGGCTCATGTAGTTATGGAGGTTGAGAAATCTCAAGATCTGCAGCCAAGCTGGGGACTCAGCAGAGCTGGTGGTATGAGTTCTGGTCCAAGTTCGAGTTCAGAGGTGGGAGAAGATCGATGCCCCAACTCACACACAGTGAGACAGTGACACAGTCAGACCCTTATTCTCAGAAAGGTCAGCCCGTCTGTTCTATTCAGGTCTTTGACTGATTGGATGAGGCCCACCCCCATGGGGAAGGGTCATCTGCTTTACCCAGTCCACTGACTCCAAAGCTAATCTCATCCAGAAACACCCTCACAGACGCACATGGAAACAATGCATGACCACATGTCTGGGCACCCCGGCCCAGGCCCGTTGACCCATAAGATCAGCTCTCACACACTATCTCTTCTCTGGTTTCTCCTCTAGACTGGATGGTTCCCATCAGCAGAGACACATGCTGCCATATTTCATGCTAAGCAAACCTTTTCCCAATCTCCTTCCCCACCAGTCACCACCCTGGGTCTTTGCTCCTCTTCCCAGCCAAGGGGACTCTGCTTTAAGTTAGTCCTCACCTCCCACCCTCTCCCACACCCTTCCCTGCACACACCTGGCTCCCAACAAAATCCCTAACATGTAACACCCTGCAATGACTGTGCTTCTTTCCTGGGCTTGGCAAGGCAGACACGTGGTCACTTCCTCTCCCTTGACCTATTTTGCTTCCAGAGTTCTACGCCCTTTGCGTTTTTCTCCTACCTCTCTGGCTACTCCTGCCCAGTCTTCTGGAACATTCCCTAAGTACCCAGCCATATGCTAACTCCTCCTCACTGAGGCCCCCTATTTAACAAGCAAACAGTCCTCCCCTTTGAAGACCCCCATCCTGCCACCCTTTTCTGAGTTCCATAGAGTGACCCCCTTTCTAACATACCATATAATTCTCTTATTTATTATGAGGTGCCTTATCTCCCCCACGGAGGTATGAATCCCACAGGAACAAGGGACTTGGTTTTGTGCACCCCGAACAGTGCTTGATCCACAATGTGCCACCACACACATTGGCTGCATGGATACGAGAAACTTCAAACGCTCCTGGGTACCACCTCTGGGGCCACAGGGAGATGTGACCCCTCTGTTTGGCACAGCACGTGTAACCAGCCGGCTGTCAGCCTCAGCCCTGCACATTCTTTCCCCTACTGTCTTTGTTTTGGCGTAGGTGATGTATTAGCCCGTTCTGTCCCTTGCCTCTTTCAACCGATTAAACGGTTTTTGCTTCTAATGGGAGACAGAGCTCTCTGTGCATAACGGAGTCTTTCTGGCTCTGTTTGCAGAGCCGGAGCCTGATGAGGTGTTAATGTGATACAGGGCAGGAAGCAGAATCCACCAGCATTTTTGTGTCACATTTGGGTAATATACTGCCCTGATCTGGCAGGTCTTTCATGTGGTGCTCAGGAGGAATGCATGTCACCCCCCACCCCTGGACCCCTGTCATTTGCCCCCACCCCAGGCCAGAGCCTGTGGCTGATTTACTGAACATATCCGTGGTGGAATCACCAGTCCTCCCTGCTTGGGAGAGGAAGACAGCCTGACTGATTGTTTTGCAAGTTGTTAGCATCTGCCCGGTCCTTGGTTTTCCCGCTTTTTACCCCAGATCTGGATCGAAGAGAAGCTCTAGACACTTCCTGGCAAGTGTGAACCTCATTTCCACGAAGGCTCGGACCAGGTCCCCCCTCACAGGGAGGGGAGGGGGAAGCCGTTCCCTGCGAACTGGTGGCCCATCCTGCCCCGTCCGAATTATCCCAAAAATTGGAACAGAAGGGTGGTTTTGTGAAAAACCCAAACACTCGGCTCCTCGTGTTCTCAAAGTGTAGACCCGTGTTCCGTTCCTTCCCAGACTCATCTGGGATTCCCTGGTCATGTCTCAGAAGGAGGGAGGTTTGTAGGCCCAGAACAGGGGTCCCCAAAATGGTTTGAAATGTCCCCAGAGGAAAATGACTTTCATTCACAAAGCCCGTAAAACCGTCTGTGTGTTAAATAACAGGCTTCTGAATGAAACGGGCGTGTGGCTGAATTAACAACCATTTTCCTTCTGGAAGCTGGGGCCATGAGTCTTTTTTCTTTTTTTTTTCTTTTCCACCCCACTTGTGTGTTCTCAGACATGGTGCCTAGCCCACAGTAGGTGTTAATAAATATTTGTAGAATAAAGGCATGAAATGCAGGTGTGACAGAAGCCATAGCGAAATTACCAGATATTTGTTACTCTTCATGAATTAAAGGAGATAATTTATGGAAGAGTTTCGGTTCTAATTCTAGTACATAGTTTAAGAGCTCAAAAGATATTTGTTTCACTATTTACTCTAGTTTTTCTTTTTAAATGAATGCATTTTCCTTTCTTTTTCTTTTTTTTTTTTTTAAGGAAATCATAGCAATAAATTAAAAAGAAGTTTGGGGAAAATTAGACTCCACAGTGCTTCTAAAATATACCATCTGGGCAGTCACCTTATTTCTTATAATTTTTTTTTTTTTTTTAATGTGAAAGCTTCTTACAGGGCAACAATATTTAGGTTTGTGGGTAAAAGGTTTCTGTATCACAACCAACACCTCCTGTGCCAGGTACTTTCTGATTTTTTCTTAATGAAATGATATCAGTCTTTCATCGTTGTGGGAAACTACACATAACATAAGATTTGCCGTTGTAACTTTCATTACGTGTATACTCAGCGGGATCAAGTGAATTTACATGGTTGTGTAACCGTAAGCACCATCCATCTCCAGAACTTTCTCATCTTCTGCAGCTGCAACTCTGTAGCCATTAAACACTAAGTCCCCTTTCCCTATTATCACTGTCCTACTTTCTATCTCCATTAATTTGACAATTGTGGAGAACCTATACAGTGGAATCCCACAGTACTGTCCTTCTGTGTCTGTCTTATTTCACCAAGCGTTGTGTCCTACAGGTTCATCCACATGGTAGCAGGTGTCAGAGCTTCTCTCCTTTTCATGGCTGAGTAATATTCCCTCGTATGGATATACCACCTTGTGTTTGTCCATTCATCCCTGAATGGGCACTGGGTGGTTTCTCCCTTATGGCTCTTGTGAATAGTGCTGCTGTGAACACAGGTATAAAAATATCTCTTTGAGACCCTCCCTTCAATTCTCTATGGTTTATACCTAGGAGTGAAATTGCTGGATCATATGATAACTGTATTATTAGTGTTTTTGAAGAACTCTCATACTGTTTTGTGCAGCACCTTATGGTATTATTGTGCTTTGTTAGATTTAGGAGCAAATGCCTGGGTGAACCAGAAAGAAGACAATGTGGGTGACAGGTGCGGGAAAAGGAAGACATGCCCAGATTTACAAAATAGAAAATCAAACTCTCTAGACTGGGACCTGGCTTGAGCCAAACTATAAAGTTTACATTGGAAAATGTGATTATTGTCATTTTTTAAAGATCATAAAGATTTTTTTTTTAAGTAAAAGAATTCAGTCAGGAAAAAAAACTACATTTCCGTTACTGAGATCCAGGTGTGGCCCTGTGGAAGTTCCAGTAGAGGATCCTTCCTGCCTCTTCTAGCTCCTGGTGGCTCCAGGCATCCCTGGGCTTGTGGCTGCATCACTCCAGTCTCTGGCTCCATCTTCACGTGGCTTCTCCTCTGTGCCTGTGTCTCCTCTTCTGTCTTCTAAGGACAGCTGTCATTGGATTTAGGGACCACCCTAATCCAGGAGGATCTCATCTTAACTAATTACTTCTTGCAAAGACCTATTTCCAAATATCATCCCATTCTGAGGTTCCAAATGGATCTGAATTTTGAGGGGGGCGGTGGACACTCTACTTCAGGGCAGTAAAATTCTTATTAGACTCTCTCGTAATCAAGATGTATTTTCCACCTCCTCAGAGGACCTCATCTGCTAGAATATCCTGACCCACTCAGGTTTGGTGAAAGATCAGAATTCAAGACATGAGACACTATGTATCAAGATCGTTGACAAGTGACCCCTGGCATTCTGGGAAATGCCTCTGATTTGATGCAAAAGCAGTCGTGTCTGCTGAGGCCTGGTGACTCCATGGCTGAAAGGAGAGACCAGACTGTACCTCTTCTGTGGATGCTGATGGCATTCATTTGGGATGAAGAATAAGGGTGATTTGCATCCTAAAACCACGTGCTATAGGACGGGGTTGTGGGTGGCTTCCTGGAGTGGCCCTGGACACCTTGATGTACTTCATTTCTGCATTCAGTTCCACACATCTTGGCTACAGCAGAACAAGACACCCCAGGGTGTCGAAAGCGGCCCATGGAATTTCTCAACCGTGGTGCACCTCAGTGATGCCATCTCTTGCCCAGCAAGACTTCCTTCACTTGAGCCAAACCGGAGCTGTCCGCTTTCCATCCGCAGTCCCCCAAAGCCTCCCACATGCCCCACATCTAATTCTGCAGGAGAAATAGAATTTGACTCTGTCTGGGGGGATTTTGTAGCACCTGTCCTTTTATAAGGAAAAATGCAACCACATTTTCTAAGCAGACACAGGCTGTTTCTAACAGAGCCAACCCCAAGTCTCTGTACCCATCATTAGAAGATTTGGCAGATGCTGCTGATTCTGCTTACTCTTAAGACACATATCTCAGTTTATTCTTTGGTTTCCAGAATCTCTTCAGAACATCAGAAGGAGAACCACAGAGTTTAAATTTAACATTCAGAATAATAACGGGATGCATTTTTGTCTACGTCCTTCCATATTTAATGTGTATGATTTTTTGATTTCTCTCTCTTTTTTCTGTTTTTTGGTTTGGGGAGATCAATCACTGGTTTCTTCTTTTTTTCTATTTATTTATTTGTTCGTTGATTTACTTTTATTAAGGGAAAGGTGATATCAAAGACTGTTTTCAAATGTTCTTATTCACATACAGACTTCACACATTTGAGAGGTCTCAGGAAGAAATAAATATCTGACTGTAAGTTAAATTTTGCAATGCAATGCATCTATATAGGGTAGTGGGCATGTCTCTGTGCCTTAAGACGTGGACGGTTGTATACTTTCAACAATATCCTTTGCTAAGCTGGGCCAGTTTTCGGTGCAGCACAATTACAGATCAGCTGGGTTTGCAGACACACAAACTCTAAGGAGAGAACAATTTTCCTACAAGGGCTAGATTAATCCTCTGCTTCATGTTTACCTTAGACTTACCAATGTACACTTTAAGACACATTAAAACAAAGCTTCCTGAGTCCCCAGGGCAAATACTCCCACCACTGAGCTCAGAAAAGTCGGACGAGACGTGTCACTCAGGCTATTATTGGTGCTAATTAGCTGCTGCGCCGGCTGGTAGGGACAGCAGCAGACACACGTCACTCCAAAAGGAGTGCTTCTTGCTGCAGATGCAAACATCCTCCACTTCATCCCCACCACCGCAAGTGCTGCCCAGCTGAACACCCATACCTGGGATACTGGCCAGAATGATACCCACCTTGGAAAGGCCCCTTGATCCTGGACCCTAAATGTTCCCGGGAACCCAGGCTGTCCTCTCTGCAAAAATGGCACACCTGGAAGCTGGTGCCTATTCTGCAGCAAGAAGACGCCAATGTGAGCAGCCAGCTTACAGTTACTAGAATGCTTTTTAATTTGGGAAGGCCATGGGAGGGTCCCAGAGTTGAAGTCAGGAAGAGAAATTTAAAAACAAGACTCTTCCTGCGTCTAAGAGTCTGTGTCCAAATAGAGTCAAGCTCCATTTGCTCTGGAAGCAAATCGTAGTGGTGGTGGAGGCAGAGGGATCATAGTGCATCCCCCATCACCCCTTTGTGAAACTCTAACAGTTTCCACCAAAGCACCAAATGCATTTGACAGTGATCCATCGGCCAAACCCATAGATGTGATTTGGGCAATTTTTAAATCACAAACCCTTCATATTTAGAAGAATGAAACTAGACCTGTACCTCTTGCCACATACCAAAATCAAATTAAAATGGATTAAAGACTTAAATGTAAAACCTGAAACTATAAAATTCCTAAAATAAAACATAGGGGAAACACTTCAAAATGTAGGACTGGGTAAAGAGTTTATGCATATGACCCCAAAAGCACAAGGCAACACAAGGAAAAATAAACAAAAGGGATTATATCAAACTAAAAATCTGCTGCACAGAAAAAGAAACAATGCCAGAGCAAAAAGAAAACCTACAGATTAAGAAAGGCTATTCGAAAACTGTGCATCCAACATGAGATTAATATCCAGAATATACAAGGAACTCAAGCAACTTAACAGTAAAAATAAACCTGATTAAAAAATAGGCAAAGGAGCTGTACAGGCATTTCTCAAAGGAAGACATACAAATGGCAACAGACACATGAAAAAATGCTTAGCATTATTCAGCATCAGGAAAATGCAAATCAAAACCACATTGAGATATCATCTCACTCCAGTTAGACTGGCTATTAATACAAGACAGAGAATAACAAATGCTGGCGAGGATTTGGAGAAAAGGGGACCCTTCTACGTTGTTGGTGAGACTAAATTAGCACAGACATTATGGAAAACAGTATGGAGGTTTCTCAAACAACTTCAGACAGAACTGCCATATGATCCAGCAATCCCACTGCTGGGCATATACCCAAAGGAATGGAAACCATCATGTCGAAGGGACACCTGCACTCCCATGTTCATTGCAGCTCTGTTTACAATAGCCAAGATATGGAACCCACCTAAATGTCCATCCTGGGTTACTGGATAAGGAAAATGTGGTGACACAGTGGAATACTACTCAGGCATGAAAAGGAATGAAATTCTGCCATTTGTAGCAGCATGAATGAACTCAGAGAAAAATACGTTAAGCGAAATAAGCCAGGCAGAGGAAGAGAAATACTGCATGTCCTCACTTGTAAGTGGGAGCTAAAATATAAAGATATAAATCTTAAAAAGAAAAAAAAGAATGAAACAATAATACCTTGAACTTTCAAAACAAGAGAACAGAACTGAGGTAGCAAAATTGAG
The DNA here is from genome assembly GCF_027409185.1 of Cynocephalus volans. Lineage (NCBI taxonomy): Eukaryota > Metazoa > Chordata > Mammalia > Dermoptera > Cynocephalidae > Cynocephalus > Cynocephalus volans. Next base: position 1,056,199 of record NC_084478.1, read on the forward strand.
GTTACAGAGATGGAAAAGGGGGAATTGGTAAAGGGCATGAAAACTAATCACACTGTGTAATGTTGAATACACTAGCGATCCCAATCTGAGCATCACATACTGCACACAGGTACTGATATTCAACTCTGTACCCCACAGATATGCACAATCAACTATGTTACAGTAAATAAATATTGTTTCAATAAATAAAGCAATAAACAAATAAGTCTGGGGACTTCCCCCCCAGAAAGGAAAGAAATCAGAAGCCCTTTATCACATCCTTTATTTGGTGAGACTTTTGTGATGTTGTCTACTTTATTTCCCCCCCCCCCCTAGTTCTTATTTGGCTTCTAGACCAGGGGAAGGGTGACATGGAAACCAGCCACCAGGCCTCCAAGCTCCCTTCTGCACAAGTAACCCCAAGCATCCTCGTGGAGTCCCCACCCCAACTATGACACAGGATCCGAAACAGCAGGTGACTGTCACATTATAGAGCTGTGACTTCTAAGATTAAAAATGATTTCCACATATCAAGAGAGCATCTGAGGAGGTGACCACTGCTCATGTGGAGGGGGGACATCTCCTCCAGCTTCCTGAACCCCACCACCTGGGAACGTTCTCAAGCCGGGTCCCCACTCAGGGGAAGGGTCTCAAGGAGGATGAAATGGGCTCTGGCTGCTGGCAGCAGCACCCTCCCATGGGTGGCCCTGTCTTCTGTCCCCCTCTTTGGTATCAGTGGTTCCTGGGAGCACCCCATGCAAACCACCAGCCCCCCCAAAACCTTCCTTGGTATCTGCTTCCAGGGGTGCCAGTAAGAGGCACAGGTGGAGTGTGGGTGGGGGGGGTGTTGTACAAATGTCCTGGGGGGCAGGGCCCCTGGGCCTCGCAAGTGCATGTAGGAGAAGATGGGACAGGGAATATCAGGTTCTCTCTGGCACCTTTCCCAGGAGCCTGGATGGGGGCAACCTGTTGATGGAGTCAGCGGGGCCAGGAGCTCCCAGATGGCACGTGCAAAGTTCAGAGTACCACTGCAGCTCCTCCAAAGGTGTCAGGGATCCTGGGACACGTTGGGGCCTGGCTGGGTGTCCCCAGGGAGAAGATGCATTCAGAACCAACTACCTCCCCATGGATCAGTTCCTCCTTCTCTGGAAAGACCCACATTCTTGTCTGTCAGATGGAAATTAGACCACAACTCAGGTGTCACAGCCTAGTGTCAAGGTGAGCTCAGGTGGTGACATCTGTATTAGCTGGTGCATGGGTTTTCTAGGGCTTCTGTAACAAATCCATACATATTGGGTGGCTTAAAGCAATAAGAATTTACACTCTTCAAATTCTGGAGGCAGAAGTCTGAGATCCAGGTGTGGCAGGGCCGTGCTACCTCCGGAGGCTCCAGGGGAGGATCCTTCCTGCCTCTTCCGGCTCCTGGTGGCTCCAGGCATCCCTGGGCTTGTGGCCGCATCACTCCAGTCTGTGCCTCCATCTTCACGTGGCTTCTCTGTGTCCGTGTCTCCTTCTGTCTCTTATAAGGACACTTATCATTGGATTTAAGGACCATCTAATCCAAGATCATCTCATCTTGAAATCCTTTACTAATATCTGCAAAGACCCTATTTCTACATAAAGTCCCATTCTCAAGTTCTGTAGGACATCTCTTATGGGGGGCCACTGTCCCACCTACAACACTGGTCTTTCTTTTAGGCAATTAATATGGCCTCTGCTTAGTCCTTAAAAAGATCCTGTCCCTTGAAGACAGGTGGAAGCCAAGGCTTGAAGTCATGTAACTGCTCGATCTGACCTCAGGTGTGGACACGCCCGGCCCTGTCTGGGTGCCTTTCCCTAGCACCAAGCCCTGTGTTCTCGTGACAACAGGGCCAGACGTTGTCTTCCTGGAAGAAGAATCAGACACAGGACAGAGAACCTCCTGGAAGATGGCATCGTCCTAACTGCCCAAGACTGAAGGGCTCTGGGGAGACAGGAGCCACAGAGACAAACAGGTGCAGAAGAGATTTTTATTAAAGCCACAGGAACTTTCCCAGTTTTTAAATATCATAAACATATGCAAGACACAGGAAATGAGTCTTCAGGGGTCGCTCGAGTCTGGGGCAGCCCAGATAATTGGGTTAGTCAAGTAATTGAAATACAATATCGCGGAGCTTGTTTGCAATTCTCTCCGTCTTTATCGGGATGGGTTCCACCTGCTTGAATGATTATTTATAGCTTTGCAGTATCTCTGTAATAAAAGATTCATTACTGAAATGTGTATGAAGACAGTTAGTGTAAGATGGGAGCCATGCAACTTTTTTTTAAGAGCGTCACAAGGGACAGGATGCTATAAAGTTATTAATAAAATTAAGATGGGAGACGGGGAACTCACATTTATTTGGCAGGTGCAGATGATGAGAAATAACTGGACGTTCAATTATTTGATGAAGCCAGGTGTTGCCGGACCTAGGAAACAAGTCGGATGTGGGAAATTCCATTGGCAAAGCCCTCTGCTGGGGTCCGGGGTCGCCTTCGAAACCCATCAGCTGTGCACAGAACACACCTGAGTGATGCACCCAGAGTCGACGGCAGGTTTCAGCAAAATGTCTAAGCTCCCAGCTCTTATTCTGGGAAATACAGTTGGTTCCAATTTGGGGGTCCATCCCCACTTTTGCATCACTCTGGATTGACTTGGATCGATTTCCTAATTTTTCAAGCGTGCCTGGCTTCCTGTCTGACACCAGGATGACAGATGTTTGGGCTGACGGAATGACAAGGGAAATGTTGATTGACCTCTGGAGGCAAGGAGAGAGTTTGTCTTGGGGTTTGGAGGGAAAATGTGGAATAGCCCACGTGGCTTTCTCTGGAATAGCCCATCTGGCTTTCTCCGATGCTTCTAAGGGGCAGTGCTGGAGGCAGATTCAGGGGGTGGGGGGGTCTCTCCGGATCCCTCAGCCTGAACCAGTGTTGCACAGAAATCAAAAAGTAAGATGTTCCTAATCCAGGATAATCTCATCTTAACAAATTACATCTGCAAAGACCTTATTTCCAAATAAGGTCTCACTCCCAGGTTCTAGGTGGTTTATCTCTCCAGGGCCACCATTCAGCCAACCCACCACAGATGAAAGGGCAGAGAACAAAGAATCAGGCAGCTGCTGATGTCTGGCCTCCTTCTGCAAAATTTCTCTCGTTGACTTCTTAGCAGGATGAACAAAAACCAAAGTTGGACTTGCTTGGCATGGGGGTGATGGTTTCTTGCTCATTTGTCAAGACTCTACTCAAATATATTCCTATATCTAAGGCGCTGATACGTTAGCTGCATGTCCAATTAGAAACTTTTAACTGAAAATGTGAGATTACTTTGAAGGTGAAACAAACCCAAAATGACTAAAGAAAAGCAAAGTTTTTACAAATGCTGGGACTAAAGCCACAGGCCCAGTTCCTTCAGGGACGTGGAGCTGATCGGAGCCCATACACTGAAAGTTCAGAGCCAGCTTCCAGTTCTTTTCTGATGCACTAGTTTTTGCAATGGTGTTCCTTTGTTTTGCTTTGATGCAACTGCAGGAGCACATGTGTCTGGAGATGAGTAAACTGTTGCTTTTTCACAAGAATCTCCAATAATTATGCCTCTTTCGTAGTACCAGTTCTACATGCTTGTGTTTGTAGATGCAGCTGCATTCCAATCCAATAAGCATGTCAGCGTCAGTCTAAACTGGAAGGGCTTTAGAAGTCTGCAGAGGATCGTCAGTAAGATATTAAACATTTATTTCACCCTGCTGGAGCTATTGATCAAATCTTCACACAGCCCAAGATTGCTAAGGAATCGCAGGCACTGTTCAAATGTTTAAGGACAACGAATCTGGATGAAGGCTGGAAAATTAACCCAGGGTCTTTTCTTGTCTGTCGTGTCATTTGAGTACTGTCTTGGTCAGTTTGCGCTGCTATAACAAAACACCACAGACCAGGAAGCTTAAACAGTGACATTTATTGTTGACAGCTCTGGAGGCTAGAAGTCCAAGATCAAGGCGTGGCAGGTGCAGTGTCTGGTGAGGACCTGCTTCCTGGTTCATAGACGGCTCCTTCTCGCTGTGTCCTCACATGGTGGAAGGGGTGAAGGAGCTTTCTGGGGTCTCTCTTATAAGGTCATTAATCCCACTCATGAGGCTCCACCCTCAGGATCTCATCTAAACCAGTCACCTCCCAAAAGTTCCACCCCCTAACACCATCCCCTTGGAGGTTAGGGCACCAACATAGATTTTGGGGAAACACAAATGTTCAGTCCATAACAGGCACAAGGATATGTGGGACCCGTGCTCCAGGCAGCATTATTCCCAGTGGGTGCAGACATAGTTAAAAAACATGTATTCATCTGTGGTGTAGACTCTTTGGGGCCTGCACCTGAAGGGTCACGTGGGTACACAGGGGCAATGAAAACTTCTGCTGAATCAATGCACAACACTATCTCAGCTGAGTGTTCAGATCTTTAAAGCTCTGCAGAGTTTGCGAGTCCCCAAGAACATTTTCAGGTTTGATAATTCATTAAAAGGACTCACAGAACTCAGAAAAGGTATTATGCTCATGGCGATGGTTTATTACAGTGAAAGAATACAGATTAAAATCAGTCAAGAGAAGAGACGTGTGGGTAGGGTCCAGGAGAGGCTAGGTATGAGCATCCAGGTGTGTGTCCCCTCCCAGTGGAGTCGTGGACAGAGCTAACATCTTCCAGCAATGATGTGTAATCACGTGCACTGAGAACTGCCATCCAGGGAAGTCAACCAAGTCTGCCTGTCCAGGGTTTTTACTGAGGGTTGGTCCTATAGTCATGGCTGAGCCTCCACCCCGCTGGCCTTAGTCTCCAGCCCCTCCAGATGTCAAGCAGATACTATGTTGTCCAAGTCCCTCACCATAAGTCCCATTGTTATAACTGACTCTCTGGAGTCAAGGACCCAAGTAAATGAAGATGCTCTTATCCAACAGAACATTTCAATGATTCTGAGGTCACCTCTAGGAGCCAGGGACATAAGCCAGACCTCTCTGGGCAACGTGAATGTTTGCTACAGAAACCCACACACACATGTCTGAGGTGTACAGGAGACATGGAGGTGGGGGTCCGATCAAGTACACTGACCTGGACCTCTAGGCATCCCCCAGCAGGGCCCCCTACCTTGTTCTCCAAGGGCCTCATCTCTTCTGCACATCAGACATGCTCCTGTCTCCTGGGAAGATCACAAGAGTCTTGACCTCCCTCTTGAAAGTGTAGGAACCTCCCTGACCTCTCTGCTCTCCTCCCTGACCGGGGAGTGGCTTCTACCTGCCACTCACATACCTGAGCCCCCGGGCAGCCTCTGTCAGGAGTCTGAAGGTCCATCCAGAGCCAGCCTCTCAAAGCCACGTGGCCCAGATGAGGCAGCCTTGTTGGAACTTCTGTTTGCTTATCTCAAAGGAACAAAGGTGCTAAGTAGCTAGGGACACTTGCAGGTCAACATTTTCAGCCTCCCCAGGACTCCACCTGTGGAGTAACATTTATAAAGTAAATGCATTTCACAGGGCCTAGCTTCCAAAGCCCTGAAGTTTCAGGTATAGCCTAAGTGTTTAAAATTACACATAGGAATGTTAAGCTTGCAAAAGACAGCAAACTTTTCTCAGGCTAAAGTCTCTGTTGTAGATAAAAAATTGCAACACAGCAAAATTGCTGGCTCGAAGGGCAGATGTCCTTGTTGCAGGTTAACCTAAGAAAGTTACTTGATTGTTATGTAAACAGACTGAGGAAATTGTACTAGGAAAAGAAAGTGTTTGCTAAGAACAAGCTTTCCTTGGTGGATCGACTTAACCTTTTGCAAATTGCATTATGGAATGTCGCTTTGTTTATTTCACCGATGTTTCTAGTTTCCATTGTTAAAACTACACTTAGCCATAACTCTGCCCATGTCCTTGTGTTCTTTGTAATGATTAAGTCAACTAAATTTTCTTGTGAAACTTCCCAGTCTCCCTACGATAAAAAGGGAGAAGCTAACTTTGAATTGGGCTGTCACATTCAGTTTTCTCCTCCTAATGGGGAGATTACAGAAGTGCAGTTCTTCCGGGCTTCTCGATGCACTCACAGTGTTTTGAGTAATCACATAATTCTTTTTTACATCTCTGATACACAGGGGGAAGTGTAACAGTCACCCATAGTGAGATTGGGGTCTATGTCCTGTACAGAGCAGAGACTGCTGTGGGGTGTGTTTCCTTGTGCTTTGCTGACCCTCTGGTGGGGACACCCCTGAGCTATCCCATGCACAGCTCCAGCGTGGAAGTTACCTCCTTCCAGAAGCAACACTTGTCTTACAGGGGATGAATGGTCCTTTCCCCTCAAAAAAAAAAAAAAAAAAAAGATGCAATGAACTTTTCACCCCCAGTACCTCAGATTGTGACTTTATTTGGAGATAGGGTCTTTGCAGATATAATTAGTTAAGATGAGTTCATCCTCAATTAGGGCAGCCCTAAATCCAGTGACAAGTGTCCTCAAGAGGAGACACAGACACAGAGGAGAAGCCACATGAAGATGGAGGCAGAGACTGGAGTGATGCAGCCACAAGCCCAGGGACACCTGGAGCCACCAGGAGCTGGAAGAGGCAGGAAGGATCCTCCCCTGGAGCCTCTGGAGGCTGCACGGCCCTGCCACACCTTGACTTCAGACTTCTGCCTCCAGAGCTGGGAAAGGACACATTCTTGTTGTTGTAAGTAGCCCAGTTTGTAGTCATTTGTTACAGCAGCCACAGGACACACACTTGGGTCTCAGGGACACCTTCATGAGTGGACACGACCATCCTAATTAGCACACACTGCATTTAACACATGAATCAGCCCCAATCCACATGACAATCCAGAAACACATGTGCAGTGGCTGGTGACTCTCCCCCTGCTCCCTGTTGAGCTGGGCTACATTGAGACTGCATAAGCAATGGCACTGATGAATAACCATAAAATGTTGACAGGCGTCACCACGCACCTGTGAAGGGTGTCACAATTCCAGACCAGGCGAAGTTGGTCAATGTCTACGCCCCACAACCAGCTTCCTGGTCACTCACAATCCACTCCTCCTGGTCTTTATGCTGGCTGAGGAAAGCATGCTTTTGCACTTTTTCCCTTTTTATCAGAATCCTTCTCGTATTCCTACCCAGACCTTCCCCAGGCACATCGACAGCTTTTTGTGATTTTCTCCAACAGCCCCCTGGACACTGACGTGAGGGCTTTTCTCACAAAGCAACATTAAGCGAAAGGCAGGTGCATCTCCCCATACTATGGGGACACCTGCCACTGGAAGGTTTGTTGTGAAGCTTTGCCCACATTTAACGGAAGTCTCAAGAGGAACGCTGGAGTGAACGGAATCAGGAGACCAAGATGAAGTCTCAGAAGCAACAGAGAGAAACTACAGTCTTGCCTGCTTCATTCCTTGCATTTTAAAAAAATTGCCAAATCTCAATGCGTTGATTTAGTCAAAGGGGCTCTGAACAGGAGGAATTATTTTGTTTTATGCCTTGCTTTCAAGGGGGACAACAGTGGTTATGGTACCCAACGCTTCCAACTAAAACAAAACCCGGAGGATCTGCAGTCTGTGCCGATGGAAGCCAGTTTTACTATATTCAGCCCCAGAATCTTCTAAGAGGACTGCAAAAATACTGTTGTCACTTTATGGCTTATATATTTAGAGCTGACCCCTACTTTTTCATTTTTTTTTCCCAAAAGATGATTTCATGTCTATCTGGTGAGAACCAATTAGCCTGCCCAGAATGGACACCTCAAGAGAGCCAAGGGACCCCACCTGCTCCACAGAGGGACGTTTTCCTCCTGTGCTGACCCTGCAAGGTGAAAAGAATCCTCTCCTGGTCCAAACTCTACCTGCACTCTTTTCCAACTGTTTTTTAGGTCATGTTTCAGCTTTCTTGGGTCTTTTTTTAGACCTGACTTCTGGACTTCTGTGATCATCTCTGCGTGGGCTGATTTTAGCCCAGACCCTGCTAAGTCAGTTTAGCAAGAACCCCCACCCTCAGTATCTGAGCACCTCGATATCTGATCCCGCTCCTTATCCCCCATCGTCCCCCTGGGGATGTCTGGTCACACTGGCCTGTCTTCAGCAAGAATCCTATTAGGTCCATTTAGCCAGAACCCCCCTCACTCTTGATATTTTCTCTTTATAATTTTCTATCCACGGACCCCCACCCTGCTCCTTGGCTATATATCCCTACTTGGCTGGCTGTATTCAAAGTTGAGCTCAATCTGTCTCCCCATTGCAAGACCCTAAAACGGTGGTCCCTTTACCAATTGTCACAGCCCTGATAAAGTCTGCCTTACTGTGCTTTAAGTGCCACCAATGATTTATTTTTTAACTAAGGTTGTCCTGGAAAAATAAATAAAGTCTTGCAGCATCAGTGTCCCCAGGAAGCCCTTCTACCTTCTCCCAGCCTGCATGCATCCCCTCCCAGCGACTGCACTAAGCTCTCAGACACTCACTCGAGATTTGCAGACCCTGCTCACTGACCCTGCCTGATTCGGTACAGCCACCCCGATGTAAGGTGGGGAAAAGGAAAATGTGGCCTTGGGTGAGCCAAATTTTTCATAATGATTAAATCTGGATTCCCCTCTGTCCACCGCTGTCTCTATTTTTTTCCTACGAAGCAACAGCAGCAGCAATAAGAAATGCTTGTCGGCTACGGTGGTATTGAACACAGATAAATGCCTGCCTGCGGATCCTTAAAGGAGCTGGAGAGGGGGACTGAGGAGTGGGGGATTGGACAGAACCAGTTCCCCCCAGCACTGCTTCACCATGACCCAGCCCAGGAAAACAGAGCAGACACCTCGTTCCAGAAAAACCCAGGGCTGCTCATCCTCCAAAAAGAGGTGCTCAAAGGATCAATCTCTGCCTCTCACGGCCACTGCGACTTTGTAAAGACTTCTCTGGAAACAAATGGATGGAAGAGATGACTGGTGGGCAGGCAAAGCTCACTTGCCAAAGACACTAGAGAAACATTTGCATCCTTGAGTTTCTCGTTGGACCATCCAGGACATTGTCTCATAACCCAGCGAGGCAATGGAACAGTCTTTCTAAGTCAATGTTAGTTTGTTTCTATGCTTCCTGGAGAGCACAGACTCCAAGAGAAACATGGCCCTCGTCTCATTTAGTTTAGTTCACGCACATTTGTTGAATGAAGAGTCAAGAGCCAAGGTCTAAGCAATCCAGCAATCCCACTGCTGGGTGTATATCCAAGGACTGGAAATCATCATGTCGAAGGGACACCTGCACTCCCATGTTCATCGCAGCTCTGTTTACAACAACCAAGAGTTGGAACCGAATTCAGTGTCCATCGCTGCATGGCAGGATTAGGAAAATGTGGTATATCTACACAATGGAATACTACTCGGCCATAAAAAAGGAATGAAATTCTGCCATTCAGAGCGACATGGATGAGCCTGAAGAAAATTACGTTAAGTGAAATAATCCAGGCACAGAAAGAGAAATACTGCGTGTTCTCAGTCATAAATGGGAGCTAAAAGAAAGAAACAAATAAATAAAAAAAGAGAAAGAAAGATACATCAGTATAATAATTCATCAATCTTTCAAGAGGAGAGAACAGAACTGAGGCCACTAGAGGTGGGAAAGGTAGCAGGAGGTGGGGTGACAGTTAGTGACGAAATTGGTAAAGGACCACAAAAACGTGATTACGTTGTGTAATGTTGAATACACTAATTATCCTGATTTGAATGTCTCATGTTGCACACAGGTATTGATATTCAACACTGTGCCCCCACAGAGAGGTACGATCAATTATGTTTCAATTTTAAAAAGGAAAGAAAGAAAAGTTTTATGTGGTGCAGGAGACATCTGGGAGGAAGACCCAATGGCCTAGGGAAAAGTGTCTATTTTTATGCTGACGTTTGATAAAGAACAGACAGTCATATAGAAATGTGATGGGACGAATGAGGTGGGGTCTAACGGTCACAGACCGAGTAGAGAAACCCAGCAAGGCCTGTCTGTCCAGATTCTTTCTGGACTCGGGTTACAGGGCAGGACCCCTCCAGAGTAGAGTCTTGTGATCTGCTTTCAAGCAAGGCGGGCCAGAGAATTCCTTTATGGCCAGCAGTCACCCGTAAAGGCCAGGGAATGTCAGAGTGACCCTCTGCATCTCCTGCTCAAAGTCCTTTGGGTTAGTTAGCAGTTTCCTTTGGTGGGGGTACACGACCCTCCAATCACACCGGGCTCACTTCTTTCCAGTCCACGGGCACCGGAGGCCGTGGAAAGCCTGTGTTCACACCTGCTTCTTGCCTGATTTATTTCCAGTCAGGTCTGAGCTTCAGTGCTGCTTTCATAAAGAGGCTGGACCCCAACCCCCCATCCACTCCCAGGTAAATGAGTGTTGGCCTTTCCTGGGGCTGCTGTCACAGATGACCACAGACGTGGTGGCTTAGAGCAACAGGAATTTCTTTACTGGCAATTGTCCTAGAATCAAGGGGGGGGGCAAGCTTCATTCCTTTCTGAAGGGTCTGTCTTAACCAAGAATCTGTTTTTCACGCGTTTTGAAGCTAGTACAGTTCACCCACATTCTTTGGCTCGAGGCCTCCCTCCTTGTCTTCAAAGACAGCGATCGCATCACAATGACCTGTGTTTTTATCCTCACATCTCCTCATCTGACTCTGACCCTCCTGTCCCCTGTCGTGATCCCATTAGGTCCACCTGGATAGTCCAGGATAATGTCTCAGCTCAAAATTCTTAATTTAATGACAACTGCTAAATTCCACATAGACATTAGGACCTGACATCTTTGGGGACATTATTCTGTCTACCACAAAAGGATTAGGACATGGACATTTTGGGGGTCGTTATTCTGTTTACTACATGGGGATTGGTACAGGGACATCTTGGGGGTCATTATTCTGCCCACCACAAGGGATTAGGATGTAGACATCTTGGAGGTGGCATTATCCAGCCAGCCACACCTAGCTTTGTCTGCCCCGTGTCTCTAACACGCTCACCGTCTCCACTTATTTTGGTGGTTGTTGGTGCAAAGTCTGTCTCTCCACACAAGGCTGCAGGCTCCACAAACCCGCTTTGTTCTTTTCTGCTGCTCTCTGATGTGTTCCTTTTAGCACAGTTCCTACCTCAATGCATGTTTGTTGAGCGTTTTCAGGACAGAATTAACTGGAGGGGTCGCCTTTGAAAGACGCTATTCAGGCGCTTTTCTGGGGGCCTGTGAGTCTGTGCCTTCATCCCTGGGCTTTGAGGAGGAAATCCGACTGGCATTTTTATTCCCTGCATGGACTTTAAGCCTGTCCTGGTTTTCCAGATCCGAAGGACGTGAGCATTGACCCCACTGGCTTCTCTGTCAGGCTTTACGTCTTTTGTGCCAACTTTAGGAAGTCCTTCACTCACCACAAAAATTCCTTCCTTGCATTTTCTGAAGCCCCCGCCTGCTCCCTCCCGACATTAACAAGCAGGGTCTATCTGCCCCGGTGACACACAAATGGCATTTTTCTTCCAAGCCCCTGGGGGGTGGGCAGCATTTTCTCTCATGTCCAGCTGGCTTGTAGCTTTTTCTCCCTCCCATTGGCCCCTGTGCTCTCTGTGACTCACTCATTATATGGGCGAGACTAGAAAGACTTGTGCAATGAGGTCGTTTACGGGGATCCATGGGACAACTCGGATAACTGATCCCAGATAGAATCCACTTTTAGAGGACAGTCGTGGAGGGTAAAAAAAAGCAAACCTTGATTCCAGTAAGGGTTCAGTCCTGAAGCAAATTCCTGTAAAGACTCTGCAGAAGCTGGAGAGGAAGAAGCTTCATCCTAGGACACAAATACTTATTGCCCAGACAAGCTCAGGACAGTGAGGCTGCAACAGGAGGTCTCAGCCGTGCACCGTGGACATTGGGGCTGGATGACTGACTGTCTGTGGTGGGTCTGTCCTGTGCACTGTAGGGTGTTAAGCAGTGTCCCTGGGATCCACCGACTGGATGCCAGGAGTGTTTTCTACAAACACACCCTGTTGTGACAAACAAAAATGTCTCCAGACATTACCAAGTGTCCCCTGGGGGTACAGAATAGCTTCAGTTGAGGACCCTTTTTCTAGAGGACTTTCTGCTGTGGGCATGGAAGGCTAGACCCCAAACCCTGGTGTCTGCCTGGTACCGCAGGCATTTAACTGGTGGGCAATACTCTGCAGCCCAGCTAATATCCTGTAGCATTTACAGCCCTGAGAGGGGGAAAGTCTCAGCTCTTTCTCTCTGCTTCTGAATCCAAGATCAGGGTTTTACACCAAGACAGCATCGCATTGTGGCTGACCTCTCAACTGCAGTGAGGCTGAGCCCCTCCGCTTCCTGATCTCCATTTGGGAAAGCGTTCCTTCCTCCCCCACACAACCCATACCTCCAGGGCGAATTTCCCACTTAACCAACTGCCCGGCTATCTGGACTTGTACAGAAGTCAAGTCTGATCAAAATCTCATGAAAGAAAGCGTCTCTTTCATGAACATCCTCCAATCCGGGCTGCTTTTTATTTTATTTTTTTTAAGGGGGGGGGAATCTCACCATAGAACACTTCCTTTATTTATTTTCTCCTCCAAACAATAAACTATTTAGCCAATGCCATTCCTGGCTTCTCACCTTGGTGGCCGAGTCATTAATTATGAAGCCTGGCCGCTGCTAAAGGCCGTTCCTGGCCGGTCCTGCCCCCGATGCACACAGACTGCAACAGTCAGGGCTTGTCAGGGCGTCCGCAGACCTCGCTGGGGGAGGGTGGGGCTCTAAAAGGGCCTCTGTGGCTGGAAGAAGCGGGGACGGAGGGAGGGAGACGGACAGCAGGGAGGACAGCAGCCGTGGCCGTGCCTGACTGTGCTCTCTCTAAGCCTCTGGAGCACGGCGCCGGTGTGAGTTTGCTGAGAAGGTGGCTTTTACCCTGACCAAGTCAGGACCCTGCCTGGACATTTCCAGGATGCAGAACTTGGAGCTTTGTGGCCTGGAGGAGGAGGTCCCGCCTCTGGAGTGCACCCCAGACTCCCCATGACGAGGAGTACATGTCCCTCCACCAGAACTGCATGATCAGTGCATGTGGACGTCAGTTAACAGGAATCTCTGCCCTGCCCTCTACGTCCATCCCCTCCCCGTCCCATGGCACGTGCTAAATCTCCCCGGGTGATTTTTGCGTGCAGCCTGGACAGTGAGCACCTCCTGTGTCCCAACCTGGGAAGCTCTCTCTTCTCAGAGGAGTGAACGGTCTGTTCCTCTCTGCTCCCACTGCAGGGCTTTCATCCTGTAAAATGGGGGGAGCTCTGCACACACTCCCCCCGTCCCCGGGAGATGGTGACTCTTGTGTCCAGGTGTCCCCAGGTCCACAGCACAGAACTCCAGGCAGCTCCTGGAGAGGAGGGAGCACAGTGCATTTTGCAGGGAATTCGGTCATGCTCCGTGGCACAGAGAGGCCTTAGGTCCTAAGGACAGAGCTGCAGGTGCTGAAAGAGCTGCGTGAAGCCCCATCCTTCCTTTACAGGGCTCGCTGGGCAGGGTGGGAAAGAGCCCCAAGGAGGTGATTCTCCAGGTGGAGCTGAGACTCTGAGTCTGTGGTGGACCAGCTTGCAGGCTGTGTTCTTCTGTGCCTGTCTGCTCCTCCCCGGTTACATGTCCGTCCAGCCTTCCACGGAGTTTCCACCATCAGCCACTCGTCTGCCAACTCCGCGTTTGCTGTTTTCATGTTGACATCACGCACAGTGATTCCTGCCTACAGGAATCTGAACGCCCCATGAGCTGCTTTATGAAGATGATGTATAACCTCCGAGGGAATAGAAAAATGTGAGCCTTTCTTTGATCATACTCAGGAGACAAATTCTATGGGCATAAGTTTACAATTAATCATGGGGTATTTAATTCATTTAAAGTTTTATTCTCATCTGGAAAGCCTCTTAACTATCAAAGATGAAATCCCTCCCAGAATCTTTCATGACTACATTTTGGATGTAGTTTAAGCTCTACCAGCCACTAACATCCCATTTTCCTTCCTGGATAAATTTCCTGAGGATTAAATTTTTATTATTATTATTATGAACAGGTACAGATTTTCCATTCGGGAAGATGAAAAAGTTCTGGACATGGCCGGTGGTGAAGGTTGCATAATGATTTGAATGTCCTTAATGTCACGGACCTGTACACTTAAAAGTGGTTAAGATGGTAAATTTTACATTATACATATTTCACCACAATAAAAAAAAAAAGAATTTTATATGCAAAAGTTCATTTGACTCTTTCATTTTTTACTAACTTCCATTGTAATGTTTCTTGCTATAAAATGAGCCCTCTCTGAGTAAGCGTTGCCCTCAGGATGTAATAAAATCTTACTTAAGAATAATATAAACCACCTTTTTCCTGTGGGAATTCAGCCTTCTGAGAAATTTAGAATGGAGCAGTAAGTAAGGCATTTTTTACATTGAAAACCCCGACAATAGGCGACTCCCCTTGAGGAATTTAGCTAGTTCTGTTCTTCAGTTTTCACAGAGCCCCGGTATCTACAGAGAAATGGTCACAATGTCACAGGTAGAATCACCCTGACCCAAGTGTCCACCGAGATCTTGCAGGGCCTTATCTGTGGCTGCTTTTCAGATCACACGGCCTGACTTGATCAGATGCCATTTATTAGCATTTTTAGTGAAACAGAGAAACTTTAGAAATGAATGAGCTAAAGGAAGAATGCTTCAAGAAAAACACAGAGATGTGAAAAATGTAATGACATCCCTTTTACCAAAGCCATAAACAAAGGAATTCAAACACACTAGAAACAAACCTGCAACATTTTACCTGGAAATAGTTCGGGCGTTAAGAAATCATAGAATCATAAATCCCACGTATAGAGTTTACACATGAATGACTTTTACCTGTCTTAGGTAAATTACACCAGACCCTGAATTTTGCAGCAACACTTGGGCAATGAAATATAAAACTCACTCTTGGGTGTTTGGTTAACCTACACATAATTGTGCTTTCTCTGGGTGTGTGTTTTTAAAAGAAAAAAACAAGGAGACTTTGAATTATGTAAGCATGAGGCAGAGGTGACGTTTAATTTTACATGGTTTTAAATAATATTTTTATGAGACTTAATCCTATTGCAAATTTTCTCTTTCTTGGAAAATTCTTAACAAGGGCTATTTGCTGGGATTACGGAAAGCCCCAAAGCGCACACGCAGAGGAAAAGACCCCTCTCGTCACAGTGCACTGGGCCTCTTGGAGTTCTCTGCTGAGTACGTAAGGACAGTTAACAATCCTGGTTTTGCTCCGGCATGGAAGGAGACCATCGCGGGTGATCCTGGGGTTCACACCGTGTCCCCGGACAAACCTTCTGATGGAGGTTCTTAGCTCCTGGCTTCTCTCCTTGCTCCAGTAAAAGGATGCCCCTTTGAATACTGCTCACCGAACAATTGACCCATGCCGCGCGCCAGTCGGACAGCCCTGCAAAATCAGACCTCTCCTAATTGCCATGGTGGTTCGTGTTGGTCCTGCACCCTCTGGGAACAGCACAGGCTGCTCCATACAAAGAGCTGCCTTTGTTGGGAAGTAAAGCTAGGCAGAAAGCCCTTGGGAAAGGGTGGCATGGAGGGAAGGGGGCTCCATCGTCATTAGTGTGCAGGGCAGTGTAAGGGAAAGTCAGCCTGTACCAGCGCACGTCTCTGCACTTGCTCCAACTGTCTGCAGGACAGCAGGGGATGGAGGGCCTCCTGCTCAAAACTTCGTCCTTCTTCGGACAATCTGCATGCAAGTCTCCACCTGGGAAGGTAAAACACTATGTGGAAACCCTAAACTCTGCACCTACAGCAAACCCAAGTGAGGGTACTCAAAAACACCACAAAAAAATAAGTAGGTGAGGTAATGGTTATGTTTATTAGCTTGATTTCGTCTTTCTGCAACATGTGCATATATCAAAGTAGCACATCGTATGCCATAAATATATACAATTATTATTTGTCACGTTGATTGATTTAAAAAAAAAAAAAAAGAATTCTGCCGCGTTCCCCAGCTTCCCAGTACTTCCTCTTACCCGGATCATTTGTCCACCTCATGTGGACACGACCCTTTATAAACTACGTATTTAGACAAGAACGATAAAGATAAGAATCTGGCTATACACTTGTTTCCAATTTGCTGTTTTAAAGTAATTATCCTGTTTTTAAAGTGCTCCAGAATAATCTTTAGTGTGATTTGCCACATGACACCTGTTCTGAGACATGAAGAAACCCCCTCAGCCCCCCTAGGATCTTAAACTGACCAGGAACACCTGGAAGCTTTGGACGTCTCTGCCACTGGAGTCCTGCTGGCCACTAGCTGGAAGAAAAGATGGGGCTTCACGTGGGACGATTTGGGAACTGCTGGGTGTCTCTCACTATACAGCCTATTCCACCGTCGAGTCCAGGAGGAAAGTTCTGTGTCCACCCAGGCAGGGGAGTAAATCCAGCAGCTCTGAGGTGGGGTCCCACATGTGTGACCAAAATAGGGCAATTTTGAGAAGATGCAGGGACCTACTGCCACCCAGTGGGGATCTGAGAAGGAATTCCTCCAACCTCTACCCGGCTTGTGGAGTAAAACATAAAAACCTGACCAACTTGAACAGTAAAACTGAACGCGGTTCTGAAAGGTTCCAGACCAGTATCGTAGGCAAACACAAAGAGACTCCTGGAGTTCCTACATTTCCAAATATCCCCTTTATATCTCCACCTAACTCTGGGCCTCCTTTCTGGGGTAGATGCTCCTTGAGGCCTGTAGTAAGGGGGGTTGACGATAGAAAATCGAATTTCTCTAACCTCACGTGTTGAAGATTTCCTCTCTTCGGAGACAAAAGCTGTGCACATGGGACCTGT
Source organism: Cynocephalus volans (assembly GCF_027409185.1). Lineage (NCBI taxonomy): Eukaryota > Metazoa > Chordata > Mammalia > Dermoptera > Cynocephalidae > Cynocephalus > Cynocephalus volans. The sequence continues at coordinate 1,073,027 of NC_084478.1, forward strand.
GACTTTGGGCTTAAAGAGTTGACATTTTCCACTGTCTCTGAAGGTGGGTTAGAAGTATGTCCGCATTGATGCAGGGGAGACCTGACCAAGTCTACCGTCCACTCTTAATAATTTCTGATACACCCATGGCTAGAGCTCCTGCGCAGACCATGCCATGATACATCACGCATGGGGACGCATTCTACAGTCGTGTGTGGTATAGGGCAGATGTTGCCATGTGAAGAGGGAAAAATTGAGATCCGCTGCTGGAAAAACCAACTTGTCACGTACGATCCCGTCCCCTTCCAGAAAGGGGGTCAAGAAGAGTCTACCTGTCAAGGAACAGAAGCTCCTGTCTATGCCATGACAGACGGTGCCCCTGTACAGGATTTCAGGTAAAAATGGGGTGTGTTGAGGGGTGCTGGTGGTAGAGTCAACTCAAAAATAGTTTCAGTTTTTCATTGCACTTTAAATTTGACACTGACAAAACAAAATTAAATTAAAAAAAAAATAGATGCCTAGAAAAAATGAAAAAATAAATCAATAAATTTGACAGTGACGTGGAATCTCTGCTGTGTTATTCATAGTCCTATTAACATCTCTCTTTTTTATACTATCATCCCAGGCCTTCTGGTTTCCTCTGGGAGTTTTGCAAGACCTCTGTTTGCCTGGCAGACTGCTGAGAATGCATTCGATTCTTCTTCGGACGCACATTTCAACTCTGCAGGAACAAACAAAGTAAGTAAAGTCCTGTTCCCTGGGCTGCTGGCCGGCTGCACACGCCAACAGGAAACCTCAACACACTGAACTCGAGGAGAAGCCTTGCTTTTGTTCTGCCACCAGACACACCAGTGATTTAGGGCCGGCCTCAGTCCCTCGCCCGGTTCTGCCCTTCTGAGAACAGGCAGGAGTCCGTGCAAATGTGTCGCATGCTTCCAGGCTTTGAGAATCCCAAAACACCTCAGTCCCTGTCGTTCACATGGAACGTGCATCATTTTTCTGATCCTAGGAAATGCAACGTCCAAACGTATTTAGGTTGTTTATTACCCAAATTAATTTAATTACTAGAAATAGTGTCACTCATGTTTGAAAAACGTGTTGCACTGAGACCAGATCCTGAGTAATTGTTAAATTCTGTGCAGGCCTCTGTTGAGGAAGTGCTGTTTTTCTTTAACAGTGAGAACCCTGTTCTACCTGTCCGGGGGTGGCTGGAACACTGTATTTCTCTCTTTGCATGCTGTGAAACGCAAGGCTATTTCCTTCGGAAGGTGGAGGTCCTAAGCCTGGTTAAGCCCTCCTTGCGGGATGTTTCTTAAGGCCAGTGCGATGCAGTGGTGGTTTGCAGAAGGAGGGAGAGCCAGGGCTGGGAAAGCTGCCTACAGAATCACGGATAACACTGCTCAACTGTAAATTAGCACAACCACTATGGAAAACAGTATGGAGGTTTCTCACACAACTACAGATAGATCTTCTATACAATCCAGCAATCCCACTGCTGGGGATGTACCCAGAGGAATGGAAATCATCATGTCAAAGGGATACCTGCACTCCCATGTTCATCGCAGCTCTGTTTACAATAGCCAAGACATGGAACCATCCATCAATGGATGACTGGATAAGGAAAGTGTGGTATATCTACACCATGGAGTACTACTCTGCCATAAAAAAAGGATGAAATTCTCCCATTTGCAACAACATGGATGAACCTGGAGAAACTTATGTTGAGTGAAATAAGCAAAGTACAGAGGGACAAATACCACATGTGCTCATTCATATGTGGGACCTAAGAGAGAAAGGAAGGAAGGAAAGAAAGACCACAGTGATGCATTAGACTTGCAGAGGGACAGAACATTCCTAGGGCTGCAAAGTGGAGTGGGGGGGACAGGGGAGGGGGAGGGAGATTGGGAGATAATTGGGTGGGGGACATGGGGTACAAAAGTAATTTCTGGTAATGGGTATGTCCCCAGTATGAATCTGGCCCTCACATCATGGGCAGGAGGGGTGACAATCAGCTTTGTATCTCATGAATATTCATAACCAACAAAAAAAAGGGACTTCTTACACCTGTCACTTGCCAGAGGCAGAGCTGTCTGCTTCCTTATAAGAAAGCCTTATTTCAAATAGAAAGTGGGAAAGCAGGGGTCACACCTATAAACAAAAATATATGTGAATATAAACTGTATATAAATATATTTTAAAGTCTAGACACACAACAATTACAATTCCTTGAAGTTGATATGACAAGCGAACAGATATGAAGTTGTTGGGAGGGAAGTTTCGGTAATGGGCCACAATAATCAACCACATTGCATATTGACAAAATAAAATAAAATTTAAAAAAATAAAAACTCTATATAAATTTATATACATATAAAGTGTGTATAAATATATTTTAAGTGTATATAAATATAAAAAAATATGTAAATGTAATTTTACGTAAATTTATTTTAATGTATTAAATATATAAAAATATATATATGTAAATTTTATATAACTATTTTAAAGGTTTGTAAATATGTGAAAATACATAACAAAGTTTATATAAATATATTTTAATGTATATAAATATATTTTTGAAATAAATGTAAGAGGGCATGGGGAGAGATTGGTTAAGGGGCATAAAGAGTAAGTATGATTTGTAATAATATGTCAACATCGAACCCCACAAATATATGCAATCAATTATGATTGAATAAAAAATATATATGTAAAAAATAAAATAAATGTAAATTTTATATAAATCTATTTCTAAATGTATATAATATTTTTAAATATATAAATGTAAATATATTTTAAAGGTATAAAATACATGTGTAGATTTTACATAAATACATTTTAAATGTATATAAATATATAAAATATATAGGGCCAAGCCCGTGGCGCACTCGGGAGAGTGCGGCACTGGGAGTGCAGCGACACTCCCGCCGCGGGTTCGGATCCTATATAGGAATGGCCAGTTAGCTCACTGGCTGAGTGCCAGTCACGAAAAAGACAAAAAATAATATATATATATATATATATATAAATACAAATTTTATATGAATATATTTTAAGGTATAAAAAGTATGATATATACACATAAATTTCATATAAGTATATTTTAATGTATATAAACGTATAAAATATATAAATGTGAATTTTATGTAAATATAAACAAAAAATATATAGCAAAAAAAAGTGCCCTGTTCCTTGCAAATGGGTTTCTTTTGATTTTACATGTGGCGGCTTATTTTTCTACTCCTTATCCAAGGTAACAAGGACTCTGTAGTTAGAAGATAATTATTTTTTCTATTGTTGGGGACCAGTTTCACCTGCTGGAGGCTGTTTTTAGGAGAGGCAAATGGATTTCTTTTGAATGCAGGCAAAATTACAGATAAAATTCAGTGCCCTGATGAACTCATGGGCTGATCAGAATTCCAGACAGTGGGTCAGGAGACAGAGTGGACGAACCCCTACATGAACTGTGGATTTTCAGACAAGGGGAAAAGAGAGAGAGAACGGCTTCCCTTCAAGGTGTAACCAGAGTCCAGCAACCCAGACTACGTGGCTGAGATCATTCCTTCAGGACCTCGCTTCTACGTCTAGGAGCAGGGACATCACGGGGACACCGCAAGCTGAAGCTGTGTCAAAGATGCCTGTTAAGTGCTTTGACATCCTTGCTGAGTTTGCAAAGGACACCTAACAGCTGCTTCCTTTTTCAGATCTATACACACAAGTATGGAACTGTAGACATAGACAGCAGAACAAAATATATCTAACCTTATGTATTTAGGTAGAAATTAAACATAGAATAAAATGTAGCTCATCTTACGTATTTCGGTAGAAATGCACAGTAGTAAAAAATGTATCTAACCCTATGCACTTAGGCAGAAATTAATAGCGGAATAAACTGTATCTGATCCTATGCCCTTCAGCAGAAATAAATAGTAGGAAAAAAATGTATGCACTTATTTGCTTAAATAAATACAAGTTGAGTGACCCAGTTCAGACCTTCCCTTCTTCCATGAAGGAGTCTCTTATAAAAATGAATTACAAACAGACCAAGCAAAGTTTTACATTGACTCAGATACCTTCATTCTTATCTCCAAATCAGCCTTCCTAGAAAACACAGGTTTCCTGACTCTTCATAAAAAGACATTTCAAAACTTAGTGGCTGGCTGTGGGTACCCCGCACACATTCCCATCTTGGGAGGGTGGGAAATCCAGGGTTTGAGAGTCCGGGAAGGGTACCACGGTCTAGGTGGGGATACGTCTGCCCACATCGCAAAGATTTGGTTTGCAAACCTGCTCTCATTGTGTTTTGAAAAGCAAAATGCAGATTAAAAGGGGAGGACAGGGAATGACTCTTACTGCCACCCACAGCATTTTTTCCACCATTAAAACAAGTAATTGTTGTCACAAACACTCAGAAAAGCTAATAAGTTAAGGTAAGTGCAGAAGATGTTGTCAGTGCTCCCAGAAAGATAAGGCTGGGGAATGAGCCCAAGTGTGTGACTTAAGTGAGCTGAACGGACGTCTCTCCTCCCTTCAGGACCTCAGTTCATTCACAATATTTACTGTGCCCCACAAGTGTAGGGGAAAGACATATCCCTCAATGCTAAGTTCATGGCTGAGACCCCTATGACAGAAGCACACACATTGATTTAATATAAGTTTTAGGTGACACTGCAGCCTTCAGAAATGAAGACATGGAGAAACAGAAAATGTACTTTTATGCTTAGTTGATGCATGTAGAAGTGTGATTGGACACAGAGCATCTGGCCTAGTAGTAATGAAATGGGGAACTTAGCAAGGCTGGTGTGTTCAGAGTCTTCCCTGTGTCCTGTGTCCTCACAGATGAGGATGTTCCTGTCCTCCAGGTGCAGGGAGGTCACCTCTGAATTGAGGGTCTCATGCCCTGTATCAGAGAGCCCTTCCCAGGTCTCGTGACCTGCATCAGAGAGTCCTTCCCAGGTCTCGTGCCCTGCATCAGAGAGTCCTTCCCAGGTCTCGTGGCCTGCATCAGCGAGTCCTTCCCAGGTCTCGTGCCCTGCATCAGAGAGTCCTTCCCAGGTCTCGTGGCCTGCATCAGCGAGTCCTTCCCAGGTCTCGTGGCCTGCATCAGCGAGTCCTTCCCAGGTCTCGTGCCCTGCATCAGAGAGTCCTTCCCAGGTCTCGTGGCCTGCATCAGCGAGTCCTTCCCAGGTCTCGTGACCTGCATCAGAGAGTCCTTCCCAGATCTCGTGCCCTGCATCAGAGAGTCCTTCCCAGGTCTCGTGGCCTGCATCAGAGAGCCCTTTCTAGGTCTCATACCCTGCATCAGAGAGTCCTTTCTAGGTCTCATGCCCTGCATCAGAGAGTCCTTCCCAGGTCTTGTGCCCTGCATCAGAGAGTCCTTCCCAGGTCTCATGCCCTGCATCAGGGAGTCCTTCCCAGGTCTCATGCCCTGCATCAGAGAGTCCTTCCCAGGTCTCGTGCCCTGCATCAGAGAGTCCTTCCCTGGTCTCGTGCCCTGCTTCCGGGAGAAATGAGGAGAAATTGAGAGGTTCTTTTCTGCTTCTGTGGCTTTCTCAGATTCATTCAGCCTAAAATATTTTGGGGCAGCGTATCCTGAACCCCATCACAAGCACCAAGCACAAGCACAAAAGTCAGGAAAATTCTGCCTCGAGGATGTAGGCGGGTGACCATCAGGAAGTCACCGACAAGCAGCTTCCAGATGAAGACCTGGCCAAGGGTGTGCACACGTCTGGGAACTGAGCCAGAGCAAGAAGGATTGGCCAAGAGCTGACCATTGCACAAAACATTTAGGTTTGATCCCCACCTACAGAGTCCAGGAAAAGCAACTCCAAAAGTGCAAACTCCCCTAATATGCTGTGAACCTGGCAGTAGAGAAAATGAGGAATGCGAACTGTTGAGACCCCCCCCAAAAAAAGAAAAATGCATTACACATGTGCCTGCTGCCCCATGGGCTGGTGGGCTAAGAAGACTAGGGCTGTGCTCATGGAGTGGAGGAAGTCAAACCCAGGCGTGATTTCATGTGTACCCTGTCCCAATTCTACATGACACCAGCAAGCCCTGGTTGTAATATTAGACTCTCCTCTTTCTGTTTGTCCTGTGCCTTTGTCAGGGGAGAAAGGACATTTATCAAATGCAAAGCGACCTATTCATGCGTGGAACATTCTTGCTGGGTTTTGGGGGGACCGAGAGGAATGTAGGCACGTGCCTGTGAATGAGGACATCCAAGACGAGCCATTAGAGTCATCTTTCAAAAGCTGTGGCTTGCAGCTAAAACTTGAACTATTGAAATTAATCTGCATGTGATGACTATGTGTCTATTAATGCATAATATGCACAAATGTGTTGATATTTGCTGGGTCTAGAATAAGCCCCTGTAGCACAAAAATTATCTTAAACTGAAGGCATTGGAGTTTCTAAAATCACTTACCTGCCTAAAAGCAGAGTTCCCAAAAGAATCAGTTGTCCTAAATCACCCCTCCAGGAGCATCTGTAATCTCTGCAAACACCCAAACAGACATTGTCATGGTTATAGCTCCCATCTCTTCTCCAAAGAGCCCATTTATCTTTCCAAAAGTAATTTGTTTTTCCATATGTGCCCTTTCTCTCTTCTAAGAAGTTATTTGTTCTCCAGAAGTGCCCCTCTGCCCCTCTTCAGCCCCTATTAAGATGGTATGTAAGACTCAAATTCTAACTGCCACCTTAAGTCATATTTCTTCGTGAAATCCCTTGTCTAGGTGCATAATTAAATGTGTTTTTCCTCTTGCTAATCTGTTGTTGTCTGTTTAATTTGCCTGCCCTCTGGACAGAACTTAAGAGGTTAGAGGAAAAGTTTTTCCTGTCAATATTAATAGGGGGAAAGATAATACAGACTGGCTGCAGCAGAACTCCCCTCTTCTTCTCATCTCCTATGCTTATCTTTTTGTTTTGGTTTTTTCCACTGTCTTCTTCAACTTCCTACCTCCACAGACACAAGCAAAAGTCAAGCTCTGAGTTCTTCTGAGGCCTGTGACCTTGAGGTTGGAGCTGCCCTGACCAGCTCCCCCTTGCATGTCTTTAGGAAAGCGTTCCTGAAATGTTGGTGGTAGACAGCAGCACAAGGAGGCAACAGAAGTGGGTATCCAGGTGGTCCCAGCAGGTAAACTGAGAAGCCTCATCTGTTTCCCGGATCCTCTGCAATTCCCTGCAAAGGTACATGTGGAAAGGTTAGACACAATGTTTCCAGTGGAGGTGGCCAGGAAAGTGGCCATTAGTAAGTCTATGTAATCTGATGGCCTGTATTTTATCCTGTCTGAAAAAAGTGGTGTGGACACCAGGGGACAGGTGGATTGGAGATTGGCTGTGCTCCCAAACACCAGCAGGTGGTGCCAGTCTTGGACCTGCCCCTTCCATTCTCCTGGGCAAGTACAGACACATGTTCTTTGGAAACTCTCCAGGTGATTGGAACATGCACTGGTCAGCACTGACCATCACTGGATGGTGGACAGAAAAGGGGTCCCCAGAGCATGAGAAGTGACTGTTGCCCTGCTCAGCTTTGGCTCACAGATTCAGCACTCCCACCCATCATAGGGAGGGTGATTGAATCAGCCCCTAAATGTCAATGTCAAATGTGTCAGGTGACTTTGGTTATTCCTTGGGTCCCTCTGTATTTTAGCATGTAGAGAAAGAAAGCATTTCTGTGCCAAGGTGAGCCACCCATCTTTGCAAACTAATGGATTATCATGAGGTTACCTACTTCAGACAGTGTGAGTTGGGTTAATGTGAGTCGAGCCTTAAGGAATAGATTGGCTTTGAGACTTCTGGTGAAATCAGATTTTTCAGCCTTTATAGCTGGAGGTGGGAAGCAGTCCTCGGGCAAGTCCAATTGGGGGCCCACCCTGCAAGCCCCAGGCAGGTATCCAGAGCTGGTAGTCATAAAGACGTGGCCACCACCCATTCAAAGAAAGAGCTCACTGGAAAGCTGGAGAAAGATGTGCCTCAACCCCAGATGGAGAGAATGAGCTGGGGGGAGCTGTTCAAATGCAGAAGGAAAGAAAAGTGAAACAGAAGGCAGAGGGACTTAGGGACTTTTGATGTGACAGGTGGTCTCAAAGCTGTTGGTGAGTAGGATGGTTTTAAATAAACAGCTCTCTTCTTGTCAAAAGACTGGGCATGGGACAGTGGCCTGCTTAGTTAAGGCTTAATTCCAACATTCCCATCTCCTCTGAGTGATAAAGTATTCCTGACTCACTGGGGTAATCACGTAGGAAACTCAAGACATAAAAACATTAAGCAAATATATTAAAATGTAAGGAATTTTCTGTACTTTTCAAGTTTTCCAGTACATTTTCAAAGTGCAGTGGGGTGCCTATAGTCAGTAATAATGGATTGCATACTTCAAGGTAACTAAGAGAGTAAATTTCAAATGTGTCACCACAAAAGATGACAAGTAAAAAAGGTTTTAAAAAATTAGAAATGACAAGAAAGCAAGGTTATGGATCAGTTAATCAGCCTGATTCAATCACTCCATGTTGTATACATACTTGTATGTCAAAACATCACGTTGTACCCCATAAATGCACACAATCATGATCTGTTCATTAAAAATAACATTAATCTAAAAGTTTAAATTTTAAAAAGGTTGAGCTTTGTTCAAGTGAGCAGGGAATTAGCCAATGAGAGGAAAGACGTGTTGCATTTCCATGGCAGAAAAAGCAAATCATTGCTTTCATAGTTTAGGTGCTGGGTAAGCACAGCTTGGCTTGAAATGGGGAAAACATGGTAAAAACAATCACAACAACCCAAACTGAAGCATATCTACAAACAATAACTGGTCTGTATTCTTCAAAAATGTCAGTGTGGTGAGAAACTGAGAGAGATTAGTTTTCTGCCAGATTAAAGAGATTAGCATTCTGCCAGACTTAAAGAGGCTACAGAGATTGACAAAGTCAGCAAGTCATCTGGAGTGGATGCCATCCAGGAAAAAATTAAAATGCTGTAAAGAACATTATTGGGACAATTGGCAAAATTTGAGTAATGTCTGTAGCATTACAACAATGTTAAATTTCCAAGTCTGGAAATTGCAACTTATCACATAAGCGGAAGTCCTTGCTTTTAGGAAATAGTCACTAGATTATTAGAGGGGGCAAGTATGATGTTTGCACCTTAGTCTCAAAGATTTGGGGAAAAAAAATATGTCTACAAAGAGAGAGAGAGTTGTTATTATAATTCAGGTAAAAATGTTTATACCTGCGCTCTCAATCTTTTTTTTACTGCAATCACCCCTCACGGAGCCTCTTTTGACATTTTTCCCTAGTTGCCCCATGCATATACTGTCTGTTCATGTAATGTATGTATAACTACGCCTTATACATCAATGGGGCTCATCAAACTTAGCATGAAATACACAGGTTTACCCATTTCTTTAGGTCTTCGCTTCTGAAGACCCCATGTTAAGTAAAACTTTTATTATTGACGTGTATGTTTTTCTCTTGTTAATCTGTCTTCTATGATAGGGTCCACAGGCAACAGGTGAACCTTGCAATGGGGTAAGGAAAAGATATTACTTTTTCTCCCCTACAACATAAACAGAGTAAAATTTTTTTCACTTCTCAATATTTTATTTCCCTCTTTGTAGCTGTATCACCCTTGTTGGAAATGAATTATATATGCAAACACACACACACATATATGCATACACACACATGTATGTATATAATTTATTGCATATATAATGTATGCATTATATAATGACATAATGCTTGCATATATAATGTATGCGTATTACATATCATATGTGTGTGTGCATATATGTATATATACATATATGTGTGCATATATATACACAGATACACACACACGTACATGAGGGTACTTTGAAAAGTTCATGAAACGACTAGAGTTATTTTTCAATTCTATTTTTTGATGAACTTTTTGAAGTACCCTCATCTACCCATATGAGGGGAGCATAGGACTGTGTAACAAAATGTTAATGAATTGGTGGGTCTGGCTGAGTACTGTGTGAGAATTCCTTATATTTTTCTTGTAACTTTTCTGTGACTTGGACATTATTTAAAAATAAAATAGTTCTTGTTTTGGGGTTTTGTTGAGTTCAACATCTGTTTTATCTTTGAGACCATCTCTCTGATTTTCTGTGGACTTAAGATTCCCCTGCTTTTTCCATATCTTAAATCATCTCCAATGATGTCGCTGGGGGTTGGGAGGTGGTGCATTATAAAACTATTTTTATAAAAACCACCCTGACATGCAGAGTAGCCTTGTCCTCTTGTCTGAGCACAAGGGTCTCTGCAGAGGGATCCTGCCTGGGCTCCATGGTGGTTCAGCCTCACCACGGACGCAAGCCAAGCCTGAGATCAATTAGAAACCCAGGGTCATTTCCTGACCTGTCATTAAACTGGGTCTTCCCGGGCGTGCAGCCGCAGAATTGATTTCCAAACCAGAAAATGAGGACGCTGCACTGAATCCTGTGAAGTTCTCTACTGATTCAGGCAGATACAGTCCCTGCAGCTGTTAGCTGTCTCTCCTTTCACCTGCCCACCCACCTGTGTGACCCTTCCACCTGTGACAGCTTCATCTGGTGGAGGACTCCAGCCTTAGTACAGGGCCTTTTAAAGTCTGGGCAGCAATTGCTTTACAAAGTACCAATGATTTTAGAATGCACTCTCTTTCCAAGCATGCAAAATATTTGTTTTTTTTTTTGTTTTTTTTTTTCTAAAAAGATGACCGGTAAGGGGATCTCAACCCTTGGCTTGGTGTTGTCAGCACCACGCTCAGCCAGTGAGCTAACCAGCCATCCCTATATAGGATCCGAATCCGTGGCCTTGGTGTTACCAGCACCGCACTCTACCGAGTGAGCCACGGGCCGGCCCAAAATATTTGTAATAATTGACTATCTACTGACCCAGAAAGCAAATCTCAACAAACCTAAAAAGGCTAAAATCAAAACACATGCTCTGAAAACAAGAAAATTATACCAGAAATCAATGTCAAAAACGTAACTAGAAAACCTCATGTTTGGGAATTTTAAAACAGACATTTAAATGCACAGGTCAAAGAAGAAATCATGATAGAAACTTTTTTTAAAAAAAAAACCTGTTTTTAAATTAAGTAGCAAGGATGCTATTTTTCAAAAGCTATGGATTGCAGCTAAAGCAGAATTTGTAAGAAATTTTATTACATAAACTGCAAAGATTGTAAAAAGAAAATTAGTGAAATAAGCACTGACTTCAAGTGCTTAGGAAGACAGAAAATTAGTGAAATAAGCACTGACCTCAAGAAGTTGGAGAAAAAGCAAGAAAATAAATTTTAAGAAACCATAAGAAATAATAAAGAATAAAAATAAGAGTACATAAAATAGAAAAAATAGACTCAAAGCTAAAATTTGGTGTTCTACAAATTATCTAACAAAATTGATGTTTCTGGTGAGAATAACAGAGAACATTGCCAATATCGGAGATGTAAATAGTATAAAAAATAGAAATCAAAGTAGGAGAATTGAGGTGGAAGAAACAAAATAATAATCATATGCAGATAAATAATTATGTATCCTGAAAATCGAAAATAATCTAAAGACAAATAACTAATTGCTAAGAGAGTTTATTTAACAAAGGCAGAGTACAAAATCAATATACAAAAATCACTTCTATTTCTTAGCCATTCCCCCAAATAATTTAAAACATTAAAGAAAAGTTATCATTTATGACTTATAAAATCAAAGACCTACAACAAAATTCTCAGAAAAGATGGGAAAGAGCTTCAGGAGGGAAACATTTTTTAAAAACTTTACTGAGAATCAAATAAAGGGAGAGGTGACATATGCTTTAGATTATGATACTCTTTTTTTTTTTTTTTGAGGTGTGGGAAAGAGGGGTTTATTTATGAATAATCTCATTTTCATTGATTATCGTCCTGAAAGCAAAAACACGTTTTCTAATTTTGCATTTCCCAAGATACTCAATATTATAAAGAGGCTGAATCTTCCCAAATTCATCTAGAGATCCCATCCAATTCCAGCCAAAATGTCAGCGCGTTTTTCTGTTGAGTTGGACGAGCTGTTTTAAAAAATGGATGTGGAAAGGCCAAAGGGCTAAAAATAGGGGAATACACTGGAAAAAGGAGGAAATGGGAGAGGGAATATGGTCTGTCAGAGTGAGATCTCAAAACCTACTATCAAGCTGCAAATAATTAAGCCAGCATGGCCAAGGGTCAGGGTATGGAATGAGACTGGTCGAAACAGGACAGAGATTCCAGGAAACACTCGTGCATTCGTGGACATTAATATGACAGAAGGGGGCACTAAATATTTAAAAATGCATCCCTCCTTCCCACCATACACAGAAAAGCTCTCCAGGTAGAATACAGACCTCCGTACCAATGTGAAACTGCAGAGCTTTCAGAAACGAATACAGGGAAGGTGTTCATGACCTGGAGGAGGAAAGAAAAATGTATACAACGAACTAAATGTACTCAGTATAAAGCAAAGACTAATAAATTGAGCTCCAGCCAGCCAAGAGGAAGTACAGGGGTGCCTCTAAGAGAAACGGGTTTACTTGGAACACAGTCCCATGTGCCAGGCTTCACTCGGAGGCTGTGACTGGCGCTGAAAAAATGTCCCGGAGGCAAAAGGAGGCTCCATCATGGGGTCTTCATTGGAACCCAGGCAGCTCATCGGAGTGGGTGCCACACTAAGTGGTGGCAGTGTTAGGATACCACTTGTATTAGTCCATTCCTGTTGCTTATAACAAAATACCTGGAACTGGGTGATTTGTAAGAAAATAAAACGTATTGCTTATAAATTTGGAAGCTGGGAAGTCCAAATTCCAGGAAACACATCTGGTGAGGGTCTTGGTGGTGGTGACAGTGACCCAGGGATCCAGGAAACACACCTGGTGAGGGTCTTGGTGGTGGTGACAGTGACCCAGGGGTCTCACAGGACAGAAAATGGTGAAGCAGAGAGAGCCTTGCTGTTCTCCTTTTAAAACCCTTTAGAACCACACCCCTGACCACCATTATTAATCCATTGATTACTGCATGGTCCTACAGTCTAATCACCTCTTCAAAACCCCACCTTTCAACTACGATAATAGGAATTGCCACCCTCTTAACGGTCACAGTAGGGATCAAGGTACTAATACCTAAAACTTGAGGGACTAAATCCATATCAACCCCTTGAGGGTGCAAGTATAAACCACCCCAAAATATGCCACTTTGGCATGAGGATTATTTTGAGCAGAAGGCAACCGAGAAGAAGCAGATATGAAAAAGTTTCTCTGTTCTTAGCCTATTTGGCTATATCTTTGTCATTTTGTTCCTCACCAAGGACCGGTGGCTGACATGCCTGGTTTAAATTCTGTAGGGGAAAATAAATAACCCTCATAGTGAACCCCTGTTGTTACAGTTCTCTCTGTGGAACAGGAGATGTAAAAGGATTACTCAAAGCAACATCAATGCATTGAGAAGCCCAGAGGATCTGTATCCCACAGAAAATGGAATAGCCCCCTTTCAAAGTTAGCTTCTGGTTTTTTTTGTAAAGACAAGAAAGTTTCACAAGAAAATTCAGTTGATTAAATCATTACAAAGGACACACGGACATGGGTAGTTTTACAAAAGTTATCTAAAATCTAGTTTAAGCAATGGAAACTGGTGACATCAGTAAAATTAACAGTGTGACATTCCAAAGTACAATTAGTGAAAAGCTAAGTTGGTCAAACTGGCTCATAATCTAAAGTATAACCTCTCCTTAGCAAAAGTTACAGTCTTATGATGAAATCTAAGTACAATTCTCTCTAAAGTTTCTCCCAACAGACAGCTTGCACTTAGCAAATATATTTTTTCACACCTTTTCCTTTAGCAATTCTTAAAATCTCTTAATAGTATTGGTATGACAACCACCAGTTAGCTCTAAAATCATTAAGGCATACAATCCCGTACCTAAGCAGTGATTAGTTGGGCTTTTGCCCTCTGGCTACGGGCCGTAGCCTCCTACTCCGAGGGCTTTTGCCCCATATGTATTTACCTAAAAAGCCCTATTCTAGAAATGAAATGAGAATGCACATTATTTAATTAGAATTGATTAAATGGGCTTTTGCCCTCTATCTGTAGACTTTGGTCTCCTATCCGAGGGCTTTTGCCCTATATGTATTTACCTAAAAGCCCTATTCTAAAATCAAATGAGAATCAAGATTTCTAACCTACCACATTTCCCCCGTACTTATTTATTTTAAAACATCGGAAGCTGTCAAGGAGTCGGAGTCAAGGACGTTCTGAGGAAGCAGAGTCAGCCTTACTTCAGCTTGACGGGTCCGTCGGAACATGGAACATAACAGTTTAATCACTGTAAGAAAACACAAAATACATAAGACACTAATTCCAGCAATAATCCAAATTCTTACTTTTAAACCTGAAAACCGGGGCCGACCTGTGGCTCACTCAGGAGAGTGTGGTGCTGATAACACCAAGGCCACAGGTTCGGATCCCATATAGGGATGTCCGGTTGGCTCAATGGGTGAGCGTGGTGCTGACAACACTAAGTCAAGGGTTAAGATCCCCTTACCGGTCATCTTTTTAAAAATAAAATAAAATAAACCTGAAAACCACTGGGCAGGATTAAGCCAATGGGCAAAGTCATTTAAATGATTAATCGTCATCTTTTCTGGGAAATTAACCCCCTCGGGGTCTCTCACTGCTCAAAGGAAATGGGCTTTGAGTAATCCTTTTGTGGCTCTGTCACCCCGGGGAAGAGAGGTGACAAATCTGTGTGAGGCAAAGCAACACCTGTTGCAGAAGACAGATGCACAACAGAAAAACAGACGTTTATTAACATGCATCTGAAATCCGTGTACAGGAGACTCCCAGGGAAGAAGTGTTTCCCAAAGAGGTGGCTTTGAATTCCAGCATAGACAGCATCTTCATCAAAGAGCAGTCAATTTTTAGAAAAGTTATAAGACAGAGGAAAAGGACTTTGAGTCTTTAAGGTAAGCAATTTGTGGAAAGACAAATCCAGGCATTAAAGACACATTACTGAAGCTTGTTAATGTAGATTCCTCTGGGGCCATTTCCAAAGTTGTCTTCAGTGGTTATTATGGATTGAATTGTGTCACCCCAAAAGTTTAATGGGTTGGAGCTTTGGTCCCCAGTGTGACAGTGTCAAGAGGGTGGAAAATCCTACTGTGGTAGTTGACAGGTGGGGCGTAGGAGATATAATTGGATTGTGAGGACTTCACCCTCATGCATGGATTGAGCCATTCTTGGAAAAATGGGAGTCCTTCTGGTGGCTTTAGAAAGACAGTCAATGAGGCGATTAGTCTCTCTCTCTCTCTCTCTCTCTGCTCTGCCATTTGCTGCCATGTGACACCCCCGCATTGCTGTAAAGCCACCACCAAAGAAAACCCTCACTGTAAGTGTTCCCTGGACTGTGGACTTCCCAGCCTTTAAAACTGTCAATAAATGTCATTTTCTTACAAGTTACCCAGTTCTGTGTATTTTGTTATAAGCAACAGAAACAGATTTATGCAGTGGTTAAACTTTGTTCTCCCTGGTGGAAAGGGAGTGGGCAAGACACCTTTTATTTTTGTAAATTTATGCCCTGCTTTTAGGCAAATAGAGGGAGGGCAGAGAGCTTTCCTTCATCTGCCTTTTTTTTTTTTTTTTTTTTTTGAAGGCTTCAGCTCAACCTGAAGGATGCTTTATATTCTGAGGAGTCGTATTGTTTGCCACAATTCTCAGTACTACGGAGAATGAATTTTTCAAATGGGATCTTGAACAAGGCAATATATGATTCTAAAATCACTAGGTGACGAAGGTGCTTCGAGAATATTTTAAACAAAAAGAGGCAGGTGGCTGAGAGATGGGGCCACTTCTTTGGCGAAATTTTGTGATAAAGCTGCAGTTTAGAATTGGGGGGTAGAGGCACAGGTCACAGAGCAGGTCAGAGCAGAAACACACCCAGAGACACGAAATGAAACAATTTAGGGGCAAAGTCGGCGGGAAATGGTATTCAACAGGCATTCTGTCTGATAAATTGCACATTCAGGAAAAAATCACTCTTACTTTACCCCACACCCAAAAAAGTAAATTACACACACATGAAAGGCTTTAAAATTTAAGAACAATAGAAACAAATAAATAACCTGAAAGAAAACACTGAATTTTTTGGAAATCTCTGAAGAAGTTCATTTTTTTTTTTTTGTAGGCTTAGAATCAGTAAAATATAGAACCAAAGGGAGAAAAATGAGCTGTATATCTATTCATTTACATTGAATATTTCTGCAAATCCAAAAAATCAGCATCAATACAATTAAAGAGCCAAAACGAACTTTAAATTTCTAAACACCAATATACTAAACAAAGAAAAACAAAAGGGAGCTGATAAATATTTGAAAAATAGATCTGAACTGCCTAACCAGAGAAATGCAAACTGAAGTTTCAAAGAAATGCTACTTTCCACCTGTAGGATCACATTTTTTTTTAGCAAAGACCCCTTAGCATGGGTGAACAAAAAATAAAGCTTTTTTTTTTTTAACGAACATGTTGATTGAGGCAACTGTTAATAGCAAACCTATCAGAAACATTTTAATGCCCCCAAATCAGGGAATGGAGGCGGAAGATTTCCCAAAATAGGTCCTAAAGAACAGAGGTTTCAGCATATTTTAATAAGTGTCACACAAAACAGGGTCTCCTGGGTAAAATAAAGGTGAACTCATTCTGAAATGTGAGACTTCTCAGAGCCTGTCTCTCCTAATTTGTGCTCCAAATCTCCAAAAGAGGATTAAAGTACATAAGGTGTATAAAAATTTATCTGCCCACTCCAATTTTTTGATAAGTTAATTAGAACTCTCTCGAGGAACGCACTGGGCAATGCAGGGGGCATCTTAATGCAGACATTCCCCTCACCCACGAGCCTCCCGCAACCCCACAACGTCCTCTGGGCTGCAGGGCTGGCCATGTGACCTGGGCTGGCCAATCATAGCCCAAACCTCTCTTGCATCCCCCACAGCATCCTCTGGGCTACAGGGTTGCCATGTGACCCAGGCTGGCCAATCATAGCCCAAACCTCTCCCACATCCACCACAGCATCCTCTGGGCTGCACTGTTGCCATGTGACCCAGGCTGGCCAATCACAGCCTATGCATCTAAACAGAGATTGGTCCAGGGGTCAGGTCCAGAGCAGAGTTTCCTGGTGAGAGTTGATAACTGACAGACATTTTTTAAAACATGGAGAAATGTGTTCACCGTGATGTTAAAAGCAAAAAGGGTAGTCTTCAAAAGTCTAGGTATGCTATACAAATTAGGTAAAGATAAGCATGGGTTTTAAAAGAAGAAAATATAGGCAAAATTCTACTTTATATTTTTCAAAATTTAAATTGGCATTCAGTACTTCTAGAATCACACACACAAAAAATCTACAAACATATCAAAATACACAGCTCTTATGTGCCTCAGTGACTATGCAGAGTTCAAGCATCCTTGTGACTTCCTGACACTGAACTTCAAAGCAAAACCTCAGAATGGTGAGTTTAAGAGGCTGTGTTTTACGGCCCTCTGTTCCAGAAGCAACTGAAATGGAGTCAGGGCTCCGTGAGAGTTTTATCATTACTGGGAAATAGCAATCCTCGATGCCTGACTTTAAAAATACGTGCTGACTTTAAAAATACGTGCTGCACTTGTATAAGTCTCAGAGGAGGCATCGAGGTGGGATGGAATGAGGGAGGGAAAAGAAAATGTGACCCCCCAAACACCCCTCCTTTCACGCATGTAAATTCAGTGGACATCTGCTCAGCAATTCTGCCATACAACAGGGACGTCACAAAAAAGAGAAAAACATCATCAAGGTGCCCAAAGAGGGTGGGAGAACACCCTGGTGCAAGACAGAAAAATGACAGGGAGACCGAGAAAGGTGTTGGGTTGCTGCCTGGAGTGTCCTCGGAGAAGGAGCCCCGTGAACACTCGCCCTTTGATGTGTGACCCTTGGATGGACCCCACGCTTGGGCTGACAGGGAATTCCTGCCTGCCTGGAGAACTGAATGCATGGTGAGGAGGCAGGGAGTGTGGGAGAGCCTAGCAGAGACACACTCATCGCCCCACAGTTTAGAAAATGGAAGAAACCTCAGCAGGTGAAGGAGAGGGTTCAGAGATGTGTAGTGTTTATTTACATTTAGTGCTGCTCGTCTTTGTCACCTGTAACATTCCACTGTTGGAGGAAAAGATGAGCAGAGAGAACTTATCACGGATGATACGGCACATGGTGCTGCAGGAGACCAGAGTATTCCACCCCAAATATGCCATTTTGGCATAAGCATCATTTATTGTATGGCATAAGCAGATACAAGAAAAGTTCCCTGTCCTCCCACTGTTTAAGCAGGAGAAACATTTGCAAAGGTGTCCCCCTGTCCTGTCTACCAGGAAGGACAAAGTTTGGCCAGACGGCACCAGAGGAATCGACACAACGAACTTGACGACCTAGAATTTATCCCCTGTATATCTGCCTTTCCATAATTTGCTGCCCCTAGAGACTCAAAGTGCTTTTGTTCTGTCATTTCTCTAAAAATGGGTGGTTCTCTGTCAACAATGCTTTGTAAGACGGAATTCAAAGCCAGCTCTTGGAGAGTGAATGCATTCCCTGGGTATCTCCCTCGTGTCTATGAAATATACATGTTAATAAACCGCTGCTTGTTTCTCTGTTGTGCATTTGCCTTTTGTAACAGCGGTCTGTCCCAGCTAAGAGCTAAGGGTACAGAGAAAGTTAGAGCTCCAAGCCCTCTGCTGGTTCCCTGTGGCACATTCCTGGCTCCTCCCTACCCACTGTCACTGTCCTGTGCTACAAGAGAGTTTGTAGCCAGGTCTAGAACCTCCTTTAGGGGTAGGTGTTTTCCAGGGGAAATCTGACTAATGACCTGCACGCAGAAGATGACAGCTTCCTCCCTGGCCCGAGGCAACAGCTGCGCTATCTTGTTACCCAAAGTTGTGGCAACATGGGATGAGAAAGAAGACAAAAGGAGCCTGGGTCTCCACCCTTCAGAGCCACCATGAGACACATTCAGAGTCACATAAGAGAAATATGCATCTGTCTGTGTCACACATCCTAGTCTTGTGGCTTTCAGGGTCACAAGGAGAAAGCTTGAGAGACGCACTTTGCAGGGGAGGGGAAGTATTTTTCTCTCCATCTTTCTGGGCTCTCAGCTGGGACAAACAAAAGTGGGAGAAGGAAATGAATTCTGCTAATATCCTCAAGGAGTTTGGAAGCAGATTCTTACCCGGAGCCTCTAGGAAAGAATGCAACCCTGCCAACACCTTGATTTCAGCCGTGTGAACAGAAACTGAGCAGAGACCCCAGCCCCACCACGCTGTGCCTGTGCATGCAAGAATGTGAGATTTTTTTTACAAAATGTGTTGTTTGATTTCTCTAACTTTGTGGTCATTTGTTACACAGCTTAGCTAACTAATACCAATCTATCAATTACGGTTGATATGCAAAAATATCTACAAGGAATGAACACTTACCTATCAATAGAAGATTATTATAACTTCTGAGGTGTGGAGTTAGGAAATTAGTTATGGCATTGGGATGGGGAAAAGCTTCCTAAACAGGACATCAGAAGTTGACACTATGCAGGGAAAGGCACCTACCGATCAAGGTAACATTCTAGTTTCCCTAGATTTGGGAAATTCAGACCTTGAACAACCTCCTAGAGAAAGTGAATTACTCTGTAAAAAATTATTCAATCACATGTGAACAGCAATGTAGGTATTCAGTCAACAACCACCCAGATTTTGTGTTTGAGAGAACCCAGGGGAGGAGACCAGGAAAATTACAGCAGTCAAGGGTGAGGTTTGCGATGCAGATTTAAGTCAGTGCCTTCTCCCTTGATGAGGGACAAGTGATTTAGAGTCGTCTTTTCTTCCTGCGCAGAGAAGGAGACACACGCATGAGTGGAGATTTTCTTTATAGATGTGAATTCCCCTTAGACAAGGGTAATGTTGACTCTTGTATTCAGAGCTTCTCCAGAATCTGCTGTTTCTCAAAATAAGCAGCTCTAAATAATCAATATGCCAAAGAGCATATTTTTTGAGTGGCGTATTCCAGGGTCTCTGCTATATCCAAGGGAACATTCTAGTCTCCTAGACTGTCCACCTTTACATACACCTGTGTTCCTTCTGCATACGACCCTCTGACCAGCACTGCAAGCAAGGTGTCTTAGCTCATTTCTGTTGCTTATAACAAAAATAGCTGGAACCGGGTAATTAATAAAGAAAACAAAATTTATTGCATATAGTTTCTGAAGCTGGGTAATCCAAAGTCCAGGGAACACATCTGGTGAGAGCCTTGGTGGTGGCAACAGTGACGGCACTGTCACCTTGTGAAAATGGTGGGACAGAAGGAGACAAACTTCAGAACCATGCCCCTGACCACCATTTTTAATCCACTCACCACTGCACGGTCCTCACAATCTAATCACCTCTTCAAGGCTCCACCTTTCAATTATCGTAATAGGATTTCCCACCCTCGACAGTTACACTGAGGATTAAGTTTCAGAGGGACACTCAGTCCAAGGCACAATGGGTACTGGTGGGTGCAGAAAGCACCCAGGATGTTTGGGGCACATGACTCTGCTCCACCAGGGACACCATTTATCACCATGCATGGTCCTTTGTCCTGGACGGGTTCCACATTCCCTCCCTCTCTCCTTGTACATTCTCCAGGCTGGGAGGGGCTGGACCCAAGAGATGTTGTGGTGGTGGATTTTATGAGTCCACTCAGCTGGGCCACAAAGATGCCCATATATTTGGTGTTTCAGTGAGGATGCTTTTGAATGAGATGGACATGTAAATCGGTGGACTTTGAGTAGAGTAGATTGTAGTCCCTCGTGGGGGTGGGCCTCATCCAATCAGTTGAAGGCCTGAATAGAACATGACGAACCGTCCCCAAGCAAGAGAGACTTCTCCAGCAAATGGCCTCTGGACTCCATTGTTGGTTCTATGACCTGCTGGTCTCCCTTGCAGATTTCAGACTTGCCAGCTTCCATAATCAGGTGAGCCAATTCCTTACATTACATCTAAGGGTTCTGCTTATCTGGAGAACCCTGACTAATCCACCAGTGTACGTGTTTCCTTCTCACCTGATAGTCCTCTGCAGGTGCTTCTGGCTGGTGGTGGCTCTTCCACATGGGGACTCCAGGACTCGGGATTTATCCACTGTGCACCAAGCAACTGCTCCTAAGGGCAAATCCACATGATGGAGTGAGATGTGTGGATCTGGGTGGACAGCAAGCTGCCTGCCCCACACAGGCCAGAGGTCAACCATGTTCCCTTTCCTAGTTGGCCCTATGAGCCCCAAGTCTACCTGGGCGTGGGAAAGACAGAAATTGAGAACTGAGTGGAAATCAGAGTTTTCCCAGTCGACAGACATCACCATGAAGTTACGGAATCTACACATTCACATTGTCATGAAAGGACAGAAAAGTGACTTCTGAAGAGCACCGTTGCATTCGCAGATGGAGAAAAATAAAACCCTGGCATGCTCAGGTCCCTGGAGACAGTGGTGCTTAAGCAATTTGGTGTGTGGGATTCAGCTCTCAAGTGAGGATTTTCCCTTCACTGTTTTCTTCCCCATGGTGGTGTTTACCTTCCCAAGGGCTGACGTCGTGCATGCATCAAGGTCGATGCGTGGTGGGGTGACTTCTGTCCCTGCCAAAATCCATGCAGTGGTCCAATCAGTTATGACATGCACATCCCCAAAATTTGCTACAGAAACATTGCCTAACGGTGAAAGGAGGTGCCATAAAAATAATGTTGTCTGTTCTTGTTTAAGAACATAAAAGAATCCTGCTGTTTTAGTCCATTTCTGTTGCTTATAACAAAAATACCTGGAACTGGGTTATTTGCAAGAAAATAAAATTATTGCTTATAGTGTCAGAGGCTGCAAAGTCCAAAGTCCAGGGAACCCATCTAGTGGGGGTCTTCTGTGGTGGTGGCTTTACAGCAACACAGAGGCCTCACATGGCCGAGAATGGCAGAGCAGAGAGAAAGAGACTCTCACGTGCCCTTCTTTTAAAGCCCATGGAGCCACACCCACGATCGCCATTAAACCATCAATGGATAAATCCATTCACAAGGGCATGGTTCTCACAATCAAGTCCCCACCTTTCAACTACCATCATATGGCTTCCCACCCTCTTTACACTGCCACAGCGGGGGTCAAGTTTCTAATACATGGACGTTGAGGGACCCAATTCAATCCACAGTACATGCACACAATGTCATTGCAGTCATGATGACTTTGTGGCATTCTTCTATAAAGATGATGGAATCCACATAGTCTTGGAAGCTCCAGACAGTGCCCTGGGGCAGGGAGGGTGGGGACGAAGTATCTGTTCCCATCAGTTGTGCGTGGAAGAAGACACACAGCCAGGAAACAAGGTTTTGACTGGCTGCTCCTGAGGGGATTAGTCTGTTTCTTCAGCTTCGTGAAAACAGCTTCTGGGAGGAAGAAAAATGAACAAGAAGATAAGAGGAGATTTGACAAACAAGAGCTTTCCCCCGAGGCTGGCAGCTGTATGTTCATGGTGGCCCCTCTCCTCTCACTCATCTTCCCTAAACTCTGAACCAAAACTTCTCTTTATTTCCTTTTATTGAGAAAACTGCGGCACAACGTATTTATTTAACTTTTTCATAATGCACTGGTGAGATGTTAAAAGTGTAATGATAGATATATGCGGTTTCCAAACACATAGATGCTAGCACCTAGCATCAGCCACTTGGGAAAACTGTGCAGAAGTGTTGCTTTCTTGTTGCTGATGTGATTAAGTATATATTTATCACATGGCCCAGCAATTCCACT